>NC_045956.1:94371148-94708648 GCF_010909765.2 Amblyraja radiata | reverse complement strand
TCAACAATGCACTGAGTAAAGTGTCTGAACACTTATGTAAATGTGATATTTCAGTTATTTCTTTTTAATTACTTTGCAAAAATTTCTAAACACCTGTTTTCGCTTTTTTATTATGGGGTATTGTGTGTAGATTGATGATTAAAAAAATGACTTTAATCCATTTTAGAATAAGGCTATAACGTAACAAAATGTGGAAAAAGTGAAAGGGTCTGAATACTTTCTGAATGCACTGTATATTTCAGCAGCTTGGCAAAGGGACCATGACTGAGTCGTTATGATCTCAGAGCAAAAAATTGGTGGGTGGTGGGAGATCATAAATAGAAACTGAAAATGGTGGAAAAATTCATCTATCTTTGAGAAGTCATCACCTGAAATGTAACCTTTGTTTGTCTCCACAGATGCTACATGACTTGCTAAGTATTTCCAACATTTTTTTTTAATGATTGGAGCTTTGATCTGAAAGAATAGAGAAGATTCAATCATAATTTCAAAAAGGAATTAGAATACATATGAACAGAAAAAGCAATCATGGACATATGGAAGAAAGGTGCAAGAATAACAGAACAGTTAAAAATTTAAAGATATATTACAATCATTTGCTGCAACTTTATATGCATTTTTTTGGATTCACGTGTTCAACTGTTCTGAGACAATATCTTCCATTTTAATGAGATTTCGAAAACTGGCATTGATAAATTATATATCTCCTCCCCACATGATGGTGGAAATTTGCTGACAGCATAATCAGCACTGCAGAAATCTGATTGTTTTAAATAATCCCTAAAGCAGTCTCAAGCCTGCTTTAGTGTGTGGGTGTATGTGCATACATAAATGGAAAGTAGGCAACCCATTTATTCCCTATGGATTATTTTCACATCAATGACAACTGTCAATCACACAATAATATAATGAAAGATATAGACACATTTAATCAAGCCTAAAAAAGGAATCAATGTATTTTAAATTTTTCTTCAGTAATTTACTCTATTTAAAAAATGTCTTTCACTTTTACACTATTTTAACTCATTTTGTTTTGATATGTTACACCATTGGTAACATTTCTGATTTCTTAACTTCATGCAAGTATTGATTTGCTAAGCTTAGTTCCTAATTCTTCAGACAATGCCAGACTTTATGCCATTCCAGGCAGTCAGGAGGCCATGGTTGGTGGTATATAATCAGTGGTCAGGTCAGGTCAGGTCAGGTCAAGGTGGTTCAGTGCAGCTCCATAGTCCGAGGATGTCGATGGCCGGGGAAGCTGCTGGTGGTCAGATGAAAGGTTCTGTGGTTGTTTCGTGGAGGGAGTAGGTGGGAGACAGATAGGTGAAGAAAATTAGTCAAAGTTGGGTTACAAACAAAAGTAAGGTGGGTTGGGCATCTGAAGGAGAGCCAGGTAATTATCTACCCCAAAGGAGACGCTTTATTTAACACGCACTTCAATAACTGTGATATTATTACACTGTATAATCCTCACTATGGTATATATATTTTCCTTTGCATTACCTCTTGTATTTGCACATGGCTTGACTGCACTCATACATAGTATGATTTGACTGGATAGCACACAAACAAGTGTTGTCATTTTATCTCAGTACACATGATGGCAATAAGCCACACTCCCCTATTCCCTCTACCAACCATGTCTGTTCCTACTCCTCAACCTCTAACCACATTCTCTTGGGGTTACTTATCGGGCATTGATCAATCATCCCAGAGTCCTCAAATTAGTGCCGGACAGAATATGCCAAAAGCATTTCCAAACCTTGCCTCCAAATTCATGAAGGACAAATGTCTGTAAATGTACCTCTGGCCAACTTCCCAAACATGCACAAAGCCGAATAGCTGTCTTGACACTTAAACCCAAGTTAGCTCTGATACGGTGAGCAAACCAGTTATTATCACTTCCATGAACATTCTTCTAGCACCCTATTGAGCATGCCTTGGAATTTCGACATGTTTCAATGTGAAAGTAGATTTTGTATAGAGATATTTTTTACTGAGATGCAACCCAGAAATGCCAGTAAACAAGTTTGTGCTGTGGGAACCCACCCATGGTAGACGTGACCCGGGACGGCCAATCAAGACGATACTGAAGACGTTGATGGAAGACGCATGTGTAGAGACAAAAGAGCTTTCCAGCTGCATGGCGGACAGAGGTGTGTGGTGCGTCCGTCACCGTGCCCATCAGAAACCAGCACCACTGTGTCGCTAACGTTTTCAACGATGAAATGAATGAAAAAAAATGATGAGATGCTGCCTGACCTTATGCTGCCTAACCTGACTCTAGCACTTTGTGTTTTGCTCAAGATTCAAGATCTGCTGTATTTTGTGTCTCTTGAGTTATTATATACTAAAATCTAGCCTTGCTTTGGAAATATGAGTCTGGTGTTTAAACTTATCAGTTGCATGGAATATAATATGGAATAATGTAGCGCAGTATTTGTCATTAAAATACCATCTGGTGATTGTTTTATCTTCCCAGCCTAAAGGCATTACTTTAATACTGTCTCTGGTCCCTCCTTAGGGCCGCAATGCAGCAGCTGTAGGAGGAGACATATTGCAGTCATGTCAAGGAAAAATATATCTGGGGAGAAAAACTAAGCTCTTAATTTTTCTTACGAGTAATGAAATAAACTTTGAAGCATGCTGTACATTATAAGATCCAAAAGATGCAAGGAGGGAATCTGGCATACAGTGAGGGGGGGGGGGGGGGGGGGGGGGGGGGGCTTATTCAACCCAGGGAACAGTAAGAAATGCACAGATGATGGTTTTGCAATTCTAATCACAGTAAACCCACACTGAGTCAGGCTGTCAGCTGTAAATCAGGAAGTTGAAAAAAATATCTTCCACATCAACAACTTGTTACTGAGCAAACTCGCTCCACATGCGACCAAGCAAACATGATGGTAGCTGCGACATTCCTTTTAACAGAAACCATCTCATTGTTCAAAGGACAAAATATCCAGTGCATTCTTCAGGATTAATTACTGGATTAAGTTTCACCTTCAACACTTGGACAGCAATGTAGTGCAACAGATGGCCCACCCACTGCAAAACCTACCTAACTCTAAGGTCATGAAATAAAGAACAGGCAAGTTCAGCAACAGGCAGATGATCCCCATCACGAGATTGCTGCCAGGGCAATGAAGTTGAAAATGTATCCTGCTGAGTCCAAAAAGGAAAATAGAACACTACAGGCTTTGTAATGCAAAGGTTATTATGATAGATCACGTGTTTCATGAATAAAAGTTATGTACCAAATATATAACCATATTTCTCTTCCAACTAAATACAAAACGCAAGGAATATAAACATCAAAACAAAATTGTTTTTAACATCTCTTCACATATCCTGTGCAGTTTGATAATACATTTAGAAATAATTGTTGATTTCATTTTAATAATCCAGACATTGGGAAACATTCCAATGGCTTGAAGGTTTTGACAGCCAGTAATGCGGGAGCCATCAATGTCTGTCCACCAAATACTTATTCAGTAGGTGTGGCTTGTTCAAATTCAACTATGTGACCTAATTCTGTCATTTAAGGTCCTGGGTCCATGCAAGATATTTGCCGAGCTAGGTCAGAGATCCCTGACCTTGCAGGTTCAAACAAGGTAAGTAATGGGCAATAGGAAACCCAAGCAGCAAGTGTGGGTCCCACTTCACAAAAGTCCGGGCCCACAGGAATTCCTTAATAGAAAACAAATTGCAGGTGGGAGCGGGCTGGAGGAGATGGGGGTGGGGTGGGGGAGTGGGGCGGGGCGGGGGAGGGTGTAGGGGAGAATGGGACAGCACAATTCTCTATGGGAAAGTGTTTTTACTTGCAAAATGCTAATTCTGTAGTTGTACATTATTAGTCTGACCATGCACAAATAGAGTTGTTATAACCTCTCTATCAATTTCTGTAAGTTTTTATTCCTCACTTCAAAGCTGCATCTTGGGGTCTCAGTGGACAAAACTGACAATTTAATGCTTATTTCTGATGCGTTAAAGGCTATTTTCTGACAAAAGTTGTCTCATCCAGTGTCTGAAACTGAATATTTGAATTCCTTTCATTTTGCATGCTTCTGTCATGGTGATGAGACAATCCTTTCATCCAGGTGTCTGAAGCTATTGCAAAGCCATGACCCAAAACACATGCTTGGGCACTGTAAAGCTCTTGGGGATTAGGTTACTCTACAAGAGAATTCTTGCTCTCAGGAAATTTGTATAAATAGAACAAAAGTTACTTGTATAATCAGAAGTAAATTGATAATGAGAAGCTTCTGATGTTTTCATGTGTCAGTGCTATGAGTTCCTTTGAAAGCAAGGTACAGCCAAATAAATGGTAATCTTGGAGATAAAGCCTGATAGTTGCCCATAACTCCACCAATTGTGCTGTCCCATTCTCCCCCCCCCCACCCCCATCTCCTCCAGCCCGCTCCCACCTGCAATCTGTTTTCTATTAAGGAACACTTTATGGCACCGAGATAAAAATGTGGCAGGGGGTTAGTATCAGTCCCATTCTCCCCCACACCCTCCCCCGCTCCCCCCCACTCCCCCCCACCCCCATCTCCTCCAGCCCGCTCGCACCTGCAATCTGTTTACTTTATGGCACCGAGATTAAAATGTGGGTTATTTCCAACACTATATCACTAGAGTGGACAAGTTACTGCAGGAAATATTGACCTAGAATTCTCTGCTGCTTTCTCAACTGACTTTTGTGCTTTTGTGCTTAATTCACATTTATCTTCGACAGATGGTCCAGGGTCAACTTCCTGGCATGCTCCAGCTCATTTCTCAATGGGAATGCTTTATGCGCCTGAGATGCCCAGGTTGAGAAAATCCTTATACATGGAGATTGGTGGTTGGGATATGGAGGCGGAGTTGAGAACAGATGGGGAGGAGGAGGGGGAGGGGGGGGGGGTGGCAGGGGGTTAGTATCAGGAAGCTGAAGAGCACCTGCCTATGAAACAAAATGGTTGAACAGGTGATAGCTGAGCTGATGGATTAGCTGTGCCCCTTGGTTTGGCCAACTGTGAATCCTGTCAAACACAATATGTCTTGAAATTCATCCCATTCATCCCATCCCAAGCAGCAACCTTGTATTATACTAACTTCAAAGTACTGTTGCATTGACTTCAATGCATGTGGCATTTCATTAACAGGGAGAGAAGTTATAATTGTATTTGCCAATGCTACCAACACTAAAGATTGATTGGGTTTGGTGGAATAGTGTTATTTAGCATGGTAGACGCAAGTAAGGCAATAAATGAAGAGGCTCAAATGGAATTTATCATAACTCATGAATGAAAATCTAGCATTTGATTTTATTCTTTCAGGTAATGAAAGGCTGGTAATCTAAACACAACTTAGTTTTGTCGTGGGAAAATCTGTAATGATTTTGAAATAATTTATTTTTCACCACTATATTACTGCTTCGGACAGCAGCATTGAGTTAACTGGAACTTTACAATTCAAACAAACCTGCTCCAATCTAAACTAGGCTGACATCCAAAGCTTGAGTTCAACTAATAATGATGTGCAGCTATATTGAGTTATCAATAACAAAAATGAAATGCCTACATCCAAATTCAAATTGCCACTGAGGGCGATTTTAAACAAGCACAAATGTTCACCATGCCAAATAAAGTTATCTGGATTAATAGGGACATATTTCAATACAATATGTGGATTTCGATAGCATAAATACAGCCGGTCCTTTATTTAATGACAAGAATCATTTATTTGCTGCTTCCAAGGACATTGGAACACATAATCACCTAATTCCTCCTCCATGGCATTTTATTGTCCTTATGCAAGACTGTCATGTACAGCCTGTTCCAGAAGATACGATGCAATACGATATGATACGAAAGAACTATAGAAATTGGTCTGTCAACAGTCATAAAACACAAGAAGATACATGAAATATGAAATATGAAATTAAAGTGATGAGTGGAAAGCCCAGAATTTGGGATGTGCAAAGATTGGGGAGGGGGAAGTGGAGTCGGTCAGAAGGGGAAGAGGGTGTACAGTTTGATAGTCACAAAGGGATCTCCTGTGGCGTTCTGTGCTAAATCTTAAAAGTGTTCTATCTTTCTTCTCCGCGTCTAACCTTACTCTTGTTTGCAATATTACTCAAAGAGTTAGACCCAATTATCTTCGAGTGTATTTGATATTCCTCAGCCTTAATTGTAAACATCTTGGTGATGCATTACCCATCCTCTCCCTCCCAGATCTCTCTGTGACTTTGGCAAGATCAATCCACCACTTCCCCACCATCTATTTAAGATAGCAGACCCAAAATTTCCCTGAGGGGATCAATAAAGTATTTATTATTATTATTATTATTATTATCTATCCCAATGCTGGTGGCACCCCTCTGGCAATCACCTTTTGTTCATGTATTCAACTTAGATGATCTTCGAATGCTATCCCTATCCCTCACCTCCCCCAGTTATCTTTCTCACTTTACAAATTGTCTCAATGTCTCCCTCAATAATAGCATCAACACTCACCTCTCCTCACATCTCATATACATCAGCTTAGTGCCTACTCTGAATCATTTTTGGGTAGTTGTTGTTGCAACAATGTAATATAAACTGATGTTGTTGTTGTTCTGGCCATAAAATAGCATCAGATATCTCTGTGAGAAAACTGGCTATTGGTAGATATATGGCCTGGATTAAAATACTGGAGGAAAGAGAGCTTCTTATCAGCTCTTTAGAGAGCTTTGTTAATGTTTAACTCTTCCCATTCACCGCAATTTCTGAGTGACAAGAGTTATTCTTCCATTGCCCCTGTCTAGATAAAATTACTTTTTTGTTGGAAGCAGAGGCCACAATATTACGAGGCACATATGCCTTGGCATGTTTCCAAACCAGAATTGCTAAGGTCTCTGTGCTGAACTGTGTTGATCTCAGGAAATTAAAACAAACAATTCTGAAGCTTGGTGAGAAACAGCTAGTCCCCATGGACTAACACACTCATATACCATCTGCTCAGCCTCCAATGGAGTTCAGGATGCAGCAGTTTATAACAGAATAAGTGTCACACGTTAGCATCAGCTCTTCCCTGTAATCTTCTGCAGAGAGCCACACGGATGCATGATGTCCACTGAGAGGACAGTAATATAGTCATATGTGTAGCGGCTGTAGCGACAGTAATATAGTCATATGTGCATCTTTTTCTATGTTAATACGATGGGCTTTGAGACCAATAATCATAAGATCATAAGTGATAGGAGTAGAATTAGGCCATTCAGCCTGTCTACTCCACCATTCAAGCATGGTTGATCTATCTCTCCCTCCTAACCCCATTCTCCTGCCTTCTCCACGTAACCTCTGACGCCCGTACTAATCCATCCTAGGGAAAAGTCTACCTCTGACCACAACCTAGATTATCCACATTTACCACTGTTTCTGGGGTTCTTCAGATAATGTTGGTCCCATCCAAGTTGGTCTATTATGCGCAATGTCACCTATTCGTTTTCTCCAGAGATGCTGCCTGACCAGTTGAGTTACTCCAGCATTTTGTGGCCTTTTTTATAATGGTAAGTACCTTGATAAACAGCATCAATATCTGACTCTGGGGAAAGAGGGAGCAGAAGCTAAATCATCTACTGTGGATCAGTCATACAGCCTGGGGGAGACTAATTTACCTGTTTTAGTTGGGTGCCAATACACAACACAAATTAATGTGTTTCAAATGATTTGTCGTAACTTTAACTTTTGTCTGAAAAGTCTGATTTCAAGTGTCATTGGTTTCAGATGTATGTAAGTGCGGGAAATTCATTATACGTCTATTCATAATCTACATTTTATTAACATTTACTTGCTCACTTTGGAACTCCTATATAAAATATGCGTAATGCGTATTGGATCTTTACAGAATTGCCAATAATGCAGAGATCAAATTGGATAATTACTTTGCAAAATACATCTATTTAAACCACAAGTTTACTTTGGGTTACTCTAATTTTCCATCCAACGTCTAATCTGACATATATGGTTAACAGAAGGATAAACCTGCAAGGGCTGCAGAGGTGAGATTTGGATGGAAACCCCATCTGGGTTTCACTGCCCACTGCAGAGTGTCAATGCTGAAGTTTGATTTTCAACTGGACAAGTTCAACTGACAGCACTTATTTTGAGGCAAGGTAGATGAGGATTCTGGAGCAGTAGGACCTAACCTTGACCTGGAGAGAAAGTAGTAGGTTGGAACATCTGATCTATGATTTACGGGTGTTTGAGTCCACAAAGAGATATATGCATTAGCAACACAGGAGGTACAACTGATATGATTTTCTGTAGACTCTGAGACCTTGTCAGTCTTACCTCAGCAAGGTGAGAAACATTCAAACGCAAAAAGCCCACCTTAAATTCCACTCATTTTACTTCCAAGATACTGGATGCAAGAGTAGTGGAATTCATTAATTAAGAAATGCCAGACACAAGAACCTAGAATGAGGTGCCTGAGTGCCTCAGTAAAATGTTCACATGACATCACTTCAACAATAGTTTTGGATATGTTGTAATATTATAATATTCGATAATAATATTTATCCAGTTCATTTTCAACCTAAATACCAGCCAAGCCACAAACACTGGTTGGCAGATCAACTAATGAATATCATGCTGGACATTCTATTATGACCCCATTTATTATCACAGTTTATACATCTATATTACTAAATCTATGATCTTGACCGCTTTTGGCCCACTGTGCTGCGATTTCCGACAGAACGCCGTCACCTACGGCCGTCATTTTTGGCCACCTCGCTCTGAGCCCCTCTCCGCCTTACGGGTGCGGAGGATTTTTCCTATCGATGAAAAATCAGAGATATATTAATGTTTTTTAAAAATTCACCATTCCCTCTGCTGCCCCTGCTGGAGGGAGGGGGAGGGACTATAAAACCAGGAAGTGGTGTGCCTCACTTAGTCTCTGCAAGATGGATGAAGCCAAGGGTCACGTCCCTCTGAGCTCTGAATAACCCTGAACAAATATCTACACAACTGTGAGTACCCTTAATGTGGTTTGAAAATGAAAATATGGTTGTTTGAAGTAAAAAGGCACTGCCTGCAAATAGTTGTTTGGGTGCTTTGGCTTGAAGTTGAAAGGCACTACTTACTGCAAATGGTGGCTTGTAAGCTTTGGCTTGAAGTTGAAAGGCACTACTTACTGCAAATGGTGGCTTGGGTGCTTTAGCTTGAAGTTGAAAGGCACTACTTACTGCAAATGGTGGCTTGGGTGCTCTGGCTTGAAGTTGAAAGTCACTACTTACTGCAAATGGTGGCTTGGGTGCTTTGCTTGAAGTTGAAAGGCACTACTTACTGCAAATGGTGGCTTGGGTGCTTTGGCTTGAGGTTATAAGGCACTACTTACTACAAATGGTGGCTTGGGTGCTTTGCTTGAAGTTGAAAGGCACTACCTACTGCAAATGATGGCTTGGGTGATTTGGCTTGGAGTTGAAAGGCACTTCTTACTGCAAATGGTGGCTTGGGTGCTTTGGCTTGAAGTTGAATTGCACTATTTACTGCAAATGGTGGCTTGGGAGCTTCGGTTTAAAGTTGAAAGGCACTACTTACTGCAAATGGTGACTTGGGAGCTTTGGCTTGAAGTTTAAAAACATCACCATTCTATCTGCTGCACCCGCTGGAGGGAGGGGGAGGGACTATAAAACCAGGAAGAGGTGTGCCTCACTCAGTATCTGCAAGATGGATGAAGCCAAGGGTCACGTCTCTATGAGCTCTGATTAACACTGAACAAATGTCTACACAACTGTGAGTACCCTTAATGTGGTTTGAAAATGAAAATATGGTTTGTTTGAAGTACAAGGTTCTACCTGCAAATGGTTGTTTGGGTGCTTTGGCTTGAAGTTGAAAGGCACTACTTACTGCAAATAGTGGCTTGGGTGCTTTGGCTTAAAGTTGAAAGGCATTACTTATTGCAAATGGTGGCTTGGGTGCTTTGCTTGAAATTGAAAGGCACTACTTACTACAAATGGTGGCTTGGGTGCTTTGGCTTGAAGTTGAAAGGCACTACATACTGCAAATGGTGGCGGGTGCTTAGCTTGAAGTTGAAAGGCACTTCTTACTGCAAATGGTGGCGGGTGCTTTGGCTTGAAGTTGAAAGGCACTACTTACTGCAAATGGTGGCTTGGGTGCTTTGGCTTGAAGTTGAAAGTCATTACTTACTGCAAATGGCGGCTTGCGTACTTTGGCTTGAAGTTAAAAGGCACTACTGCAAATGCACATACTTCCTGTTTGCACTGTATATTGATTTAAGATAAAATGCTACCACTGATGGCTGTGATTTTTGGCCATCTTACTCAGTCCCCCCTCCGCTGAGCAGGTGCAGAGAATTCTTCCCATCAATGAAAAATAAAAGTGTTATTAGTGTTTAAAAAATGTTGAGAATCTCTCTCCTGTCAATCACGCCCTGAAAGCCACACCTTTTCCGGTGGAAGGGGGAGGGGTTATAAAACCCGGAAGTGTGGCTGTGGCTCAGTCTCTGCATGATGGGGGAGGGAGAGGTCATGACTCTGTCTGAGCTGTGAATCAACTGAACACACTGAATGTCTACTGAACTGTGAGTTTGGTGTTTTGTGTGGTTTTATGGTGGTTTCACCCTGCATGAAATGGTATGAAGCTGCATTTGAATTTGGTGGCCTTCGACCCTGCTTGAAGTGGAATGAAACCGCACTTGATTTTGGTGGCCTTGAATCCTGCTTGAAGTGGTATGAAACTGCACTGAATTTGGTGGCCTTGCACCCTGCTCATAGTGGTAAGATACTGCACTTGAATTTGGTGGCCTTGCCCCCTGCTTGAAATGGTAGGAACATGGATTTGAATTTGGTGGCCTTGCACCCTGCTTGAAATGGAATTTCAAGGAATAGCCATGTGTCATCTGCCAGCCCACCAGCCGTGAGTTAGCTGCCGGCAGATCAGGCTTGAGGGACTGAGCTACCACCCCAAGAACCCATACCAGCACTCCAGAAAAACCCCCCCACTGGCCACCAATATTGGAATTGGTGGAGAGGTGTAATATTGCGTCGGGGGACCAGCCCTCCCGTGTGAACATGGGACCCAACGGGTCCCACTCAGTCTAGTATCTTTTATTATTTGCTTGATGCACAAAACTCGTTGAAACTCTGAAGTGAAGTGTTTTTCTGCCTTGCTTCTGATTTCACTAGTATGCTCAAGTGTGTCCCCTGCTTACTTTGCTGCAGTAAGCAAGATATTGGTTGTTTCATCACAGCACAGAGGAGTACAAGCAGATATTCTGAACAAGTTGTTTGCGTTTGAGCATTGGAATTAATCTAGTTGCTTGTGATAGTCTCTTGCTATGTGACACTGCTGTCTTCAGCTTGCCAAGTACCATAATAATCAACACTATTGTCGATCACTTCACTTACAATTAGAGAGAAGCTGATGAAATTACAGAAGGGTTAATAAACAGGAGTACCAATTTCAGAGCTATCCACGGAAACCAGAACACAGGTCAATTTCAGCACATTCTAATTCATTAGCAGAGTGATTGGCACTCAAGCTTTCTTTTAGTAATGTACTAATGTGCCACTTGCTTCAGAAGTCACTAAAAGACATGTTTAATGTTCTAATGTCCATTTTAAACAATCGATCTATATTTAACAACTTGTGCAAATGGAAAGCATAGCATATGTTTTGAAGTTAATTATCAACCATTTTAATTTTACTTTCTTCTTGCAGAGACCTACATTTGTACTAAAATAAAACGATGCAGATGGTGAAAATCTAAGATAAATGTAAAAAATGCTAGAAATACTCAATAGTTGAAGCAGCTTCATTGCAAAGATAAACAGAGTTATTGCTTACATGAATGGTCTTTTGAAGGAAATGAATATAAGATTACTGATTGTGATATACCTCCATGTGACTTTGATCCTATTCAGGCCAGTGTCAACTTCTAGATTCATGGCCATGGAAAGATTTTATTGTAAACTAGACTGTGGGACCCGTTGGGTCCCAGTCACACAGGAGACCTGGTAACTCAACGCAACTCATTCCCCAACGCAATATTCCACCACTCACCCGTTCCCCCAACACAACCCGTTCCCCCAACGCAATATTCCACCACTCACCCATAGCCCCTAACTGCGCAGGCACGGCTCATTTCCCCTCATCCCCTCACTCCCTCCCCCTCCTCTTGATGAGGTGGGGGGGGGGTTGTGGGGGGGAAGGGGTGTGTGGGTAAGGGAGGTTGTGGGGGGGATGGGTGTGTGGACGGGAGGAGGGGTGTAGGGGCAGGGGGGGATTGTGGGGGGAGATGGATGTGTAGATGGGGGGAGGGGGCATGGGGAGAGAGCTCAGAGAAAAGGGGGAAGGGGGCAGGAGCCAGCGAGGAGGTCTAGAGGGGAATGGGTTGGAGCTGGCGGTGTGACGGCGCTGGTCACTGGTCATTCTCCTCCACCGGGATCAAAGTCTCCGCTTTCCGTTTGGCGACATCTCTGACTCCAGTCACTCCGAAAGTTGGAGACCTCCGCCGGCCATCCTCAGCTCCAGTAAAGACGCGATGGGCAGGAATAGGCGGACTGTCCCGGGAAGTGACAGGAGAAGTGACCAATCCGCGCGCCGCAGACTGGCAGGTGAGGAGATCGATTTGCGCACGTGCGGTTTTTAAGATTTTTAAACCTCACTAACTTTAACAATATACCACCGATCGGAACGGAAGTTTTTGCACTCGCACCCCATTAGAACGGTTAGTGAGCTGGCAAAAATTGTAGTGCTATCTTGTAATGTTTTTGCGCAAATAGAAAAAACGCACAACTGGAAGAGCACAAGATCAGAGGATAGATAGATAGATAGATAGATTTTATCTTGGAGCAAGGAGAATGGTTGTCCTCCCCACCCCCATTCCCACACTCCGATAATGAAAAAAACAAATTACTGGGCCCCCACCACTGCAGGGAATGTAATATTGGTTCAATGTAATACTTTAGGGCTTATACTTCTTTAAAGACTGTGCCATATCTATCTTATATTATTATATAAAACTCTCGCCCCATCCGTCCGACATCCGTCCGGCTGCCTTTCTGCCTTTCGATTTGTTCCCGCCGTGCGATGTCACAATGCCCGATGCTCGCAGATGTCCAATCGCAATGCCCGACGCTCGCAGATGTCCAATCGGAATGGATCAATTTACATGTACGGCTTCCAGCCGCATTTCTTCCTTTGATTCCCTGCAACTCCGAAACCAGACGCAGAATCGCCGACATCTTTTCCATTTCGGTAGAGATTTCACTTTTCTTTCTAAGTATCCGCACCTCATTACATTTCGTCGTGTTTAAGAACACGTTTTTAATCAAATCCTTCCCCCCCCCCCCCCATTATTTCAAAAATAAACTGGCTTCTCACCAATAGAAGCAGCACCAGCCCCAGCCCCTGATGAACGTTCCATCGTGTGATGTCACAATGCCCGATGCTCACAGATGTCCAATTGGAATGGATTCATTTACATATGCCTTTGCAGGAGCCCCAGCCCCTGGTGAACGTTCCATCGTGTGATGTCACAATGCCCAATGCTCAAATACATTGTTGCCATAGAGGGAGTACAGAGAAGGTTCACCAGACTGATTCCTGGGATGTCAGGACTTTCATATGACAAAAGACTGGATAGACTCGGCTTGTACATGCTAGAATTTAGAAGATTGAGGGGGTATCTTATAGAAATGTACAAAATTCTTAAGGGGTTGGACAGGCTAGATGCAGGAAGATTGTTCCAGATGTTGGGGAAGTCCAGAACAAAGGGTCAAAGTTTAAGGATAAGGGGTAAATCTTTTTGGACCGAGATGAGAAAAACATTTTTCACACAGAGAGTGGTGAATCTCTGGAATTCACTGGCACAGAAGGTAGTTGAGGCCTGTTCATTGGCTGTATTTAAGAGGGCGTTAGATGTGGCCCTTGTGGCTAAAGGGATCAGGGGGTATGGAGGGAAGGCAGGTACAGGATACTGAGTTGGATGATCAGCCACGATCATATTGAATGGTGGTGCAGGCTCGAAGGGCCGAATGGCCTACTCCTGCACTTAATTTCAATGGTTCTATGTTTCCCCTCCTCACCCCTCTGCGCCTCTCCCACCCATCCCTCTCTCCCCCACCCCCCTCCCTCTCTATGAACGCCACCCCCTTCCCTCTCTCTACCCGCCCCCTTCCTCCTACCCCTCTGTCCCTCGTCATTACTCCCCCCTACCCCTCTCCACCTCCGTCCCCACTCTTCCACCTCTCCCCCTTCCCCCTCCACTCTCCCTCCCCACTCTTTCCCCTCTCTCCCCCACCCCTCTCCCCCTCCCTCCCTCCTCCCCTCCCTCCCCATCCTCCCCCTCCCCCACATCTCTCTCCCCATCCCCCTCTCTCACCCCCTACCCGGCTCTCCTTTCCCTCCCAAATCTGTCCCGTTTCCTCCACCTCCTCTCCCCTCCCTCCCCTCTTCACATCCCCCCTCCCCCTACCTGTGTGTTTGTGGGGATGGTTTATGTGAGTTTGATGCCGCAGCCCCCCCCCCCCCCCCCCCCGCAAAACGCCGTTGGGGAAACAGACCCAACGGGTCTGCACTTGGTCTAGTAACTAATAAACAAACGACTGGAGGAAAAGACATATCCATTTCAGATGATAGCGAATGTTACAGGTTACAAACCAAAGGCAGGAACAAGGGAGGGAACTCCAATATTAAGTCTGAATCATGTGAGCATGAGTGGTACAAGTAGAAAATCCTGTTACCGCTGCAATAGGAATCATTTGTCATAGGTCTGTCAACTCAAGTTGGCAAGATATTACAGCTGCTATTTGCAAGGATAGATAACTTCTATGTGCAGGTTTAAATTGATAAATGCAAGCCTTAACCATGACAGCATAGTATTGAAAATGGAAAGGAAATAATTACAGAAGAATGCTACAGTATTTTAAATAGCATACATACCATGAAAGTGAAAAAAGGGAAATAAGAGCAAGTTGAAAATCAAAGGTTAATAAGTAATAGTGATACGTAAACTGAGATAGCTGAAAGCTACTACATCAGAGCAAGGACATATAACCAGAAATTAAGGAAGATGATGTTAACCAGAATCACATTAAAATTGAAAACATACTTTGATGAATCCTTGGGGATATTAGGATAAAGGGAACAAAATAATCAAAAGAGCAGTCTACCAATTATGGTGGCTTATTATTTCAACGTGCTAACTCAGCTAGGAAGCGAACTAGGTGGAAGAATTCAGATTTGAATGGAATTGAATTGCACATCATGACTACATTCACAAAAACCGATAGAACAACACAATACAACACAGACATCATGCAGCACAAATACAAATGGCATTCCCTTTTGTGAAATTATCATCAACTAAGGAGTTTTCTAGTCTGTCATTAAGCAGTTAAAGGGAAGTTTGATTCCAATCAATCTTTTTGGGTTAGAGATGAGATGGCTGAACTAGAGAAGGAAGGTATCTGGGAATACAAGGTGGTGGCACTGAGGAGTGTCAAAAAGTTTTAAAAAGGAAAAAAAAAGCCTGAACAGTAGCACAGTTAACATGGCCACTGCCTCACATCGCTAGAGAACCAGCTTCAATATTGACTGAGTGCTATGTAGAGTTGCACATTTTCCCTGTGACCACATGGATTTCCTCTGGTTGCTCCAGTATCCTCCAACATCTCAAAGGCATGTGTGTTGTTAACAGAATTAGCCATTGTGTAGTGAATGGTAGAATGTGGGGGAGTTGACGAGAACGTAGGGAGAATGAAAAATTGGATTGTTGCAGAAATCGTGCAAATGAGTCAGCATAGGCTCAGGGGGCAAAGGGCCTCTTTCTGTAGTCTCTCTTTATGGCTCCATGCCAAGTAGATCCAGGCCTGTAAATTGTGCATTGAACCTTGAGCTTGAAGAAAAGCTAAAGAAATTTGAGTAGCATCGAGTTTTGTTGAAAATGGCACAGGGTGACAGGGCAACACCCAAAGTGATGGTAGTACCTGAGGCCATGAATATCCTTGGTATTCGACCTTGGTAAGGCCATCAAAAAGGCTAAAAGGGATTTTTGCTCAATTGTCAGCGAAGCATCACTCCCTGACGAGCTCAATGCGTTTTACACATGCTTTGATAGGGAAAACACTGATGTGCCTTCCCGAGCCCCCATTCGCCATGATGGTATTTTGGTCACACTCACAGAGGCCGACATCAGAAGATCCTTCAGAGGGGTGAACTCTCGGAAAGGGCCTGGACCTGATGGCATACCCGGGCGTGTTTTAAAAACCTGTGTAGAGTTTTTACGGACATTTTCAACCTCTCACTTCTGAGGTCTGAGGTTCCCACCTGCTTTAAAAGGGCATCAACAATACCGGTGCCTAAGAAGAGCAAGGTGACATGCCTCAATGACTATTGACCAGTGGCACTAATGCCTGTGGTGATGAAGTGCTTTAAGAGGCTGATCATGGCGCAAATCAACTCCTACCTCGACAAAAACCTGGACTCGCTGCAGTTCGCTTACTGCCACAACAGATCAACGGTGGATGCGATCTCACTGGCTCTCCACTCCGCTCTGGACCACTTGGACAACAAAAACTCATATGTCAGACTGTTATTCATTGACTACAGCTCGGCATTTAATACCATCATCCCCTCCAAGCTGGTTACCAAGCTCTCAGATCTGGGTCTCTGCGCATCCCTCTGCAATTGGATCCTCGACTTCCTCATTCACAGACCACAGTCTGTCTGAATTGGTGGAAATATGTCATCCTCGATAACAATCAGCATGGGAGCACCTCAAGACTGCGTGCTCAGCCCCCTGCTGTACTCACTCTATACTCATGACTGCGTAGCCGGGCATAGTGTGAACTCCATCATCAAGTTTGCCGACGACACCACTGATGGGGACGAGTCAGAGTATAGAAGTGAGATCGACCGATTGACCAAATGGTGCCAGCACAATAACCTGGCTCTCAACGCCAGCAAAACCAAGGAACTGATTGTGGACTTCGGAAGGGGTAGGATGGGGACCCATAATCCCATTTATATCAAGGGGTTGATGGTGGAAAAGGTCAAGAACTTCAAATTCCTGGGCGTGCATATTTCTGAAGATCTCTCCTGGTCCCAGAACACTGATGCAATCATAAAGAAAGCACATCAGCGCCTCTACTTCCTGACAAGATTATGGAGACTCGGTATGTCACGGAGGACTCTCTCGAACTTCTACAGGTGCACAGTAGAGAGCATGCTGACCGGTTGCATCGTGGCTTGGTTTGGCAACCTGATCGTCCAGGAGCGGAAAAGGCTGAAACAAATTGTAAACACTGCCCAGTCCATCATCGGCTCTGACCTCCCTACCATCGAGGGGATCTATCACAGTCGCTGCCTCAAAGAGGCTTCCAGCATCATCACGGATTCACAGCACCCTGGCCATACACTCATCTCTCCGCTGCCATCAGGTAGAAGGTACAGCAGCCTGAAATCTGCAACATCCAAGTTCAGGAACAGCTTCCTCCCCACAGCCATCAGGCTATTAAACACAACTTCAAACAAACTCGGAACTATAACAACCTATTGCGCTTTATCTGTTTATTCGTGTGTGTATATATATATATATATTCTATGGTATATGGACACACTGATCTGATCTGTATGTATGCCTACAATATTATGTTGTGCTGCAGCAACCAAGAATTTCATTGTCCTATCTGGGACACATGACAATAAACTCTCTTGACTCTTGACTTGACTTGATCTGGCTCTGCAGAAATAATAAAGATAATAAATGAACAGTAAATGACAGACAATAGCTCCTTCCCATATTTCCAGATTTATATTCTGGGTTGACAGGAGCAGAAATCTTTGTTAAACTGGAGATGTCCCATATTTATGCCGAGCTTAATTTCAAATTTCTACCCGACCTTGTCACAGTGTTGACTTGCACTTCATCATCTATTAAAGAAACATGAACCATGGCAGTGGGATAAAGACCAGCAAAAAGCATCAGCAGCAAGTACATCTTGATGCATTATGACAACGAACTGCTAAAACGTATTTGCAATGCTTCAGTTATACTGTTTAGCTTTATCACTGACAATGGTCACAAAATGCCCATTGCTAACACATTGTCACATTTGACCAAAAGCAGGAAAAAAAATAAGCTCAGATGGAAAGTTGACATTGGCATTTGCAAGGTTTCGAATGACAAGGTTTCAACATTTTTGTGGGGAAGATAACTTGCATTGTTCAATCGCCAGAAGTAGCAATTAGCCATTTAGAGGAGTGTATTTAGTCTGCAGCTAAGCAAGACCATCCTTTTGACTCAATACAACTTTAACCTGAAGTACCAAGCAACCAAGCAAAATGTTACAGTGACACAAGGAATATAGATGCTGGTGCACAAAGAAAAAACACTTTGCTGTAGTAACTCAGTGGACCAGGCTGCATCTCTGGAGGATATGGATAGGCAACATTTTGTGTCAGGATCCTATTTCTGATTGATTGTAGTGGGAGAGAAATTCTCACTACGACCATCAGGTAAGAGGTACAGAGCCTGAAGGCGCACACCACCCATTACAGGAGCAGCTACTTTCCTACAACTCTCAGGTTCTTGAACCAACCTGCATAATCCTAATCCTACCTCAGCAATGGAGTAATACAGATGATTTTGCATCATCATGGAAATGTTTCCTAAGTATGTTTTTGCACTAATGACTTGTTTTTTTGCCAAGTCTTTTTTGTTTCATTGTCTTGTATAATTTATGTGTTGTGTGTTGATGTGCGAGTCTATGAGCCTGAGATGCTGCTGCAGGCAAGATTGTTATTGTATCTGTACCTCACAGTACTTGTGTATATAACAATAAACTCGAGTTGTCATGACTTCTAGTCCTGACAATTATTTGAGACACAAACAGTCCGCAGGTTGAAAATGTAGTTGCTCTGCTAAATATTTAAATAACATAGGCCGGCCAAGAACAACATTTAGTTGAACCAGGCCATTTAATGCGACCATTCAGAGTTCTGATATTGGAAACAACAAATGTTTGTGCTTATAACTGCAGTACGCGGCAAACCCATGCGGCGTGCATTTCAAATGCTCATTCATATGTTTAATTTTAGTTTCATTTATTTTGGAGATACAGCGCAGAAACTGGCCCTTCGGCCCACCGGATCCGCGGCGACCAGCGATCCCCACACATTAACACTATCCTACACACACGAGGGAGAATTTTTACATTTTACCGTGCAATTTACCTATATACCTGTACGCCTTTGGAGTGTGGGAGGAATCCAAAGATCTCGGATGAAAACCCATGCAGGTCACCTGGAGAACGTACAAACTCCGTATAGACAGCACCCCTAGTCGGGATCAAACCCGGGTCTCCGGCGCTGTAAGGCAGCAACTCTACCGCTGCGCCACCATGGGTTACACATAAGTCAGACGCTCATAACCTAGGGAGGACCTGAAGATATTGAATTTGTACTTCTCTACCTTTTCCAAACGGTTTTCGTGTCATCCCTTTGCCATTAGGACATTTTTACCTTCCAAAATGGCTGATACTCCTGCATTAATACTGACTCAGACAAAGGTTCCAAGCTGACTTTAAAATTCAACGTATGACTGAAGACTACATTATTTTTCTTTAAAAGGAATACAATCTTTACATTAGAGAGTGTTGAGATGGTTGCGTTGAAAGTTTAGTTTATTTGTGTAATTTGATCATCTCATAGGTCTGTACAAAATGAGTCATTTCCTCTTTTAATGGGAACAAAAGAATGTGATGAGGATATTAAGAGCTGGATTTATTTTTTCTTTCCTCCCAGGTGAGTTCAAGTCTTTTATCTGTTTACTTACAAGCAGTATTATATTGACAAAGCTGATAGTGCTGATCACAAGGGTTCAGGGTGGACCCAACAGTGACACTCACTTACTAGCTTTGTCGATCATACAAAGCACTTAATCAGACATAGGTCATTGCAGCCCGTTGATGCAGAAATGGTATATAAGGAGTTTCAATTAATACAACTTTGACAAAAATCCAATAAAGCAATGCATTGCATAACAGCAAACTTAAATTTATTTATAATTACTGCCCCAGACTGGCCATGTGAAAGCAGGAAATATGTCACATTGGGAATATAGCAATTACTTTTAACTTGTATCTACATATAGCAAACAGAAAAAAGCATAAGCAGGGAAGGTAGGAAGGCATTTGGGCCTGAACAATGAGCTAAGGTTTGCCACTTAATTGCGACACCTTTTCCATTCTTCATTTTGCATTGGAGTGACTTGAATTACCAGCGTTAGATGCCCACTATACATTTTTTCTGAAATTGCTATAGTAACTAAAGTAAGCCAATTAACTTAATTTTTAAGGCATTGCAGTTCCAATGAGGTGAATCTCATCAGCTTACGTCAGGTATCAAGACATGCACTGATGTCCCTAAGACATCCGTCCGCTGTCAGATATACTGCTCAGAAACTAGGGGAAGAATGCAGACAGAATATAGCTTCTTACCTCCATTAATCTTCCCCAGCCAACAACAGACCCACCACGGCACCACTCTGCCTAAAGTCATTTGTGGCCAGCCCTGATTGGTCCTGGTCTTTTGTCACCACCAGCTCTTCACCAGCCCCCCCCCCACCCTCCCGATCCCCCTACGCTCCAGCCAAAGATGGGTACCGACCCAAAACGTCACCTAACCCTTTTCTCCAGAGATGCTGCCTGACCTGTTGAGTTACACCAGCACTTTGTGCCTGTCTATCACATAATGACACCTGCTAACAAGTGCATGAATAAATAATGGACTAGCACAAAATCATCTATCCTCGTGAAAAGCTCTACAATCTAGCAGCTGGTCATTAAGACTACATTACAAAGCTTGAACACGCCAGTGAACACAAGCAACAACTGCTAAGGATGGTCCTGACTGTGCACACAAAGGGATAATTTTAATTCCCTGGCAGGAAACTGACTGAGTGAATATTACCTTGGTGCAACCATGGCAGTAGGAGGTCCAACTGATGAATGCCTATAATAGCACAGCTGCCTAATAAGTGGTTTTCTCACCTGTTTCCAGAACAGATACTCATCCAAGAAGTTATTACTGTTGCTAAAGTCACATCTCTCAGCAGGGTTGGGATGCAAGTGCAGGAATGTATGGAGTCCATGGCATTATCCTGGCTTGTCTACAATATGAGAGGCCAGATGGATATGGTTCGGGGTAAGGGGGCGGGAAGTCACATGCCCAGATCAAACAAGAAAGCTCTGCTGTCTGCTGCTCTTGGCCCTAGGCCCTGGCGTTCTCTGTTAACCACTGTTCTTTGTCTACCTTTATCCTAGAAAAGCTGATGCATTTTTACTGCTCACACCAATATTGGGTTAAAATCTGTTTCCCAGTAATAAATGCACAGTATCAAGGATCCTTCTGGCTTTGGACAAGTGTTCTGAATTTGAAATAGCTAGAATCTAGACGACAAGCTATCTTCAGTGTAAAACAATGTTAATATTAAAGACACCATAAATTGGAGGATCCCTGCACTTGTAAGAGTTGATTAACCCTTGTCAGACTGGTATGCAGGATGGTGAGGGGTCCAGGTATTCTCCCTGTTTCTCTTAAATTGATAACATGTCCAGCAGTTTTGCAAACTGACCATAAATGCATCATTTCTATTGGATCGCTGCAAAAGCATTGTAAATAGTATAAATAATGTTGCAAGACGGTCATCCTGTTAATTGATGATTGGTTGAACTGTTGAGCTTTGGAGAAACTATTTGAATCTCAGGGCACATATTTCAATGTTTGTTCTTGTTTGCTTCCTTCTAGAGCTTTCTTTCTTATACAATATATTAGCCACTGTATTATTGGGTTAGGGAAATGTCTGTTATGTATGGGGTTAATCGATATCTGTAATTAGATTGTAAAGAGACCACCCCCATGTGGTTCGGCCCCTCAAGGTCCGGGGACCTATAAAAGTCCACTGCCACGAGGTCCTGCGTCGATCTTCTGGGAGAACGCTTTGGACTGCGTGACCTTCTGGAGTGTCTCTGTTTGAGCGAGGCCTAGAGGGCTTGAACAGGCACATAGAGACGGAACAGGACTAGACGGAAATTAGCTACTGATTGGCTACAATCTCGCATATTTACATGCAAATGTTCATTAATATGCACTGTCCCTATAAACAAATTATTATTATTATTATTATTATTATTATTATTATTATTATTATTATTATTATTATTATTATTATTATTATTATTTGAGGATCTAAACCACGGTGGTTAGGTACAGTGGTGGGAACTGTAATTTTGTTTTGTTAAAATAAAGATTAGTTGATCAAGCGCTTGATTCAGTGATTTTTGACTGAAAGTAGGCTGTGGGGAAGCTTAGAACGAGCAATTTACACGAGCATCTGCAGTTCCTTCCTACACAAACCACATTTATACTCTTGCTCCACCAAAGTTAGACCATAAAATCTTCGGGGTGATGTGAACTTCTAACACTAGGTCTTTGACAGTATTGAATTCTTGGTGGTCTATTCTTAGTTATAAACTGGGTCCTGAGGTAGGAAATCTAGTAAGCTTCTTGCGGAATATAAAGTTAACATTAGCAGCAGTCCCGATATTTGGTTAATGCCAAAGGAGATTGTTTATCATCTCAGATGGTTGAATACATTTTCCTCACAGTCAACTTGCTTAAAATCACCCAAAATCTGATTACTTCAGTAACAATAGAGGTATAGCAATATAGTGATTTTATTGGCATGGGATTTTAACAAAGGCAGAAATGTGGTCCAACATTTCTGTCCATTGTATGAAGCACTTCTTGCCAGAATCAGCCTCTTTCATCATTATGCACCTCAAATATTCAGTTGCTCTCTGTAAGTGCACTATATCTACATCGTGTGCAACCAAGGTGGACTGCAACAATTTGCACAGGCTTCTTCCACAGTTACTCCCAAACATTTAATAAAGGGAGCTTGCAAGTAACAGCAGCAGCACCTCCAATTACCACGGCAGAGTGTGAATTGAGAGGAGTCTGACTATGTGAGCTGTACCACTGTGCAACTCCATGAAAGTTCCCTTTGAAGTCACAAACCATTGACATAAACATACACTTTTTGATTGGAGGTGAATTGGAGAATGGTCTGCCTAATGGCAAAGTAAGAGTACCCTCACCCTAGAAACCATTCATCACCAGACTCTGAAAGGCACGCAATATGCGAAATAAATATTGGCCTTCAACACTCAGATTCACTCCAGGAATGTAAAAAATGTGGGTATGCATAGCCATCATTGCATAATCTCCTACTGTCAGAGTCCTATTTTAGAACTGTTTGAAAATCCACATTCGCAATCATTGTGGATTTGCAAACCAATGCTTCATCAATAGTCACAAATTAATTAGAAAATTTGAAATACAGTTGGAAATCGTTCAGCTTTGTGCTGCCTTAACAAGTTTTGTGCTGCCTTAACGAGGGAGGAGTAAAAATACAAACAGTTATATTCCATTTACTAAGAATATTTCACTCAAAGATATATGTAAAGAAAATATTTTACCTCACCTTTGTTTCAACAAATGTTGCTAATGTTACCTCCACCAGGGATGCTTTCTCATTTATTATTGCTAAATTACTCAAATGCCTAACATCCATTCATATTGTGGTAATCCGATATTGACAAGGTAGTGAATCCCTTGGAAACACGGAACAAAATATATCCTTGTAGTATTTTTTTTTTTGGTCACTTGATACTGCGTCAGTGTCAATGTTTTGAACGCTGTTTATTCAACCTTGCTTTAAATTAAAACATCCATAGGAGTGGAACTAATCTCAGTTTAAGTTAATTCACAGTGCGTCAGAGACCCAGGTTGAATCCTCATTTAGGGTGCTGCCAAGTGGAGTTAGATAATTTCCCTGTGAACACACAGGTTTCCTGAAGATGCTCTTATTTCCTTCTGCAGCCTGAGGCATACTTACTGGTAGGTTGATCGGCTACTATAAATTGCCACTAATATGTAAGTGAATGGTGAAATCTGGGGGGCATTGATGGGAATAAAAAAAGAATAGGATTAGAACATGACCTTAAGTGGCCAGCGCATCACTTGGGTATTACTCTGCTTCCAGGGCTCCACTTTATTAGCTGCAGCCCTTCGAGTGAAGGCCATCCTAACCATTGCTGATGGTTCCTAAACCCAGCAACTACAAATGAACAATAATATATTTCCAAGAAAAGCGGGTATGTGATTTGGAGTGGTATTTGAAGTGGAGTGGCTGGCACGGTGGTGCAGCGGTAGAGTTGCTGCCTTACAATAGACAATAGACAATAGGTGCAGGAGTAGGCCATTCGGCCCTTCGAGCCAGCACCACTATTCAATGTGATCATGGCTGATCATCCCCAATCAGTACCCCGATCCTGCCTTCTCCCCATATCCCCTGACTCCGCTATTTTTAAGAGCCCTATCTAGCTCTCTCATGAAAGCATCCAGAGAACCTGCCTCCACCACCCTCTGAGGCAGAGAATTCCACAGACTCACCGCTCTCTGTGAGAAAAAGTGCTTCCTCGTCTACGTTCAAAATGGCTTACTCCTTATTCTTAAACTGTGGCCCCTGGTTCTGGACTACCCCAACATCGGGAACATGTTTCCTGCCTCTAGCGTGTCCAAGCCCTTAACAATCTTATATGTTTCAATGAGATACCCTCTCATCATTCTAAACTCCAGAGTGTACAAGCCCAGCTGCTCCATTCTCTCAGCATATGACAGTCCCGCCAACCCGGGAATTAACCTTGTAAATTTACGCTGCACTCCCTCAATAGCAAGAATGTCCTTCCTCAAATTAGGGGACCAAAACTGCACACAATACTCCAGGTGTGGTCTCACTGGGGCTCTGTACAACTGCAGATGGACCTCTTTGCTCCTATATTCAATATAACAAAATGTTAGTTGGAGGTCTTATATGTGGTGGGTGGGGGAGGGGAAGTGGGAAACTTTATTTCCTAGTCCCTACCTGGTCGGAGGGGTGGCTTCCCTCTGAGCTGCTTCTTCGCCCCTTCCTCGCGGCCTACCATCGGATGGGAACAACGTTTCCTGTCGGGACTGGCCGGGACTACAGCTTCAGCGGCGGCACAGCGCTGGGACACCACCACGGAGTGGGCGATGCCTTACCGGATCGCCGTGCGGTAGGCTCCGGATTGCTGTGACCTCCGACTCCAACATCCGAGGAGCTGTGGCTGCGGGCGTCCATTTAAAACACCGCGGAGCCTGGGATCCGAGATCGCCAGAGTCGGAGCTCCAACCAGCGCGGCCTGTGGACTTCGGGAACCACGATCTCCGGGGAGGAAGGGGCCGCTCCTGTCATTCCAAGCCGCTGAGGAGCGTTCACCCGATGCCGGAGTTCCAGCTTCCTGGCAAGATGGCCTGGCTGCAAGGCCACAAATTGGGCCACGACCTCGGGTGGTCACAGAGGAAGAGGACTAAACTTTCTAGTGCTTTTCCCAACAGTAGAACATTTTGATTCTGTTGTGGGGGGACATTTGTGTTGAATTCTATAATGTGTTGTGTCATTTAAAAAAAAAAAAAATTTTATATGGATGTACGGAAACTTAATTATTTATTTTATGTAAAGCACTTTAGTTTCAACGCGAATTGATTTAAACGTGCTATATAAATACAACTTACTTGCTTACTAATATATTCGATTCCGCTTACAGCGGATTCCGCTTACAGCGCTTGCAGCGTCGGGGTCCCGGGTTTGATTCCGACTATGGGTGCTGACTGTATGTCATTTGTACGTTCTTCCCGTGACCGCATGGGTTTTCTCTGAGATATTCGGTTTCCTCCCACACTCCAAAGATGTACAGGTTTGTAGGTTAATTGGATTGGGTTTGTAGACTTGGAATAAGTGTAAATTGTCCCTAGTGTGTGATGGCTTGTGTTATTGTGTGGGGATCGCTGGTCGGTGCAATCTCGGTGGGCCGAAGGGCCTGTTTCCATGCTGTATCTCTAAAACTAAACATAAAAATAACCAAAACTTGCAAGTAGTGGTGTTCCCAAGACTCTGTTGCCGATGGTCATCTTGGTGGTAGAGGATGCTACTGGAGTACCAACAGAGTATTTTGTAGATGTTCATAAGTTCTAGGAGCTGAATTAGGCCATTCAGCTACTCAGATCTACTCCACCATTCAATCATGGCTGATCTATATTTCTCTCTCAACCCCATTCACCTTTCTTCTCCCCATAACCCCTGATACCCATACTAATCAAGAAACTGCAATCTCCGCTTTAAAAATATTAATTGACCTGGCCTCCATAGCCGCCTGTGGCAATGAATTCAACTGATTCACCACCCTCTGACTAAAGAAATTCCGCCTCATCGCCTTTACTTTTATTCTGAGGCTACGGCCTCTGGTCCTAGACTCTCCCACTAGTGGAAACATTCTGTCCATATTCACTGTATCCAGGCCTTTCACTATTTGGTAAGTTTCAATGAGGTCCTCCCTCGTTCTTCTAAGCTCCAGAGAGTACAGGCCCAGTGCCTTCAAACACTCATCATATGTTAATCCAATTTTGAGGCTCTAAACTAGTGTTACTGTGCTACTTTATGCTCATGGATAACACACAACAACAAAACTTTTCATTTTACCTCAGTACACATGACAATAAACCAAACCAAACTAAATTGTGGACCAGAGAGAGAGAGAGTACATGTTTGGAATGGTGAACGATTTACCAATCTAATGGGTTGCGATGCATTGGAGAACATTGAGTTTCTTGAATTATATAGAATCTGTAAAAGGGAACTCCATTATTCTCCTCTAAACTAATTGGACGATATACTCAGAGGTTTGATAAGTCACAGGTAACGTTGGTTTAGTCTAATTTATGGATTACATAATTAATATATTAATTATATCAATATCTATGCAAATTGATATTTCAATAACTAATTTAAAGACATTTCTAAAATTACATATATTCTGGATTATGCATATAGGGAAAAAAAACAAAATACAAGGATGCTACATGTAATCCAGCATAAGCCATCAGGTCATTGTGGTAATTCCTGGCAAATCACCCAAATCGCATACTCTAGCCAAATTTGACTGCACACTGCCAAGATTTCTAATTGTTACCTGAACACATTATATACTCATAACTACAACGACTACTCAATTTTGTTTCTCCCTAAAGGACAAAAACTCGTATTTGCTCCTGTGTGCAATCAAAGAATCAGGCAACCAAAGAACATTAATACGATGTAGAAGGAGACTATTAAACTTAATCCCACCTGACAGCCCCGAGGCTCTGCCCCTGACAATCACAGCTCTTCAAACATTTTAAATCTGATTGTATTTCTGCCTTTTCCACCAAGATTTGAGTTCCAGTCCCACTTCATACTCTGCAAGAAAAAAATCTCTTCTAATCCTTCAACTAATCATTTTAAATCTTTGTCCGCTACTACTTTTTCTCCCTTCTGCAAAGAGAAATAGATTATTTCTACTTATTCTACCTTGACCCATTTTAAATGTAGTTATCAATTGCATCTCTCCTCAGCATTCTCTGTTCCCAAGAAAACTGCAGATGATTCAATCTTTCCTAATAAGTAAAATTAGCTAGTTTTGGCAATATCCTCATAGATCTCCTCAGCAATCTCCACAGCAATCAAATATTTCCTGTAATTTGGTTATCAGAACAGTGTAAAGTACTCAAGCAGTGTCTAACTCTTGCAGTCTTCATTTCAAGCATAACCTACTTACTCTTTTATTCTGAGACTCATGGTGGCACAGTGGCGTAGCGGTAGAGCTACTGCCTTACAGCGCCAGAGCCCCGGGTTTGATCCTGACTACGTGTGCTTGTCTGTACGGAGTTTGTATGTTCTCCCCATGACCTGCATGGGTTTTCTTTGAGATCTTCGGTTTCCTCCCACAGGTTTATATGTTAATTGGCTTGGTATAATTGTATGCATGTAAAATTGGCCCTAGTGTGTGTAGGGTATGTGTGGGGATCGCTGGTCTTGAGCAAAAAAACAAAGTGCAGGGAGAACTCAGTGCGCCAGGCATCTTGGAGGGAATGGATAGACGATGTTTCGGGTAAGTACCCTTTTTCCGACGAGTCTGAAGAAAAGTCCCCACCCTAGTGAGACCACACCTGGAGTATTGTGTGCAGTTTTAGTCCCCTAATTTGAGGAAGGACTATTGCAGCGTAGGTTTACAAGGTTAATTCTCGGGATGGCAGGGCTGTCATATGCTGAGATAATTGAGCGGCTGGGCTTGTATACTCTGGAGTTTAGAAGGATGAGAGGGTATCATATTGAAACATATAAGATTATTAAGGGTTTGGACACGCAAGAGGCAGGAAACATGTTCCCGATGTTGGGGGAGTCAAGAACCAGGGGCCACAGTTTAAGAATAAGGGGTAAGCCATTTAGAATGGAGACGAGGAGACACTTTTCTCACAGAGAGTTGTGAGTCTGTGGAATTCTCTGCCTCAGAGGGCGGTGGAGGCCGGTTCTCTGGATACTTTGAAGAGAGAGCTAGATAGGGCTCTTAAAGATAGCGGAGTCAGGGGATATGGGGAGAAGGCAGGAATGGGGTACTGATTGGGGATGATCTGCCAGGATCACATTGAATGGCTTAAAGGACCAAATGGCCTACTCCTGCACCTATTGTCTATTGTCTAAATGTAGTCCATCCATTCTCTCTACAGGTGCTGCCTCACTCGCTAGGTGAGAAATAAAATTGTTAAATGTTGACATAAAATGCGTAAAAACTGTCATAATTGTATATTACAATTACATTGATCTACAAGAGAAATTTAAATTGATTTATACAGAAATAAAAATTGTCGTCAAGATATTTCCAAAATAATCTTCCACTCCAAACAGCTCTCCTCATCTTTGAAGCTCAGAATGCTCAGAGAATAGAAAATCATGTCTGAGTTATCTCAAAGCAACATCCAATGTCTGATTTATTTTGCAATATTTATGACAGTTTTAACAGATTGAATCCCTGAGTACAAAGTACCTTGTGGAATATATATTACAAAGTTTTCCATTTCTGCCATGAATTGCAGGCACAATTCATGGATATGTTACTTTAAGAATGTCATATACATTTAATTTATTTTTGTCTTATACACAGCCTTTGGAGGTCAACCAAGTGAGCAAAATGTAATGACTAGTGGAATAACTAAATAAAACAATAGCAATTCATATAAATTGCTTGAATATAAAAGAAAAGAACAATGTAAATTGAAGGCAGTTTATAGAACTGAATTCATATCTATTTAAATAACTGTACTCTCTGCAGAATCAATGATGACCTTGTTAAAGGAAAGCAAGCATTCATCATGCTACACTCTGTAATAAAGGTTAATGGGTAGTCTCACTCTCTCACTCATATCACTGTTTCATTATTAAGGGTGACTTATGCTGTTATCTGCAGCTACTTTAGTTTAAAATGCTCCAGGAATTACACAGAAAAATTAATGTTGGTTATGCAGTTTACACTTCCCCATATATTCAAATCCACATGTTGTATTAAACATCACATTTCCAAGGATCAAACCAGCATATGAATTTAACAAAATAACAGTTGAAAGTTCAACCTCTGAACAAAGGGATTTCTTTTGTCTTTTCCACCAAATCTTTTGCATAATAGGACCAACAGAAAATTCTCAAAATATTCAAGAATTCTATATTAGAGCCTAGAAAAGACATTTAATTAAACCTTTCCTTCATATTCCCTTGGCAATTATGTGCTGGATAACTCGATCCAGAAGACCTTTACATGGGATTATTCTTAATGGATGTTTTACATTAAAACTTTAAAACATTCTAACCTATTTGTCACTTAATAATGTAGTGCTCTCAACCTCTCCCCAGTTCCATTTATCTGGTAATCTCTTTCCCAGATTCCATGGACATAATTTTGTGATTTATAACTCTTAATAAACTGTTCAAAATGAGAAGACAGATTTCATACACGTCACAACTGATGCATTAAATGCAGTACAGAAAAAACCATAAATGGTGTAACTGCATTAAATTGTAGTTTGATCATAACAGTGAGCTCTATGGATACATTTACAAACTGTACTGTTTTATGACACAGAAATGCTGAAAGTATAATTAAATTTGAAAATTCTGGAATTTGCTACATAAATTTGTAGATGCCCAACATAATAAATATTGATTCGGAGCATATAAATTCTCAGCACCTAACCCGGGCACAAATACTTCCACAATTTGACTTCAATGGAAAGGAAATGTAAGAAATCGTAAAACTAACAGCCCTTCTGTTCCCAGCGTTTTTTAGAGTGGCAAAATATTCTTCCTTACATTAAGTAATGTGCTTTCCGGCTGTCTGTCACTCTTCTGAATGTCTAATTATTTTGTACTTCAGCATACTGACTAAAGTGTAAAATTCTTCCTTGTGCTGCCTACTTGTGGTTGCATAATCCGCAAAACAATATTCATTATGTAAGTCAAAGTAACCTACATTCAAATCCAACATGATTTTAAAGTCTGAACATACTTTAAACTTCTCAGCTGATAAGGTTCTGTTTTATTTTAGCTTTCTGTCCCACATTTAGACATCCTCTCTCTTATGTTCTCATTTGTGCAATCATCATGTTGCAAGTAGTAGATGTCAGAGTACTGCTTGATGGATTTTATAAAGTAGCAATTGAAAGTTCACAGTTCTGGAAAATGGAAATGCTTCAGGACCTTCAATTTCAGATGAAAACATTTTCTTCTGCACATCTCCATAGCAACTAAGGTTCCATAAAGATGAATCAGAAGGTACTCAGTCAAATGTCAACATCTATATTTCTTCTTGAAGACACGGCTACATATTCATCACCATGTTACTGTCAGCTCTGCTTCTCCTGGAAACAGTCAAGCCTAAGTTTGAAGGTGGTGCACTTCAGTCACAATCCAAGAACCTAGGTTTTCAGTGAAAATAAGTGAGTGTTGGTTTATTTCAGCTGAGAAGTACAATTGGGATTCTTATGGGACTCTTGGGTGGATCAATATTAAAGATAAGCAAAGGAACTGTTTTTCACGTGCATTAGGTGAAGCTGGGTGAGTTGGAGGTGATCTGACTCATGATATCCTTAGTCCAAGCCCTATTCAAGCTTAAAAAAAAATGAAAACCAATTTGCAGAACATGAAAACTGTGTAGGCAAGTGTACAGTGAATGCGTATGGTATCAGGAAAATGTGGCATGAGTAGGGATGTCAGATTCTATAGAAGGGAGAAAGCAGCAATTCCCAATTCTTTTTTTTTAATGGAGTACAACAAAGTGGTATTCAAACAGACACATTTGGTTGATGAAGAAGAAAATGAAATGGTTTCCTTTGAAGAGGTTATCTGAATTAAATAAATTAGGAAGCAGGAGGCAAGGGGTGAGGGTGGTGGTGGGAAAGGGGGCTGCTATAATGGCAATGGAGTTACAAATACAAATGGTGCAAGGCCAGATCTAGCTTTGATGTTCTAGACGTTGGTTCTTTTCACCCAGTAATGAATTGGTGGAACCAGCCGTTGTTTTGAGCAGCAACCAGACTTGTTTCTGGCTGGTGTCAGGAACATCTAACATGTCAGGGCCAGCAATATTCTGCACTAGTTTACATTGAGAAAATACTGAGATGTTTTGGCGAGGAATTTACCAGAGTTTTCTCCACTATCTGGCATTTTTGGTCTGTCTTTCATCGTTCCCTAGAGATCAGACACTTTTAGGTGGTGTACACAACAAATCACAACAGCTTGGATTGAATTTATGCCCATATTGTTTCTAATTTCATATGTTCAAAACTCTCAAAGCATATTTATAGACAATAGACAATAGACAATAGACAATAGGTGCAGGAGTTAGTCAATTCGGCCCTTCCAGCCAGCACAACCATTCAATGTGATCATGGATAATCGTTTTTGTTTCAATATGTTCCCCTCTCATCCTAAATTCCAGAGTATACAAGCCCAGCCGCTCCATTCTATCAACATATGACAGTCCCGCCATCCCGGGAATTAAACTGGGGAACCTACGCTGCACTCCCTCAATAGCAAGAATGTCCTTCCTCAAATTTTGAGACTAAAACTGCACACAACACTCCAGGTGTGGTCTCACTAGGGCACTGTACAACTGCAAAAGGATCACTTTGCTCCTATACTCAACTCCTCTTGTTATGAAGGCCAACATGCCATTCGCTTTCTTCACTGCCTGCTGTACCTGCATGCTTAATTTCAGTGACTGATGATCAAGGACCCCCAGATCTTGTTGTACTTGCACTTTTCCCAACTTGACACCATTTAGATAATAATCTGCCTTCCTGTTTTTGCCACCAAAGTGGATAACCTCACATTTATCCACATTGAACTTCATCTGCCATGCATCTGCCCACCTACCCAACCTGTCCAAGTCATCCTGCATCCTCATAGCATCCTCTTCACAATTCACACTGCCACCCAGCTTTGTGTCATCTGCAAATTTGCTAATGTTACTTATAATCTCTTCATATAGATCATTAATGTATATTGTATATAGCTGCGGTCCCAGCACCGAACCTTGCGGTAGCCCACTAGTCACTGCCTGCCATTCTGAAAAGGACCCGTTAATCCCTACTCTTTGTTTCCTGTCTGCCAACCAGTTTTCTATCCATGTCAGCACCCTACCCCCAATACCATGTGCTCTAATTTTGCCCACTTTACTGAAATGCTTGCACATTACTGCTTAATCATGCATCTATACAACCAATTAGTTTTATAGTCAGTCTGGATACCACTGTTGGTAACAAGTATCTATTTATCCAGATATGCTGCCTGACCTGCTATTTTACTCCAGCACTTGTGTCTATCTTTGGTATAAACCAGCACCTGCAGTTCCTTCCTACACATAACATATATCTAGACCATTGAAACACATTTCAAACATTTCATAAAATGATAAAGAAAATATTTATTGAATATGACTGTGGAAAATTTGACCATCAACACTCCATCTGATTAAACTTTGTAAAAACGTGTTCAGTAGCCAAAGGCTAAGAATGTCATGTCTCTTCTGATAGCTGAATCTGCCATGATGATTCATAATACGTCCACATTGGATAACCTATGTCAAAATATGTAGAAATAATTAGCCAAAGATTGAGAAGACTTTTGCTACTTTTGCAGCAAAGTCCACTGCCTCGAGGAGAATCTTCAAATATAGTCATGTGATGGGTTAAATATATAATCCAGTGCTTCGCATTTTCTTCATGCTAGTAAAATCTCTTCTGGACATACGTTTTCAAGTTATATTTATTTGTTCTAAATCTGAACATTTCGTTAAATTTAATCACAAAAAGGTCTTGCACTACTTGAGTGCATTTTCTTCAATGGCCAAAATGACCTTGTTTTGCCAAACATGGATATAAACTATAGGGCACACTGCAAATGATCCAAATATAAAATCCAGCAGAGAACAAAACAGCTGTAAAAGTGGTCTATTCATAAACTGCTCTGATTGTTTAACTGTTTTGAGAAAGAGAGCTTCTTCAGCTGCAGCACATCAGTGATTTGCCTTTTTGTCTCTTCTTTTAGATGAATAATTTTTTTTTTCATTTTCTTAGATTGTTGTAGGATTGCTGTAAGAGATCATTAAAGTAACCATTTAACCATAAATGAGTGAATGCTCTGATTCAAAAGTCAAAACATGGAAATGAGGTGGACAGCTTCAGAACCGGGTTTGTGAATGAGATTTAGAATCCAGAACCAGCCCACTGCGCACGCAAATGTTCATGTAAGGAACAAAATTTAAAGACAATTGAGTCACTGATAATCATTATTACTCTGGTTAAAGTTCGGCCTTAGCTTTATTCATTTGGTCAAAGACAAAACAAGAAAAAGCATTGGCTGAAATTGTGTTTGTTCTTGCCAGCAGTTCAACTTTTTCAACAAAAGAGCCAGCAAGTTTCTGGTCTCCTGATTGAATGCAGAAGTCCCAAACTTACTGGACGAGTTCTGGCAGCGATCCCTCAGCTGCATACCACTGCTGGACTCTGCATCAGCCTCACTTAGCAACTATGCTGTAAAATCCGCACTTGTGCCCTGCTCCAGATGAGATCAGGTGCAGGATCTCTGAGCCCATTCATATGAATGAGGAATGTGCAGCTGCAAGGGAGCCAAAAATAAGTTGTATTCTACGTTGTTTAAATTGTCCTTAATACTTTCAACTTAAAGTGTTTTGTTGACTTTTTAACAGCATGATAATTTGATTTTCATAGTTTTAATATTTACCTCAATGGCAGACATTCACACATAATAGAAAGCTCTCATATCTTTGACTGCTGACAAACTGAGATTGGAGTTTTCCATCTCTCTAAAAGCTTCCAGAGGAAACTTATGGGTGGGATTTGTTCTGACGCAGCCAACACCCCCCAGTAGTCTCTTCAAGACATTGATTCCATTCAGAGCTTTTTCATTAGGCTACAAAAACTCATTGGCCAGGAAGATCGACCTCCTGCCTCTGGAGAAAGTAAGTGCTGGAGTAAGAACATAAGCAAGAGAAGCAGAAGTAGGCAAATCAGCCTCTTGAGCCTGCTCTGCTGATCATAAAGACGACACCTGATCTTCTGCCATTGTGCCACTTCCTTTGCAAGGAAAGACAATTGACCAGAAATATTAACTCTGGTTCTCTTACCAGAGATGCTGCCTGACCTGTTGAATGGCTGTGTTTCCTATGTTTTCTCTTTCAGATTATCAGCATCCACAGAATTTTATTTCCATATCTGTTGATTTTACTTAAACTCTGCAATAAAGTTTGTGCCACTCAAAATTATATGAGGTAGAGAATTCAGAGTTACTGCCCTCTGGGTAAAATAAATTCCTTCTCGTCTCTCCCTAGAATAACCATGCCCTTATTTTGAAACTTTGAGCCCTTGGACCAGAAATTCCAGCCAGTGGAATTCTGAGTTCAGAGTATAGAAGTTGGGATGTTATGTTGCAGTTGTACAAGATGTTGTGAAGCCACATTTGGAGAAGTGTGCTTAGTTTTGTTCACCCTGCTATAGGAAAGATGTTATTAAGCTGGAAAGAGTACAGAGAACATTTACAAGGTTGCTACCAGGACTTGAGGGTCTGAGCTATAGCGAGTGGTTGGGCCAGCTAGGACTTTATCCCTCGGAGTGCAAGAGGATGAGTCTTCTACTCATGGTAGGGATATCAAGAACCAGAGGTCATAGTTTTAAGATGAGAGGGGAAAGATTTAATAGGAACCTGAGGGGCAACTTTTTCATCCAGAGGGTGTGGGTATATGGAACGAGTTGCCAGAGGAGATAGTTAAGGCAGATACTATAATTACATTTTGGCCACGTACATGGATGGGAAAGGCTTCACTGCAATCCTTAACATTCCTTAGCTGGGATTGCTTCGATAGTTCGCATTATTCCAGATATGCTTTCCAGATATTTTGACGTGTACTCAAATCCTGTTACAATAAAATGTCTTCCTAATTCCCTGCTGTACCTGCATATTGATTCATTTACATGATGTGGAAGTCACTCTTAACACCCATACCAATGTCTGACAGTATAAAATATACATGTGTCCATTCTTTTACCAAAGTGGATGACGTCACCTCTCACAGAAAACCAGGGCAAAAGAACAAACAGGAAACCTTTGATCATGAATTTCTCAACATTTAAAACCGGTATCAATCTATTATTTGACCGGATTTGTTACATTTGATTTCCACAGCTGGATTGAACCAAAAGGTGAAGAGGAATCTTTGTCAAAAATGGCAATTCCAAAACAAAATAATACTTCATAGGGTTCACGTTGCATTTCTTTTCTATATGTACTTTGCTCACAACTTGAAAATGCTCCCAATAAATGTTGTGGACGATTATTCAAACCAGTCAAATGTAACAAAATACATTCAGTATTTTAACCCAAATGATGGCATGTTGCATCAGGCATGCATACATCTGTAGTCAAGACCTATACCACTGATATACCTCAAATTTGTAGTGGGAAAACAAGTATGACATTAGTCATGCATGTCATTCAAATGTGCCCAGTGGTATCTGTGTGTGATAGTGCATGATATGCTTTTAAGTTATTGGCATTTAGATAAACTTCCATTCAATTATACTTAAGAGCTGTGTAGTACTTGATAGAATTTAGTGGCCAAGGTGAGGAAAGTGCTGCTTAAATTCATCATTGTTGAAAACATTAGAGACGCAGTGGTGCTGGTTTCCAACGGGAACGGTGACGGACGCACCACACATCTCTGTCCTCCAGTTCCTGCGGACATCCGACGCTGCAATTATCGGATTTTGGTGTGTATGCTTTATCATAATTCCTTACAATGCTATGTACGACAGTGATCGCAACTTCTACTGATGTGTGGATGGCTGTTGGCTCGCTAGAAACTCATCGGCCCTTTGACAGGTCTTGTTTTTGGACCTGCTGGGGGTCCACAGCCCCCTCCTCACCTGGCAAACCAGGTCGGGTAGACGGTTTAGTCACCGACTAACTGACTATGGAGCAGGGAGTATGGGTTTGCATGGTACCCGTGGCGGGGAGAACTCTCCCTGACCGACCTTAAATGGAGTCATACTAACTTTGAGAGTCACTGTTGGTGAATGTGGGTCTTCAATAACTTCACAATGACACCAAGTAGCTCTTCAGGACAACTAAAGGATGAATATCTATATTACTAAAAGTCTGTTCTTGACCGGTTTTGGCGATCTGTGCTGCGATTTCCGAGAGAACGCCGCCACCTACGGCCGTCATTTTTGGCCACCTCGCTCAGAGCCCCCCTCCGCCGCATGTGTGCCGAGGATATTTCCCGTCGATAAAAAATGACAGAGATATTAATGATTTTACAAAAATTCCCCATTCTCTCTGCTGCCCCCGCTGGCGGCAGGGGGGAGGGACTATAAAACCAGGAAGTGGTGTGCCACACAGTCTCTTCAAGATGGAGGAAGGCAGAGGGTCACGTTTCTCTGAGCTGTGAATAACAATGAACACATGTCTACTCAAATGTAAATGCACTTAGTGGTTCTAAAATGCTTGCAAAAAACATGTCTATTGGTTCTAAAGCTTGCAAAAAATGTCTCTATTGGTTCTAAAGCTTGCAAAAAGTGTCTATTGCTTCTAAAGCTTGCAAAAAGTGTCTCTATTGCTTCTAAAGCTTGCAAAAGGTGTCTCTATTGGTTCTAAAGCTTGCAAAAAGTGTCTCTATTGGTTCTAAAGCTTGCAAAACGTGTCTCTATTGCTTCTAAAGCTTGCAAAAATTGTCTATTGCTTCTAAAGCTTGCAAAAAGTGTCTATTGCTTCTAAAGCTTGCAAAAAATGTCTATTGGTTCTAAAGCTTGCAAAAAAATGTCTATTGGTTCTAAAGCTTGCAAAAAAAATGTCTATTGGATCTAAAGGTTGCAAAAATGTCTATTGGTTCTAAAGCTTGCAAAAAGTGTCTCTATTGGTTCTAAAGCTTGCAAAAAAATGTCTATTGGTTCTAAAATGGTTCATACTAGCGCTCCAGAAAGTTGAAAGGCACTACTTACTGTAAATGGTGGCTTGGGAGCTTTGGCTTGAAGTTGAAAGGCACTATTACTGCAAATGGTGGCTTGGGAGCTTTGACTTGAAGTTGAAAGGCACTACTTACTGCAAATTGTGGCTTGAAGTTGAAAGGCACTACTTCCTGCAAATGGTGGGCGTGGGTGCATTGGCTTAAAGTTGAAAGGCACTATTACTGCAAATGGTGGCTTGGTTGCTTTGGCTTGAAGTTGAAAGGCACTACTTACTGCAAATGGTGGCTTGGTTGCTTTGGCTTGAAGTTGAAAGGCACTACTTACTGCAAATGGTAGCTTGGGTGTGGCTTGGGTGTGGCTTGAAGTTGAAATACACCACTTACTGCAAATGGTGGCATGAAGTTGAAAGGCGCTACTTACTACAAATGGTGGATTGGTTGCTTTGGCTTGAAGTTGAAAGGCACTACTTACTGCAAATGATGGCTTGGGTGTGGCTTGAAGTTGAAAGGCACTACTTACAGCAAATGGGGAGGCGTGGGTGCATTGGCTTGAAGTTGAAAGGCATTACTTACTGCAAATGGTGGCATGCAGTTGAAAGGCACTACTTACTGCAAATGGTGGCTTGGGTGCTTTGGCTTGAAGTTGAAAGCACTACTTACTGTAAATGGTGGCTTGGGAGCTTTGGTTTGAAGTTGAAAGGCACTATTACTGCAAATGGTGGCTTGGGTGTGGCTTGGGTGTGGCTTGATGTTGAAAGACACCACTTACTGCAAATGATGGCTTGGGTGTGGCTTGAAGTTGAAAGACACCACTTACTGCAAATGGTGGCTTGGGAGCTTTGAAGTTGAAAGGCACTACATACCGCAAATGATGGCTTGGGTGTGGCTTGGGTGTGGCTTGAAGTTGAAAGACACCACTTACTGCAAATGGTGGCATGAAGTTGAAAGGCACTACTTACTGCAAATGGTGTCTTGGGAGCTTGGACTTGAAGTTGAAAGGCACTATTACTGCGAATGGTGGCTTGGTTGCTTTGGCTTGAAGTTGAAAGGCATTACTTACTGCAAATGGTAGCTTGGTGTGGCTTGGGTGTGGCTTGAAGTTGAAAGACAACACTTACTGCAAATGGGGGTATGAAGTTGAAAGGCACTACTTACTGCAAATGGTGGCTTGGTTGCTTTGGCTTGAAGTTGAAAGGCACTACTTACTGCAAATAGTGGCTTGGGAGCTTTGACGAAGTTGAAAGGCACTACTTACTGCAAATGATGGCTTGGGTGTGGCTTGAAGTTGAAAGGCACTACTTATTGCAGATGGTGGCTTGGGTGCAATGGCTTGAAGTTAAAATGCATTACTTACTGCAAATGGCGACGTGGGTGCATTGGCTTGAAGTTGAAAGGCACTACTTACTGCAAATTGTGGCTTGAAGTTGAAAGGCACTACTTATTGCAAATGGTGGCTTGGGTGCTTTGGCTTTAAGTTGAAAGGCACTGCTTACTGCAAATTGTAGCTTGGGTGCTTTGGCATTAAGTTGAAAGGCACTGCAAATGGTGGCATGAAGTTGAAAGGCACTACTTACTGCAAATGGTGGCTTGGGAGCTTTGACTTGACGTTGAAAGGCACCTCTTACTGCAAATGATGGCTTGGGTGTGGCTTGGGTGTGGTTTGAAGTCAAAAGGCACTAATTACTGCAAATGGTGGCTTGGATGCAATGGCTTGAAGTTTAAAGGCATTACTTACTGCAAATGGTGGCTTGGATGCATTGGCTTGAAGTTAAAAGGCATTACTTACTGCAAATGGTGGCTTGGGTGCATTGGCTTGAAGTTGAAAGGCACCACTTACTGCAAAAGGTGGCATGAAGTTGAAATGCACTACTTACTGCAAATGGTGGCGTGGGTGCATTGGCTTGAAGTTGAAAGGCACTACTGTAAATTCACTTACTTCCTGTTTGCACTGTATATTGATTTTAGATAAAACGCTACCACTTGCGGCTGTGATTTTTGGCATCTTACTCAGTCCCCCCTCCGCTGAGCAGGTGCAGAGAATTCTTCCCATCAATGAAAAATAAAAGTGTTATTATTTTTTTTTTAAATGTTGAGAATCTCTCTCCTGTCAATCACTCCATGAAAGCCACACCTTTTCCGGTGGGGGCGGGGGGGGAGGGGTTATAAAACCCGGAAATGTGGGTGTGGCTCAGTCTCTGCAAGATGGAGGAGGGAGAGGTCACGACTCGCTCTTTAGTGGCTTTGCACCCTACTTCAAATGGTATGAAACTGCACTTGAATTTGGTGGCCTTATACCCTGCTTTAAATAGAATTTCAAGGATTAGCCGTGAATCAACTACCAGCCCACCAGCCGTGAGTGAGTGAGTTGCCAGCACAACAGGCTTGATTGACTGAAACGCCAGCCCAAGAATCCATTTGGCGCACAATTTGCATACTAGCCCTCTGGAAACCAGTCCCTTCAGCCCACAACACCCATACTAGTGCTCCAGAAAGCCCCCCCCCCCCCATCTTGCCACCAATATTAGAATTGGTGGAGCGGTGGAATATTGCATTGGATGACCAGCCCTCCTGTGTGATGCTGGGACCCAACGGGTCCCACTTAGTCTAGTATCATCATAAATAGCAACTTTATAAGACAGAAAATGGAGCTCAGTTGACAATTTACATTGCCGATGTGAACTACTGAATGATGCTGACAAGTGTTGCTCCTTGTGGAAAGAAGGAATGGCAGATGCTGGTTTACACAAATGTTCGATAGACTCAGGATCAGTTCATGTGGATTGGAGGGTAGCTAAAGTTATCCCACTTTTTAAGAAAGGGGGTAGAGAGAAAACAGGGAATTATAGACCAAAGGTACACAAAATTGCTGGAGGAACTCAGCGGGTGCAGCAGCATCTATGGAGCGAAGGAAATAGGCGACGTTTCGGGCCGAAACCCTTCTTCAGACGGGGTCTGAATTTGATATTCCAGCATCTGCAGTTCCCTTTTGAACGAATTATAGACCAGTTAGCCTGACATCGGTGGTGGGGAAGATGCTGGAGTAAATTATAAAAGATGAAATAGCCGCACATTTGGATAGCAGTAACAGGATCAGTCCGAGTCAGCATGCATTCACGAAGAGGATATCATGCTTGACTAATCTTCTGGAATTTTATGAAGATGTAACTAGGAAAATGGACAAGGGAGAGCCAGTGGATGTAGTGTACCTGGACTTTCAGATAGTATTTGATAAGGCCCCATATAGGAGATTAGTGGGCAAAATTAGGGCATATGGTATTGGGGGTTGAGTGCTGACATGGATAGAGAAGTGGTTGGCAGACAGGAAACAAAGAGTAGGGATTAACGGGTACCTTTCAGAATGGCAGGCAGTGACTAGTGGGGCACCGCAAGGCTCGATGCTGGGGCCACAGCTATTTACAATATACATTAATGATTTGGATGAAGGGATTCAAAGTAACATTAGCAAATGTGCAGATGACACCAAGGTGGGTGGCAGTGTGAACTGTGAGGAGAATGCTATGAGAATGAAGGGTGACTTGGACAGGTTGGGGGAGTGGGCAGATGCATGGCAGATGAAGTTTAATGCAGATAAATGTGAGGTTATCCACTTTGGTAGCAAAAACAGGAAGGCAGATTAGTATCTAAATGGCGTCAAATTGGGAAAAGGGGAAGTACAACGGGATCTGGTCGTTCTTCGACATCATATGAAAGTAAGCATACAGGTACAGCAGGCAGTGAAGAAAGCAAATGGCATGTTGTCCTTTATAACAAGAGGAATCGAATATAGGAGCAACAATGCCCTTCTGCAGTTGTACAGAGCCCTAGTGAGACCACACCTGGCGTATTGTGTGCAGCTTTGGTCCCCTAATTTGAGGAAGGACATTCTTGCTATTGAGGGAGTGCAGCGTAGGTTTACAAGGTTAATTCCCAGGATGGTGGGACTGTCATATGCTGAGAGAATGGAGCAGCTGGACTTGTACACTCTGGTGTTTAGAAGGATGAGAGGGTATATCATTGAAACATATAAGATTGTTAAGGGTTTGGACACGCTAGAGGCAGGAAATATGTTCCCGATGTTGGGGGAGTCCAGAACCTGGGGCCACAGTTTAAGAATAAGGAGTAAGCCATTTAGAATGGAGACGAGGAAACTCTTTTTCTCATAGAGAGTGGTGAGTGTGGAATTCTCTGCCTCAGAAGGTGGTGGAGGCGGGTTGTCTGGATGCTTTCAAGAGAGCATTTTCCCCCCGTGCTCTCTAAAGGACTTACCGTAACTGTGGCAGCCGTTTACCTTCCTCTTCATCGCGATGTGTGTGTGTGTGTGCGTGTGCGTGTGCGTGCGGTCGGTCGGTCGATGCAGCTCGTGGTTCGGTTGATCCAGCTCGCAGTTTCAACACGGCCGGTCGATCTAGCTCGAGGCTTTCCAGGAGAGTGCCCTCGAGCTGGAAGGTCGAAGACACTCTTCTGGACTCGCGGATTAGGTCGCCCAAGTGGGACAGGCCCTTTAAGAATTTGCTTAGACAAGCTTTCAGTTGTGGCAGTGTTGGCAGATATCACAGCTGACCTGGGCTGCAAAGCATTCACGTTGTTATGTGTGGAAGCATAAACAGAGGTGGTGTGGGAACTATTCTCCAATCTCTCCATCAAAATTTTGAGATGTCTATTCACCAAGCTTGAACAGATCCAACCCTCAAATTACACGATAGGGTGCCTGAGAGGAGTGGTCCGATGTGGCAGGAGGGTTGGGGAAAATAAAGCTGACAATATCTGAGTTTACCCTTTAACATTTAGATATTTGTTTGGCCCAGTAGTATATCTTGCCATTCCTTCCCCACCTCCATTAAACTGGGAGATAAGTGCCCAGGTGCAGATGGAAGCAGTTATGAGATTTTAAAATTTATAATATCTCATTGTGCACCCACCCAAGTATTTTAGAGAGTGAAAATGGAGCACTTGGTTCAGCAGATTTTTCTAATAGTCAATATAATGTTTGATAAACCATTTATCAAGTCCATTCATCTGAACATGTGATGCTGGCAAGTGAAGCTTGCACTGGGAACTCATGGACAGTTCATTTGTCTTGTTGTATTCAATGTTAACTTCTTTTGAGTATGGAAACCAAGTACATACCATTTTGAGGGTGAAAATAAGGCTCCTAACAGTTGCGTATCATGCAAGATAAGACCAAGAATTGATACTAAAATACAGAGGAAGAGATTTATTGTTAATTCATGCCATGATGGGCTGTTATAATCCAGTCTTGTCCTTTATGCAATTAATGTACAGAGATCAATGGAGTATAAATCCGACATTGGGAGGCAGGGAGGGTGGGTTAGTGGTCAGGACTGGTGTAGTAGTGGGTTGGTAATGGGGTGGAAGTGATATCAATTAAACAGTACGCCACAAAATTCCCGTTGGTGTCTTTAGGCAAGCAGTGATTAGGGAAGAAAGGCATCAACCAACTCACTTTCAGTGATAACTATTACTGCAAATGGGAGGGAGCTGAATGATTTCAAATAATCAGGTTAAAAGTAAAAACTACAGTTAAATGAAGTTATTCTAGTAACTACTGAACAACTAGAATAACAGGTTGTTCAACAAGACAAAAATGCTGTTCGGTGGGAGTCATGAAGGATAAATTATATGATGCCGATTTAAAATCTGTGTGGGAATCAAAGTTATTCTTACTATCTTCAGAATGTATGTATCTAACACTTACGGATTAATCTCATTGGCAATGCAAATTAAAGATAATTATAACAAGTACTGGATCATCATTTTCTGCAGATTTTATTTATAGTACAAAAAAAGATTCTGTGAATAATTTTAATTGTATTGTTTAAAGACATTCCATTCGCTGGTCTGATCGATGTTTCAAACTGATGATTTTTTCCCAGTTCTGATGCAGTCATTGACCTGAAACATTGATTGGCTCAAGCATACAAAAATTAAACTCATACAAGGGCATTGGCTGTATAATGGCACAATATTTAGCACTGCTACTGTTGTCACAAAACCCTAGAGACCCAGTTACATTCCACCCTTAGGTTCAGCCTGTGTGAAGCTTGCTCTGTGAATGTACAGGTTTCTCCCAGGTGCTCTGTTTTCCTCACATGTTAAATACATTACTAGTTTGTGGATTAACATGCCATTGCAAATTGATACCTGTGTAGGTGAGGTCAGGAAAATTAGATAAGGGGGAGCGAAGAGAGGGTGGAATTGATGCATTCAAGAAGAAATAAAGGGGAGGAATAAATCGGGTAGATGCACAGAATCTCTTGCCCAGAGTAGGGGAATCAAGGACCAGAGGACATTGGTTCAAGGTGAAAGGGAAAAGATTTAGTAGGAATCTGAGGGGTACTTTTTCACACAAAGGGTGGCGGATATATGGAACAAGCTGTTAGAGGAGGTAGTTGAGGCTGGGACTATCCCAACATTTAGATGGGTACATGGATAGGATAAGTTTGGAGGGATATGGACCAAACGCAGGCAGGTGGGACTAATTTAATTGGGACATGTTGGGGGTTGTGGGAAAGTTGGGCCGAAGGTCCTGTTTCCACACTGTGTCACTCTATGACTCCATGACTCTCTATGTCATAAAGTAATTATTTAAATCTCTAGTATGCTCTAATGTACACAAACTCAGCCTTATATATAGTTCCTTGGTTTCAATTGGTGAAGGAGCAGACAGTCTACAAGATAAAAATAGAAATAACAGTGATTAACCTAATCCAACACCCAGCCCAAGTCAACCTCTCACAACCCAATGCTAAGATTGGGAGGCCCCAGATGATTGGTTTGTACACAGAAACATGCTGCAGTGTGTGATCCCTACCTAATAATACCTAATGGAGTTAAAGGGTTAATACAATACAGGGTGTGGTAAATTATGTATTCCTCTGTTTAGTACAAAAATTGTTACCCATAAATTCATGCCATCAATATTGCAAAATGTACTACATTGTCATTCCGGCATATTCCGGCATGTTGCCTCCAAAATTAATTCCATTGACTTTAATGGAATGCATTTTACAGGCAGTGTGCAGTGGACCAATCTTGCTCAGTACTATTTACAATGAATGCTTTTCTCAGCACATTTCTTGTACTATAATTTAAAACTTCAAACCACTACATAAAAACCTGCACTTCATGATTGTTAAGTGTCAACAATGTAAATCAGCTATCAGCAAAAAGGTGAAATTGTACTATAGCTTTTCACATTGAGTTAATGCTACAAACTATTCTAAAATATTGTGGGTCACTCCTGTAATCAGAATCAGTGTCTTATACGAGTATGGCTGCAGCAGCCAAATCTAATCACATGATTGCATGACCCACGGTGGTAACAATGTGAGTCAAACATCTTTCAAATTTGACTGCTTGGTGAGGAGAATTGCCTATTATACATTGTCACTTAAATCCCCTTCAATTTTGCATGAGTTGTAAGGTCTATTATCCATGATGTCACAAAACAGATGGACACCAACTGGTTTACAATAATTTATTGTGGACTCAAATGCGATAATCATTGCAGCTTAATTTCTATCCAATTTTCTAGTTTAAATAAGAGAAAACAAGCTTTGCAAGCCTTTGAAGAAAATAATGAGTGAATTTCTTTGGACTTTCTCTTCCATCACCATCACAACTTCAGATGATATGCAATAGGACAGAATTCAAGAAACCCAGTGGAAATCTATTCCATTGTACCAACGACAATTGATTAAGGTGATCAATTGATTTTGTCAAAGTCTACATCAAAATTTGCTTATCAGTAACAAGCAAAGACACAAAGCAAAACCAACCGATAGCACAAACTTTCACTTTCTGCTGTCATCAGGTTTCGTCAAAAATCAGCCTCTGCCAAGATATGTCCCAATTGTCGTTCGGCAGAAAAATCAACTGGCAGTTCATTTTCATTAAATTAAGAGTAACCATTGCTGTGCTGAACACAGTAATATTATTTTAAAGTAAATTGAATGTAATTGGCCACATTCTGAGCAAACACAGCTTGGTTTCAGAAATGCATTAAAGCATGACCATGACTATCAACAAGCATCTATCATTCTGAACATTTAAACTATTCACTGTAATTATAACTTCAGTTCTGCTAACACCAGCACAATTTAGCATAATTGAATGGTAACTTTATGTATTAAAAAATGATTCTGAGTGAAGTTAATTGTAATCATAAACGGTATACCCTCGATAAAACACATGGCATTCTAAGATCATTTGACACTTGTAAGATTTTCCAAATCTGACAGCTTGTACTGTCGTGAACTTTCCTGTTTCAATCCTTAAATGACAAAAACATATGCATCATTGCAGATACAATGTGCTTTAAATTAGAAATCTTTGGGACTATATCTGGCATTCATTTCATATTATTATTTACAATAGAAATGTTGAAATGATATTTCAGTGCTCTACTTACATTATCTCTTTAGCTGGAATGCTCCCTGCGGTTTGATGAATGGATTTTGAATTTTCAGCAGTCTGTCTAGCACACTGTTAATCTCATTTTCAGCAGCCTGTCTAGCATACTGTTAATCTCATTTTGGAATATATGCTAATGAACCATGGTAAAGAGTAATAGTAGAAATAAAAAAATCGGTGCTGGAGTAGGCCATGCAGCCCGAGCCAGCACCGCCATTCAATATGATCATGGTTGATCATCTAAAATCAGTATCCCATTCCTCCTCTCTCCCCATATCCCTTGATTCCTTTAACACTAAGAGCTAATTCTAACTCTCTCTTGAAAACATCCAGGGAATTGGCCTCCACTGCCTTCTGTGGCAGAGTATTCCACAGATTCACAACTCTCTGGGTGAAAACTATTTTCCTCATCTCAGTCCTAAATGGCCTACCCCTTATTCTTAAAATGTGACCCCTGGTACTGAACTCCCCCAACATCGGGGACATGTTTCCTGCATCTAGCCTATCCAATCCTATAAGAATTTTATATGTTTCTATAAGATGCCCTCTCATCCTTCTAAATTCCAGCAAATATAAACCCAGTCGACCCATTCAGTCATCATATTTTAATCCCGGCATCCCGGGAATTAACCTGGTGAACCTATGCTGGTCAACATTCCATTAGCTTTCTTCACTGCCTGCTGTACCTGCATGCTTACTTTCAGTGACTGATGTATAAACACACCCAGGTCTTGTTGTACCTCCCTTTTTCCCAATACTGACACCCTTCAGATAATAATCTGCCTTCCTTTTCTTGCCACCAAAGTGGATAACCTCACATTTATCCACATTATACTGTATCTGCCATGCATTTTCCCACTCACCCAACCTATCCGTCACCCTGCAGCCTCATAGCATCCTCATCGCAGCTCACACTGCCACCCAGTTTTGTGTCATCCGCAAACTTGAAGATGTCACATTTAATTCCCTCGTCTAAATCATTAATATATGTTGTAAATAACTGGGGTCCCAGCACTGAGCCTTGCAGCACCCCACTAGTCACTGCCTGTCATTCCGAAAAGGACCCGCTTGTTACATCCTCAATAAATTGCAGAAGATTCGTCAAGCATGATTTCACTTTCATAAATCCATGCTGACTTTGACTGATCCAGTCACTACTTTCCAAATGCGCTGCTATAACCTCTATAACAATCGACTCAAGCATCTTCCCCACTACCGATGGAAGGCTGACTGGTCTATAATTCCCCATTTTCTCTCTCCCTCCTTTCTTAAAAAGTGGGGTTACATTGGCTACTCTCCAGCCCACAGGAACTGATCCAGAGTCGAGAGAACATTGGAAAATGATCGCCAATGCATCCACGATTTCTAGGGCCACCTCCTTGAGTACTCAGGGACCATCAGGCCCTGGGGATTTCTCTGCCTTCAGTCCCAACAGTTTACCTAACACCATTTCCTGACTTGTGGATTCCCTTCAGTTCCTTCCTCCCACTAGATCCTCGGTCCCCTAGTATTTCTGGGATATTGTTTGTGTCTTCCTTAGTGAAGACAGAACCAAGGTACTCGTTTAATTGTTCTGCCATTTCTTTGTTTCCCATTATAAATCTCTCTCTGATTGTAATGGACCGACATTTGTCTTCACTACTCTTTTCCTTTTTACATATCTAAAGAAGCTTTTAGAGTCCGTTTTTATATTCCCCGCAAGCTCTCTTTCTTAAGGGCTTGTCCCACTTGGCAATTTCTTCGGCGACTGCCGGCGTCATTGACTGACATAACAGGGTCGCCGAAAGATTTTGAATATTTCAAAATCCAGCGGCGACAAAAAAAATGTTGCGTCACTTGAGGAAACACCGCATGTCAATACGTCGTCACGCCGCGTCATGTTGCATCACGCCGCGACTTTTTGGTGACCTGATACGTCAGTCAATTATGCCGACAGTCACTGAAATAAATCGCCAAGTGGGACAGGCCATTTAGTAACCTAGGCTTGATGCCTTCTCGGGTTAGGCCAGCTGTTTAGATGAAGGTGGTGTAGTTAAGATACTTAATGAAGGTTGATTGATGCCCAGAGAGTTCCAATTACATAATTCCGCACCATTGTAGATGCTTTTAAGCAGGGAACACTTATACAAAGCTACTCTAAACCAAGTGTTTACAAATTTGATTAGAACTAATTTTACTCTTCTCGTCATCTATTTTGCTAGTATTTAAGAGTACTTCACAAACATCTAATTCATCTTTTTTTTTGCAAAAGGATTAGATTTCTGTATTAAATTGACAAATATTTTTGTACTGCGGGGAAGAAAATCACAAGTCAATTGTAAGACCTTTAAATTATACCACTTAATTCTACTCAACTCATTTGTCAGGAATTCCTGTCACTCTGCCATATTATTAGAAGCGTTAACCTTTTTTAAACAAAATAATTAGCACTGCCACTAAAATAACAGAGAAAAGATTTTTAGAGAAACATGTCATGCATTTGTCTGCTTGTACTCTGCCACCTAATTCTTAGGACTCCGTTTTTAAAATTTCAACACTGCTAAATGGAATATTTAAGGTCCAAGTATATTATCATTTCTACGTAAACTAGTAGAATCAATGATACATAAAAGATGCAATGAGGCGTACCATGGCCCAATCCCTGAACTCTACCTCTGCTACATTGACGACTGTATTGGTGCCACCTCCTGCACACATGCAGAACTCATTGACTTCATCCATTTCACCACTAACCCATCCGGCACTCAAATTCACCTGGACCATTTCTGACAACTCCCTATCGTTTTTAGACCTCATTATCTCTATCGCAGGTAACAGACTACTGACCAACATCTACTACAAACCCACTGACCCCCATGGCTATCTGGACTACACTTCTTCCCACCCTGCTTCCTGTAAGGACTCTATCCCCTACTCCCAATTCCTCCGTCTACGCCGCATTTGCACCCAGGATGAGGTGTTCCAAACCAGGGCATCGGAGATGTCCTCATTCTTTAGGGAATGGGGGTTCCCCTCTTCGACTATAGATGAGGCTCTCACCAGGGTCTCCTCTATATCCCATAGCTCCGCTCCCCATCCCACCACTCGTAACAAGGATAGAGTCCCTCTTGTCCTCACGTTCCACCGTACCAGCCGTCACATACAACAGATAATCCTCAGACATTTTCGCCACCTCCAACGGGATCCCACCACTGGCCACATCTTCCCATCTCCTCCCCTTTCTGCTCTTCGCAGAGACTGCTCCCTCCATAACTCCATGGTTAATTTGTCCCTTCCCACCCAAACCATCCCCTCCCCTGTACTTTCCCTTACAACCGCAGGAATTGCTGCACTTGTCGCTTTACCTCCCCCCTCGACTCCATCCAAGGACCCAAGCAGTCTTTCCAGGTGAGGCAGAGGTTCGCCTGCATCTCCTACAACCTCATCTATTGCATCCGCTGTTCTAGGTGTCAACTGCTCTACATCGGTGAGACCAAGCGTAGGCTTGGCGATTGGTTAGCGCAACACCTCAGCTCAGTTCGCAATAACCAACCTGATCTCTCGGTGGCTCAGAACTTCAACTCCCCCTCTCATTCTGAATCCGACCTTTCTGTCCTGGGCCTCCTCCATGGCCAGAGTGAGTCCCACTGCAAATTAGAGGAGCAGCACCTCATATTTTGCTTGGGTAGTTTACACCCCAGCGGTATGAATATTGACCTCCAATTTCAGGTAGTCCCTGCTTTCTCCCTCCTTCCCCTCCCTTTCCCAGCTCTCTCACAGCCCACTGTCTCTGCTTCTTCCTTTCTTCTTCCCGTACCCCCACTCCCACCCCCACATCAGTCTGAAGAAGACTCTCGATCCGAAACAGCACTCATTCCTTCGCTCCATGGATCCTGCCTCACCTCTCTGGAACTCTCTGCCACAGAAGGTAGTTGAGGCCAGTTCATTGGCTATATTTAAGAGGGAGTTAGATGTGGCCCTTGTGGCTAAAGGGATCAGGGGGTATGGAGAGAAGGCAGGTACAGGATACTGAGTTGGATGATCAGCCATGATCATATTGAATGGCAGTGCAGGCTCGAAGGGACGAATGGCCTACTCCTGCACCTATTTTCTATGTTTCTATGTTTCTACCTGCTGAGTTTCTCCAGCTTTTTGTCTACCTTCAATCTTTCCAGCATCTGCTGTTCTTTCTTAACAATGATGCATAAAACGATCAGTCTTTTTTTAATTGTGTTTGCTAATATATATCAGTTCATAAAAAAATTGTAATTGAATACAGTGATTATTAGTGAAATATAAACGTGTAATATATTATTTTAATTAAATATACTAAATATATGAATTTTTTACACTGCAAATTATTATTTTTAAATGTCCTGCCTGAATGGCACCAGCTGACACCAACTAATATTCACTTTATTCCGCTGAACTGTTACAAAATAAATCAATTGAGTTACTTCATAATTATTAAATAGGAAGAGAAAGGAGTGCCAAATTAACTGCTTGAAAAATGATGGTTTTTAAATCATTGCTGCAAATTTCCAATATATCACATACAAATATTTCACGAGTGAAGCAAAGCCTCTCAGAACTTTACACTGCTTACTGACTACTTAAATACATGTCTGCAGTGAATATGTGATTCCCTATCGAACACGACAGTTCTTATATGATCCCTGACACCCAATATCTGTCAGCTTTGGCATCCCACTTTACATGCAAACGGAGTCTTGGAAACTGTAATTAGCAAATCACCAAAACCATGATGAATGTAAAAAAAATACTGCCTCTAACAACCTCTGGGATGACGTTTGTGTTAAGTAGCAGTGGGTGAGGTAACTGACAAGGGCGCAGGAGTATAATAAATCAAACTAGAATTGCAGTTATCAAAAAAATCACATTTAAATTCAAACAATAATCTTCAACACACGGTACTCATCATCCTGTCATTTCTTTACTTTTTGATTCTGTTTTTTTAAATATTATTTTCATCACCTGTTTCTCTGCATGAGTAATCAACAAGTATGAAATCTGCAGAGATGACATTAAAATAAGCCAAAAAATATGGTCTCAATGGGCCTGACAGCATTTGTGGAGTGAGAAACAAATCTAAGGTTTCTTGTTTAAGAAAGAACTGCAGATGCGTGAAAAATCGAAGGTAGACAAAAATGCTGGAGGAACTCAGTGGGTGAGGCAGCATCTATGGAGAGAAGGAATAGGCGCCGTTTCGGGTCGAGACCCTTCTTCAGACTGATGTTGGTGGTGGGGGGGGGGGGGGGGAAGAAAGGAAGAGGCTTGTGGGAGAGCTGGAAGGGGGTGGGAGGGAGAAAGCAAGGACTATCAGAAATTAGAGAAGTCAATGTTCATACCACTGGGGTGTAAACAACCTAAGCAAAATATGAGGTGCTGTTCCTCCAATTTGTGCTGGGCCTCACTCTGGCCATGGAGGAGGCCCAGGGCAGAAAGGTCAGATTCGGAATGGGAGGGGCTGTTGAAGTGCTGAGCCACTGTGAGATCAGGTTGGTTAGTGCGAACTGAGCAGAGGTGTTGGGCGAAGCGATCGCCGAGCCTGTTCATCTACACTACACAGGAATTTTGGAAAATGCCAAATGTTGGCACATACTGCAGAATTACATAAGCCCACCCTGTAATATTTTCACTCCCCTAAGTTAAGGGGTGAAGGCTTTAGAGACTGTGAACATCCAATATTAGAATATGGAAATGTGACATGGTAGGGTGAACCACCTGCATATTTATTCATTTGGTAATGTATCAAAAGACTTCTATCAAATTAAAATTAATAATTTCTATTGATTACTATTTCTAACAAAATTCCTGTAAAGTATCTTGTGATACAATAGATTGTTCATCCACAGCAACAGAGTAAATTATCCTCTTACTGCTTATGCAGAAATAAAACTTCATAGAAAAAGTGATCCATGAAATGTTAAGGGTGCGACAAGATGAAAAGTATAGAATTATATCATTATATAATAGTAGTACGCTCAGGGACGGAAATTTATTAACAGTATGTTATTTAGGATGGCACAGTGACACAACTGGTAAATCCACTGCCTCAGAGCCACAGAAACCCGGGTTCGATTCAGACCTCGGGTGCTGTCTGCGTGGAGTTTACATGTTCTCTCTGTGACTGTGTAGGTTTCCACCTGGCACTCCAGTTTCCTCCCGCATTCCAAAGACATGTGGGTTTATAGGTTAATTGGCCTCTGTGAAATTGCCCCTAATATGTGTAGGGAATGGATAAGATGGTTTAGGGGAGGGAGGGTGGGGGAGAGGAAGGGGGAGAGAGAGAGGAGGGAGAGAGAGAGGGAGGGGGAGAGAGAGAGGAGGGGGGGGGGGGGGAGAGAGAGAGAGAGAGAGAGAGAGAGAGGGGGGGAGAGAGAGATGGGGGAGAGAGAGAGAGAGATGGGGAGAGAGGGAGATGGGGAGAGAGAGAGAGATGGGGAGAGAGAGAGATGGGGAGAGACAGAGAGAGTGAAATGCAACCGTGCGTCACGCGTTCAGAATGTTCTGGAAATGAAGCATGCGCGTCTCATGCACGAAAGCTGTCGGCAGTTCTATGGAATTCAGGGGAGCAGCCTGCCGCGTCACACACACACAAACCACCCCCCTCCATCTAACCCCCCCCCCTCCTTTCCCCCTCCTCCCCTCCCTCCCCCCCTCTCCGCCACTCCCCTCCCTCCCGCCTTCCCCTCCCTCCCCTCCTGCCCCCATCCCCTCCTCCCCTCTCCCCCTCCATACACACACACACAGCGGGTCCGATCTAAGCTGTCAATGAATACAGCACATTTATTTTTTTTAAACCGTCTTTGAAATGAAAAGTTAATGTTAAGAATTAGTGATGTTAAATGACAAATAATTAAATTAAATTCAATGAAAACCAATGGAATCTACAACCTGGCAGCTGGGGGGGGGGGGGCGGGGCCAGCAGACAGGCTGGGGGGGCGGGACCACCAGGCAGGCTGGGGGGGCGGGGCGGGGCCAGTTGCAAAGGCATTGTGAGGTCAGCGGGCGGGGCCGGGCGAGGCCACCAGGCATGCTGGGTCGGGCGGGGCCTGTTGGGCCAGGTGCAAAGGCATTGTGAAAGGGAGGGAGGGAGAGAGATCTCCCACCCCTGTCCCATTGTGATTAGACATCTGTGAGATGGTGCTGTGACTCATGCAGAACTTTGAATTTAGTGGGATCATGTGAAGGTTCCAATCTCCCACACCTGTCCAATTGTGATGTCATATATGTAAATGAGATCATTTGTGATTGGACATCTGTGAGGTGGCAATGACTCATGCAGCAGTTTGATTTTTAATTTTTTTGATGTTTTGTGAACAATTTTATTCAAAATCTGGGGAAATAATTGACCAGATCTAGAGAGGAGTGCATTTATGAGACCGTAAGTTAAATCCTTACCGAAATTGTAAACATCGCCGCGTTTGTGCGTCTGGTTTTTGAGGAGAAACGTCACATGCAAAATCACACACACACACACACACACACACACACACACACACACGCACACACGCACACACACACACACACACACACACACACACACAGTTTAAAAGCATATAGATGTGTGGGGCAGGATTTTTTAATATATACTGAGGGTGGTGGGTGCCCCGGAACCCAGTGCCAGGGTTGGCAGTGGAAGCAAGTACAATAGTGCCATTTAAGATAGAAACATATACATGTAGCGAATGGAGAGATATAGATCATATACAGAGACAGGAGATGAACTTTATATTAATTATGTTCAGAACACATTTTTGTGAGCTGAGAGACGCGTTCCTGTGTCCTATGGGAGTTGCCAAAGGTTTTCTATAGAAGCATCGACCAAGGGTAAGTTAGTGGAAACTTTTGCTTTCCCCATTGCCATTTAATGTAAGCTTAATTTTAATACTTTCAAACTTATTGCAAATAAAATTCCAGGGTGCAACGGTATCGTCAATACATCTCTAAGTACCATTAAACTGGTGGTTTACCTGGAAATGCAATCACTAGGGTTTTGCACACAACACGATCACATAAAGAATGTTCAGATCATTTATGGAGACACAAGGATTAACAAACGCTGAAAACTTGAGCAAAATACAAAGTGTTGGAGTAATTAATTTCTGGGATGGCGGGACTGTCATATGTTGAAAGAATGGAGCGACTGGGCTTGTAAACACTGGAATTTAGAAGGATGAGAGTGAATCTTATTGAAACATATAAGATTATTACGGGATTGGACACGCTAGAGGCAGGAAACATGTTCCCGATGTTGGAGAAGTCCAGAACCAGGGGACACAGTTTAAGAATAAGGGGTTGGCCATTAGAAATGTAGATGAGGAAAAACTTTTTCACCCAGAGAGTTGTGAATCTGTGGAATTCTCTGCCCCAGAAGGCAGTGGATGCCAATTCTCTGGATGCTTTCAAGAGAGAGTTAGAGAGAGCTCTTAAAGATAGTGGAGTCAAGGGATATGGGGAGATGGCAGGAACGGGGTACTGATTGTGGATGATCAGCCATGATCACGGTGAATTGTGGTGCTTGCTCAAAGGGCTGCTCCTGCACCTATTGTTTATTGTCTATTGCTTATTGTCTAACTCAGCAGGTCAGGGAATGGATAGAGACCGTTCTTCAGACTGATTGAAGTAGGGGGAAGAAAGCTGGAAAAAAGGATGTACACCAGGATGGTTCCCCAGCCCCCATCCCCCCTCCCCCCTTACCAACCTCTGCATCCATCATTCTCCGCCATTTCTGTCACCTTCAACGTGACCTCACCACCAGCCATATTATCCCATTCCCATTTCTTTCCACTTTTCACAGAGACCACACCATACGCAACTCATTGACTCGATCAACGTTTCCCACCCAACCCAATCCCTCCCTAAGTACTCTTCTCTGCAATGCACCTAACCTTACACCTCCTCTCTCATTTCCATCATGGGGCCCTAGCACATCTTCTAGATGAGACAGAGGTTCACAAGTACCTCTTCAAACCTCATCTACTGCATTCATTGCTCCTGATGCACCTCCTTTACATCGGTGTGGACTAGGCAACTGTTTTGCCAAACACTTGCACTCTGTCCGCCAAGGCTTGCTGGATCTCCTAGTTGCTAACTATTTTAACTCCCCATTCCCAGACCAACCTTTTCATCCATGCCAGAGTGAGGCCACACACAAACCGGAGGAACAGTATCTCATATTCCACTAGGATAGCTTAAACCCAAATGGTATGAACATTGAATCATACTCTGTAAAAGCTCTGCCTTTCCAGTGCCCCCTCCCACCCTGGCGATCACCCATTTCGCACAATATCCTGCCCCCACCCTCCCCTGTTCCCTTCCACCTATATCCATCCCTCTAGCTGTACAGTTCACTCCTCTTCTCTTCTTAATAGACATATGTTTGTCTTATTTTCATCTCTAGCCTGTGTCACCTACTTGAGCCATCTGCCATTCAAATCCCCCTCACTTGCCAAGCTTTGTCTTTCCCCATCTTTCATTTCCAGCTTACACCCCCCTCCCCCTCCCCCCTCACTACAATCAGTCTGAAGAAGAGTCCTGGCCTGAAATGTCATTTGTCTTTTCTTCCAATAATGTTGCCAGGTAATTCATGTTTTGTTGGTTTGGGTGAACAAATGTCAGGACAACTCTGTTTTTGGTCAAATAATGTAATAACATCTGTTATGTTTAATATGGTTCTTGAACAGTAGCTTAATTTCAAAATTAAATATATATGCAGCATTCTAAATTATAACATATTACAGTATCAATACAAACATTTCTGAATATGAGTGAAAATAATAATCAACGCAGTACCTAGCTGTGTTCCATAAACTGAAAGTGACTGTAACTGCCTAAAGACCCTTTCACGCCAAATGCCTCATTTATTTTTTAAATATATGATTCAGCTGAATATAAATGATTCAGAGTAAATGCACAAAATCAATCACGTATGACTGGGTCACATCTCAAACAATGCCCAAAAGGTACCAAAATTAAAATGTACTGCTGCATTTATACAATTCTGCACAATTCCAATAGAGAGCAGCATACTTTCCCTACATGTCCATACTCATTCAGAATATACCAGTGAGCTTTCAAAGCCATGAGATAATTGTTAACAATGAAGCAGAGCAGTTTAAGTCTAACATAACCCGTACAGTGAGATCTGGGTTGATTTTAAGTCAGATAAGCATTTTACCTATTTTGTTAGTTCAAGTCATTGAAGATTTGGGAATTAAAATCAGGTTGGGATTTAAATTGGATATCTGATTTACACCACATGCAGTTCCTCTGGGTGATTGGCTTAAAATTAGGAATAATAACATGTTTGTGATAAAAGGAAATGAAAGTGCATTGTAAAAGTAATTACTATCCGAATATAAAGTTTGAGGCATATGGGTGATTGCTGATCAAGCATTAATTTCATTCACAGAGCACATTACTTATGCTGAAAGCAAAGGGGTAAAGTTTCTGACACATAACCTATCTGTTTTTGTACCTTGTGGAATGACCACTGCCACCGAAACCAGAAATGAGAAGTTAATCTAGCTCCATCATATTACGCTGCTTCCTATACTTTTTCCATTCTGTGTTTAAATATCACACTGTAATAAATGTCTCTTGTATAATGGGAGCTTTTCTGTCACAGTTCATCAGTGCCCCAACAGCATCCGAGCTTGTAAAACAATATTGCAGTCAAAAGTTCAAAATTAATAGCCATGAAATCCCAAGCACTCATAAATGTCTGTTATTATTTGCTTCTTAACAAATATTACACCCCTATTATTTCTTATAGGTGACAAATGGCAACAACATAATTCTGAAAGGTTCAGGCTAAAATGCTGATTAGATTTAGTCCAAACGTATGTTTTTCAACACTAAACAAGGGGAAATCTACATAAAAAGAATGCTTTTTGAATTGAAATGTTGTGAAATAGTTAGAAATCCTGGTCAATTTGTAGAACTAATCATCAAGCAGAGGAATCGACGATAAGGTTGCAGAACAACGCTTAAAGTTTCATTATAAGTAAGCGCATTTATTTAAAATCTTTTCAAGCTATTTCAGAAATTATGTCATGTAAATTTGGGGGTGAATACACGATGTGGATACAGTGAGAAGGAAGCCTCTAAATAGCAGTAAGTTAGTCAGTCTCTGTCCATAGGATGTTCAGAGTGCAAAATCATAAATATTATTCTCTATGCTGATTTATTATTATTTGATAAATGCATGCCTTCACATATTCTAGGCAGTACTAATATTACTAATAAAATGTCATCAGTTATTGGATGACACAAATCAAATGTGTAAGCTGCATATTTTAAATTGTTACTTGACAAACTTAATCAATGTTACATGTAACCTTTTCAAATGGGGTTTACCCCATCTACACGAGAAGATTAAAGTTAGTAGTTTTCAATTCTTTACTCTGGCATTTTGTAGTATGTTTACTCTCCTTTTCCAAAAGGCAGCAATCTTTATTGGCAGATACTGAATTCTCCAATACATAATCCAATCCAATTCTCACAGCAGTTAGTCATCAAGGTTAGGATTTCACATTAAGGACATCACAATTGATTCTCATCTACATGTTCATTTTTCCAGTGGCTCTCAATGAACATTAATAAGGAGATCCCAGGGGTCAAGGAAAGAGCATTCATGCCCTGTTTCCACCAATCTTTCCACAAGAAGTGCAATAAGCTCAAGAAGCCATTGTATGCAGATGCCGAGAAGTGTGTTCAGCTCTGGCTGAACAATTTCTAATCTTGTGATGTGGACTCAATAAGAAGGAGATCTCAGATCACTTTCATGCTTTGAGTTTGAAGGCATGGAAGTATTTTTTTTTAATTTTAACTACTAAACTGGCTCAGATGAGGTAACTCCTAATGACATATTAATGAAGGATGTGGATCAGTTACATAGTACTTCACTTATGAACCACTGAAACAGATTCTTAGTTTTTAATACGTCACTGAATATGTTAATTTTAATGAATGTATGTAGCATCCTTTTTATGACAGAGTGGTATGCTAAAACTAAATTTTAAAAAGGTTATGTGCCTTAATTTGTGAGCAGTGAATTGTGTCCTGCATCATTTTTTTGATATACTGAAAATACATAATTGAAATGACACATGCAACAGTTATTCAGAGAAAAACATTTATTAGTTGCAACCGGAAGATGTCAAAACATTCCTACATGGATATATTAATGACTGGAGAATACATGGTATAGAAGTCCCACGAGTGACTGAACATTGCTGAAATCTTCAGTTACACATATACTGTAGAAGGATGAACAAGCAACATGCAGAGGCTCTGGCATACATATAAAATAAGACTGGAAACTTGCTCCATTTGGAAAAGGATGACACAAAATATATATATTATATATATGAATATAATATATGTGTGTGTGTGTATATGTACAAACAATATACACACACACACACATATATATATCGAAAATAAATGCCTTGATGTCAAAAATTAGAAAACCGTTATGTAAAAAGGCTACTATTTGTCAAGTAAAGCCAGTACTTCTTTATGTCCATTTATCTTTATTGTAACCTGAGATACTGACACTAAATAAATAGAAAATACTGTAACAAAATAAGGAAGTCCCTTGCAATACCTGCTGTACTATACTAACTCTACGATTTAAGCAAAAGTTTAATTAAAAAAATTATGACTGAAAAACATAATTTATATTTGTACAACGATTTAACATAATCTGTGCATTAAATGTATGCAACTTTCTTATGTTTGCGGACGTGCAACATTCTACCTGCCAAGCATCTAGAGTATCTAGCATTCAAACTATCTCACAAGGATGATTCTCTGATTGTGCCCAACCCAGCTACAGAGAATTGGAGAGAAGGAATGGGTGAAATTTCGAGTCGAGACCCTTGTTTAGACTGAGAGTCAGGGGAGAGGAAGACATAGAGATATGGAAGGGCAAGGTGTGAAAACACAGATCAAAGGGGAGGCTTATCAAGAAAAATGTCCCCTCTCCATCCTATTTCTCCGACTAGTTGCACTGTCCTGATTACATTTTGCTGATTGTATGCTTCGTTGTCACCTTCTCCACACCTAACAATGAACTATTCTACATTTTCCTTGATTGTCCTTGACCCAAAATATCACCATTCCTTCTCTCCAGAGATACTGCATGTCCCGCTGAGTTACTCCTGCATTTTGTGTCTATCTGCGGTGTAAACCAGCATCTGCAGTTCCTTCCAACACACACAGAGAATTGGATATCTGCCGCAGAATCTTGGTGGAGAGGTCTCTAAATTCTGTCCAACTATGTAAGGTAATATCTTGGGGTTATTTTCGGGAAAGATTGCTATTTTGGCATCAATTAATGGAGCAAACTGACTGGTTCACCTATGAAAAGACCCATCGCATGAAAAATATGCCGGTGACTTAAGTCATTGCACGTCAGGCATTTTAACTGCTGCACATAGACATGACAGATATATAGCCTCCTCCAGCAAATCCTGGCATAACAACTGATGTTATCCAGTGATGGTCCTGTGGAGGATCAAGAAGCAGTTCTGAAGGCCCTATGGAGCAAAATAAGTAAGATCTCTCCAACGATTTTCAGCACAGTGAACCTGGGTGGTATAATATCGATGACAGATACTGGTTTCCCATTGCCTGTGGTCTCAATATCCTTCTGTGCTTAGAGCCTCATGGACAAATGCAGCACCTCTGGATGAAGGTGACTCATCTGTGGAGACATTAAAGAGTTTAATTCATTAATGATTTGACCCCAACTTGCGTGGAAAAAGAAGACGGCTGCAGATGCTATAGATGCATGGATTAATTTAAATAATCAATTGAAAATTATTAATATGGACAGAAAATGTTATTCATGTGAAATAATTACATTATAAACTCAGTTTAGCAAACTGAATAAAGTGGACATTGTGAACAATGCATTCAAACTAATTGTACTGCTCAAGGAGATATTTTAAAAAAAGAAACACTATATCAAACTTACCAGACAGTTCAGACTTTGATGACATACTAAATCCCTCATGGAGTATATTGTTGCTTTTGACGATCATGTATTCAGTTCAACTAAGTTATATTTTGATTCAGTGCTTTGATGGCTTCCTTGTTGTCCTGTGAACATTTGTTTTTATTGTGTTCCACCTTTTTTGTCATTCATTTGAGATTATTATGTGACATACAAGCTTGAACCATTAGTGGAACATTCAACATTTTATTGACTTTCAGATATGACATAATGGTTCATTTATATTTTATTCAGGCTTTTATTCAGCACCATTGAAATAATTTCAAAATAAATTTGGATTTTATAAATTCTTTCACCAAAATAAGTATCATGATCTTTGTACAACTTTAGCCTTAAGATCTATTTCATTTTCAATTGAAGGGATTGTAGTACATAGCATTGTCACAAGCAGCTGTTACTGTCTTCATTGCAAGCCAATTCCCATTCTAGTCAATCGTATACAGTATGTGAGTAGAAAGCTAAGGTTATAATGCTCATGAAACCTTCAGATGTACTGACCTGCAAGAAAGACTTTATGCCTGAAATGTTCACTCAGAGCAACAACATGTCTACATTACTTGAAAACGGATCTTGACCCAAAACGTCACCCCATATCTTCTCTCCAGAGATGCTGCCTGTCCCGCTGAGTTACTCCGGCATTTTGTGTCAACACTTCTACATTATGTCATTCATCAATTATCAAAAGCATAATTACTGCCTGAAGTGGAAATAGAAATTGTTCCCCCCTGACTCTCAGTCTGAAGAAGGGTTTAGACCCAAAATGTCACCCATTCCTTCTCTCCAGAGATGCTGCCTGTCCTGCTGAGTTACTCTAGCATTTTGTGTCTATCTTTGGTGTATAACCAGCATCTGCATTTCCTTTCTACCCATCCAGTTCCAACTGTGCCTTTCTACTTCCAAGCATCAACATTTGTAAAAGTAGCTTATATTATGCCCTGACAGAATGACACATCAATTTAACAATAAAATTTTCAAGACTTCAGAGAAAGGATTTCACATTCCAAAACAAAAGACTTACTTCATGCTTCAACAAATGTAGGCTTTCAAGTGATGCAGTAGAATGTTCTGGGTTTTAACACTGGAATTGCAAACATTTAATAGATAATATACAAGAGAGTGGCAACAACTGGCAGTTGCATCCTTCAACTTTACATGATTTGTCATAAACTGTGGCTCTAGAATAGCAATAGAAATTGCAGGGGTATGTTGGTATCTTTTGGGTGAGGTGAGTAAACTTAAAAAAAAGAAAGTTATATAATCAGGATGCTCATTTTCAAAATGAGATCAGATTCAGATGTACCATCCTGCAAAGAAGATTTTTTGAAACTGTCTGAAACGTACACTCAGAACAACAAATCTCTACTAATTTCTAAATAATATCATCAATTATCAAAAACATAATCACTGCATGAAGTTAATCCTAAATTTTGCCCAGAGTCGGGGAATCAAGGACCAGAGGACAGGATTAAGATGAAGGGGAAAATATTTAATAGGAATCTGAGCAGTAGCTTTTTCGCAAATGGTGGTTGGTGTATGGAACGAGCTTCCAGAGGAGATAGTTGTGCAGGGACTATTGCAACATTTCAGAAACAATTAGACAGGTACATGGATAGGACAGGTGTAAAGGGATATGGGCCAAATGCAGGCAGGTGGGACTAGTGTATCTGGGACAAGTTGGCTGGTGTGGGAAAGTTGGGCCGAAGGGCCTGTTTCCACACTGTATCACTCTATGACTCTAAGTGAAAAGCAGGAATAGTTACAATTCTAACTGAGTGCTAACATTCAGAATTGTCACTTGGTAAAGATCATTACTGCAACACTGGAATGATTTCTCACTTTCTGCACATCATGGCAAGCATCAGGAAAAAATAAGCAAAATAAACAGGAAAAAGCAAAAGACAAAGGATAACACATACATAAGATAGTGACATACAGATGAAATTAAGTGATCACAATAAACTTCCAAATTTTAAGACCCAAATGATGACCCTTGCAAGGTACCTCCTAAATCCTCTCAAGAGAACATTCCTCCTATTAGTTCGGCTATCAGAAGCTGTGAATTTATTTGAAATAATTGATTGTTGAATACACCCAGAGTTGTCTGCCAAATTTAAGCTCTATTTACTGAAAAGTACATAGTCTGCAATTATTATTTTCCATGGAAAGGGCATAAGAGGATTTCAGCTGTACATTATCAGAGTCTTGTGACCTTCCAACGTGGTCACAAATTCCCGGCACTCCCATTTTAACAGTAATGTGGAAGGATCTCTAAAATACACAAAAAGAGATCAACATGATTTTGAGAATGTCAAAGTGGGAGCTATGAATGGTGACCAAACAGCAAAGGGCATGATGAATGAATGGTATTAAAACAATTATATCTCTGTTAATGTAGGACGTTGTTAGGGTTCTGCATTGTGCACATGCTTAATGGAAATGGCTTTAAAGTCTTACAAAATAACAAGAAATCATTTCTGGTCCAGATTTTTAATTTCAAACTTTAAGTTTTAAAATATGGCTATGATTTATCTGTACACCTTCTGGTTAATTGAAGTAAATAATCAGATAATCATATTGCACAAAAGGTCTGTTAGTCCATTCTGCCCATGCTGGGTCTATTGTATTAAATACATTTTTGCAATGTGTAGGCCATTGAAAATGTTCTTGAAAAAATTGAGAGTTGGATAGGGGGGAAAAAAATGGGCAATGTAATTTATCCAGAGAAGTACAATTGATACATTTTGGTCAAAAGAATGAGGAAAGTCATAGAAACTAAATGATCCAATTTTAAAACAGTTGGAAAGATAAAGTATTGTATATGAATGCGTGAAGTATAAGAAATAAAGTGGATGAGCTTGAGGCTCAGTTAGAAATTGGCAAGTATGATGTTGTGGGAATTATAGAGACATGGCTGCAAGAGGCCCAGGGCTGGGAACTGAATATTCAGGTGTATACGTTCTATCAAAAAGACAGACAGGTGGGCACAGGGGGGTGGGGTAACTCTGTTGGTAAGGAATGAAATTCAGTCTCGTGCGAGGGGTGACATAGAATCAGGAGATGTAGTGTCCGCATGGATAGAACTGAGGAATTTAAAGGGTAAAAAAACCCTAATTTGAGTTATCTACAGGCCCCCAAACTGTAGCCTGGATATAGGATGCAAGTTGAATCATGAGTTAAAGTTGGCATGTAACAAAAGTAATGCTACAGTAGTTATGGGAGATTTCAACATGAATGTAGATTGGAAAAATCAGGTTGTTTCTGGACCCCAAAAAGGGAGTTTGTGGAGTGTCTCCGAGATGGATTCTTAGGGCATCTCGTACTGGAGCCTACAAGGAAGAAGGAAATTCTCAATTTAATGTTGTGTAATGAACCAGATTTGATAAGGGAACTCAAAGTAAAGGAGCCATTAGGAGGTAGTGACCATAATCTGATAAGTTTTAACCTACAATTTGAGAGGGAGAAGGGAAAATCGGAAGTGTCAGTATTACAGTTGAGCAAAGGGGACTATGGAGGCATGAGGGAGGAGCTGGTCAAAGTTGACTGGAAAGCGACTCTAGCAGGGATGACAGTGGAACAACAATGGCAGGTATTTCTGGGAATAATACAGAAGGTGCAGGATCAGTTCATTCCAAAGAGGAAGAAAGATTCTAAGGGGAGTAAGAGGTGACCGTGGCTGACAAGGGAAGTCAAGGACAGTATAAATATAAAAGAGAAGGCGTATAACATAGCAAAGATAAGCAGAAAGCCAGAGGATTGGGAAACTTTTAAAGAGCAACAGAAGATAACTAAAAAGGCAATATGAGGAGAAAAGATGAGGTATAAAGGTAAGCTAGCCAAGAATATATTAGGAAGGATAGTAAACGCTTCTTTAGGTACGTGAAGAGGAAAAAAATATTTGAGACAAATGTGGGTCCTTTGAAGATAGAAACAGGTGAATTTATTATGGGGAACAAAGAAATGGCAGACGAGTTAAACAGGTACTTTGGTTCTGTCTTCACTAAGGAAGACACAAACAATCTCCCAAATGTACTAGTGGCCAGAGGACTTTGGGTGACAGAGGAACTGAAGGAAATTCACATTAGGCAGGAAATTGTGTTGGGTAGACTGATGAGACTGAAGGCTGATAAATCCCCAGGGCCTGATGGTCTGCATCCCAGGGTACTTAAAGAGGTGGCTCTAGAAATCGTGGACACATTAATGATCATTTTCCAATGTTCTATAGATTCGGGATCAGTTCCTGTGGATTGGAGGGTAGCTAATGTTATCACACTTTTTAAGAAAGGAGGGGGAGAGAAAACAGGGAATTATAGACCATTTAATCTGACATCGCTGGTGTGGAAGATGTTGGAGGCAATTATAAAAGATGAAATAACGGCGCATTGTGAGGATAATGCTATGAGGATGCAGGGTGACTTGGACAGGTTGGGTGAGTGGACAGATGCATGGCAGATGCAGTTTAATGTGGATAAATGTGAGGTTATCCACTTTGGTGGCAAGAACGGGAAATCAGATTATTATCTGAATGGTGTCAAGTTTGGAAAAGGAGAAGTACAACGAGATCTGGGTGTCCTTGTACATCAGTCACTGAAAGTAGGCAAGCAGGTACAGCAGACAGTGAGGAAAGCAAATGGCATGTTGGTCTTCGTAACAAGAGATGTTGAGTATAGGAGTAAAGAGACCCTTCTGCAGTTGTACAGGGCCCTGGTGAGACCACACCTGGAGTATTGTGTGCAGTTTTGGTCTCCAAATTTGAAGAAGGATAATCCTACTATTGAGGGAGTGCAGCGTAGGATCACAAGGTTAATTCCCGGGATGGCGGGACTGTCATATGTTGAAAGAAGGCAGGAGTGGGGTACTGATTGTGGATGATCAGCCATGATCACAGTGAATGACGGTGCTGGCTCGAAGGGCCGAATGGCCTACTCCTGTACTTATTGTCTATTGTCTATGAAAGATAGACCTGGGGCTAATCTTTGAAGCTGGCAGGACAGGCAAGTTATTAAAACAGCAGTTTTTTAATCTTTGGCTGTATTAATAATATAATAGAGTACAAACAAATGTTATGTTGAGTACTCATTAAACATTATGTTTAAATTTCAGCTCCACATCTCCAGAAGGATGTCAACGTATTTGAGAACGTGCAGAACTGCCAGTGATGAAAGATTTCTACTGTGTGAAGAAACTGAAGGAACTTGGGACTGTTTTCACAGGTCAAATATAATTTTGGAGATTTAAGAAAACTGTCCAATGTCATGAATGTGTTTGGACAAAGTGAATAAAGTAAATAAAGATTTCAGTAGTAGATGGATCGGAAATCAGAGATGCAAGATACTTGGGAAAGAACATGTACATCATATTCCTGCAATCTGGAACACACTGCCTGCAAGGGTTACAGAACTAGCTTCAGTAATAAGATTCAGAAGCGAATTTGATAAATACTTCTCAGAGAAACATTTATAGTGCCTTGAGGAAAGAGCAAGGGATTGGATTAATTGAATAACTCTATCAAAGAGCTGACACAGATATATTGGATGAAATGACCTCCTTCTGGGGGTTTTAATTCTGAGATTACATATCCACACTTTACAATCGTCTTTTTGAGGAAAATATCACAATGAGTATGACAGCATAATATCATCATGGACTGTGACTTGACAGTTGTTGCAACTTATGTAAAAATAAATTTCTCTGCAGGCACATTAATTCACATAATCTACTAAAGATAAAAAGATTAGACCAAGCCAGAGAAACAAAATCCATAATCACTGACTTGGGAGCCCAATTTCATAATTCATAGGAGCAGAATTAGGCCATTTGGCCCATCAAGTCCACTCAGCTATTCAATCATGGCTGATCTATCTTTCCCTCCCATTTTCCTGCATTCTCCCCATAACCCCTGAGACTCATACCAATCAAGAATAAATCAATCTTTTTCCATAAAATTTGGGCTCCATTCATTAACTATCTGAAGGGATAGATTGGCACAGCACGAGGACCCAGCTGAAACTTGAACTCAGGAACAGATGAAAAACTATACTCTATACTTTATAACCTACGAACCTATCTCCATTGATGTATTACAGGTAACCCATTCCACCTCCCTTGTTTTTCTGTTGTGTTGTTTTTTTTTTGTTTTTTTTGCTTTCTTTTTTATTTGTAACTTTCTACCCTCTCTTTTTCTCGCTTTCTATAAAAAATAAAAATACTAGAAGCAGAAGTAATTGATAATGGAAAATTTTAATAATGTATGACTGATGTATATGAAAAGTTTTTTTTTTACTATAATATGTAACTACATTTTATAATATGTCTACTTCTAATAAATAAATTTTTTAAAAAATTAAAAAAAAAAGAATGAATCAATCTCTGCCTTAAAAATATCAATTCACCACCCTCTGACAAAATAAATTCCTCCTCATCCCCTTTCTGAGGTAAATCCTTTTATTCTGAGGCTATGGCCTCTAGTCCTAGATAGTCTCACTAGTGGAAACATCCTCTCCACATCCAATCTATCCAGACATTAAACGTTAATGTTTGTGAACTGGTTCCGTAGGTTAGGAAGTGAGAGGGATGTCAGGAGATTTGGCATTGAAAGGAAATAAGGACCTGCTGTGCTGGCTCCACTGGAAATGCTTCTATTTACATTCTTTGGTTATTAGTTAGAGAAGGAGCACAGTTCCCAAACTTCTCAAAAAAATCTTGCGATTCTTGCAGACTCAAGCATTCACTAAAATTCACTAGATCTCAAAATGTGGGCTCACCCCACTCAGTCCTACACCCACCTCTCTCCTTCCCGATGACAGATCTCATGTTCTTGCAAACATGGACATTGTGCATCTTCTGTTTACTAAGGACCACTCCAGAGGACCTCTAGTTGTAGCCTTCTGCTATTGGATTCCACCAACCTCCTCACATCCCTCCATGCCACCCAGGGACAAAAATATCACATTTCATTAATCTCCTTTCCTTATCTGACACTTGTTTGTCTGATTTTCACCTTGAACCTTTGTCACTAGATCTCCACCTATTTGCCAATCATTGCAGAGCCCTTCCCCATCCCCACCACAGTTCCAGCTCCCCCACCCCCAGTCCATCAGTCTGAAGAATGGTTCAACCAGAACCAAGGCCTGTCCATTCCTTGTGCAGATGCTGTGTTCCTCCAGTACTTTGTGTTTTGCTTAATGTCCATTAATTCTGGCATGTCCTCTGCTGCCTAGTTGCTGGAAGATTTCAGAACCATTTTCAACCTCATCTAATTCCTTCCAATTTCTAGATATCTAAATCACAAATCAGTCTTTCTCCTGTTTGGAATATTAATTATAAAAACAAATACGAATGCAGATATATATATATATATATAGAGAGATATATATATATATATATGCAGCTAATTCATGTTTGCTGGATGCTATGAAAACAATATCTTACTTAATCATACAATTGAAATGAGCAAATTTCAAAATATTCTCAGTATAGTTTGTCTTTATTTCAAGGTGGTTGTTAGAGACGTGACGGTTTAATACTATAATATTATAAATATTGTTAAACTATGTTGGCTATTACTGCTGAGACCAATTGCACGCTACTAAAACACATTATTTTCTATTTCCTCTAGTGCTTATTGAATATTGTTCAATTTAATCTAGTTTGATAATGCGCACAATTATGCTTAGTTCTAACCAATTCAACATTTAATTATGACAAATTAATATGTTCAAAGAATTAATAAAGCTCACATTTGCTAGCCACCTCACTATAGCCAGTTAGAAAAAAAATAAAACTTTGGCTTCTAATTCTATTTACTCTGAACATCGTTTAAGATTCTATGACCAAAAGTCAATTTGCAGTAATCCAATGGAGGTAAGGAGCAATTTATAAGAGTACCTGTTATTCAGTGCACTTTATGGAGTCCATAAGTAGAAAATGTTTCAGTGAACTCAGTGTAAAAGATGCATATTTTGCTGAAATATATCATTGCACTACAACTCTCCTATGCTGCAGGTCTGAGAAATCCACAAAGTAAAGGTTTAGTATGTAAATTTGCAGTACAAAGAAATATAAAAGTATACATGGCATAGCACGCATCGTATTATCAGGGCAGTGGCATTTTCTGCCTTTGGTTTCCCATTGGGAAGTCTGTCTGTTGCTTACATCCCAGAAATTCATTTCACGTGTGGTAACTCCACATTTCAGATAGGCACTGCTGCCAGGTGAAGATTTCAAATGTTCTTACTGCTTAATGGTAGAGAGATAATTAACTTTATATCTTAAATATATATTTTGTTAACTTTCAGTGTCCATAGTTTTTTTTTGGACAAATAAATTGTGATCAGAAAGGATTTATGTTTTATGTTTTATAGAGTAATACTTTATATCAAAACTACATTTCAAAGAATTACCTAACATTTATAAGGATATAAGGATTTACTATATAAACTAAAGCCCTTATCATTAACTGAATACTTGTTCTTTATTTCCAATGAGATGTTAAACAGAGGCGTTGACTGCTTGTTTCAGAAGCCAGTATAACACTATGCACTGAGAATTAACATGTTCTCCAGATGTTCTGGCCGACATCAACTCCTTTAAACAGAATAATTAAAAACAGCAACAAATCTTTTGGCTTAATTGCTGTTTGTGGAGCTTGATGTCAACAAATTTGCTGCTCTGTTTGTCTCCCTGAAACCAATGACTGTGTTTCAAAAATAATTCAAAGGGAATAATTCTGAGACCGTGCAACAGCGTGATGTCAATGTAAGACTTCATTAAATGTCGTGTTTCTTGTACATTCATCAATTAATGTTTAATTTGCCATTATAGACAACTGTATATCAAAGCAGGGTATTTACTTCAAATTAAATAGTGTGGCTGATCAGAACACACAATGTGAATTATCATCAACTGCTAGTAATTTGATCCAATTCAAATACTATGTTTGGCTCCAATCTACTAATAATATTATTAACAAATGGTATTATTCTTTTGTCAGTTGAACATATAGCTCTCAGGTCCAGAGTGGACCTTGATGAGCCCATTTTATAGATGCAATATGTGCAAGAATGCCCAAGTTCAAGAATGCCCAAACTTGTGATCAAGGATCACCTGAAAACATACAACCCAATATCATTTGGCATATTTTTAAATCGGTGATAGGGACATGAAACTAAAACATGCACAATACCCAATACAAATATGAAGAAAGATGGCTTCCTCGCAGAAACTTGGCTACCCTAAGAGAAAGAGACTGAAAAAAATCTCTATGCTCTTTATCTTTTTTTTTAATATTAATGCTTAGCTGACAATCATCATGAAAGTTACTGCTGACAATTGGAGCTTGCCACTTTAATATAGAGGGGCAGAATGAATTTTAAATTATGAATTGCATTACTGTTTTATAGAGTAATACTTTATATCAAAACTACATTTCAAAGAATTACCTAACATTTAATTTAACAAAACAGTATGTTAGAAATTTCCATTAATTATTACAAGAAGGCGATTCCATAAAAAACACACGTTTTCATTGTGAAATTGCAGACATATTTTTTACATTTGTTGGAACGATTATTGGTGAGTTGTGATCATCTAGAACTGGATTTTTTTAAAGAAGAATAAATGCCAATAAATGGTAGCCAACAATTAAAATAAATGTCATATTATGTAACCTGACATCTTAGAACATTTTTGTCAGTCCAGTGTCCAAAAGAACTGGATTTATTCTGAAATATTTCTTCAGGAATAAATTCTGGGTCACTTTTGTATTACAAATAGTGACAATTATATATCACAATTATTGTTGATAGTTCACCTAACATTTTCAAATCTTATGTTAAGTTTGTAACAATACACCCTTACCTGTTGATTGTTAATAATTTTTTGAACCATTATGCTTTCATCTCTGCAGAACTTTCCCAGTATTTAGTCTTGGAAAGTCAGGTGACTATTACCTATACCAAAATTTAAATACTAAATTCTTCATTGACTATTTAGAGTAGCATGAGACCATCTATTCATTCTTGCTCAAATTAAAGGTTATATTGCAGATTTTGTAAAATCTATTCCAATAATGTCATTGAATAGAAATGTAATTAGGTTTACAGCTTCAAATTTTGACTCGGTGGGTTTTGAGATCCAAAGTATGCCTGAAGAGTGTCATCATTCAAAAATACTTTCTAAACCATATACATTTTCCAAAACATTCCAATGTTTTAGTATTTGTCACATAACCTTCTCATATCTTGTGATCAGTCAGTGATTACAGCTAAAACAATACATGGTAAAGCTATTAAGTTAAGCACACCTATTAATTTTGCAAATCATTGGCATAATTACTATATGCTCTTTTAACAATCATTTGATATATTGAGTGTGCCTATGAGCTAATTTTACTTTTTCTAAATTATAGGTTGACACCTTTTCAATATAACTTCATATGCAGAAAAAACATACAGTTGGCTGCACAGCAAAATTCTTGTTTACTGGATATAACCTTAGCGCTATCAGGCATATTTCTGAACATATTCAAGGCGAATCAATCACTTGAAGTGTGAAATTTAGAGCATCCCCCACTTCACTTCATACAGTAAACAATTCAATATTAAATTCAGAACCTTGATTTCATTCACTGGAATGGAAATCTTTCTGAAAGGAAACATTAAAACATTGAAAATCAAGCTTTAATGCGTATTGCATTTGACGTTGCATTATTATAACTACCATACATAAAGATCACAAAACAAGTAAAAACCTTCTCATAATAATGTTAACGAAACCAGTTAAACTTATAGGTTTTTTTTCTCCACTGGCCCAGCTCAAACAAAGTTGACATCTATATGCATCTTGTACTTTTAAGGTTAACTTGACCAATTGGGGCCCATTGGGTCCCGCCCCCTCAACACGCAGTTGTGGGGGGTGGGAGGCGGCCTATGGCGTCACACACACACACACACACACACACACACACACACACACACACACACACACACACACACACACACACACACACACACACACACTAACTACCCCCCCCCCGCACACACATACTGACCACCCCATTGATATTATATTAATATTATTCATTCACTCATTTTACCCCATCCCCTACTCTATCCACTCATGCATAGCTCCCAAATCACAGGTGCGGCTAGAGAGGGAGGGGGATAGAGAGAGAGGGACACAGAGGCACAGAGAATGACACATAGGCACAGAGAGGGACACAGAGGCACATAGAGGGTCACAGCGGCACAGAGAGGGACACAGAGGCACATAGAGGCACACATAGGGACACATAGGCACATAGAGGGACACAGAGGCACAGAGAGGGACACAGAGGCTCAGAAGGTCACAGAGGCACACAGGGGGACACAGAAACACACAGAAGGACACAGAGGGACACATAGGGACACAAAGGGACACAGAGGGACAGAGAGGCACCCAGAGAAACACAGCATGGACACAGAGGCACCCGTCTCCTACCCATTGCGGGGGAGGGGGGGGGGGTGGGGGCAGAGAGGGAGTGTGAGGGGGCAGAGAGGAAGGGGGGTAAAGTTTGAGGGGTTTGGGGAGGTAGGAGGGGACGTGTCGCTCCCGGCTTCAGGCTGCTGGCTGCAGTCAGGGCCGGAGAACGGGTGGTCGGGTGATGTCACTCGCAGCGCGAGCAAGAAGACAGCGTGGTGTTTTCGAGCGGCGCGGCCGGGCAACGTGACTCGCAGCGCGTGAACACAACGTGCAGCCATTGTGACGTCATCATGTCATTAGCCAAAGTTATTTGAAATTTTTGAACATTTTGATTAATAACTCAAGAAATTAAGCTCGAAACTTTTAGGTCAGCCGATTTTTGACTTCACCGGATAAATCTCTACAGGAATATGTAAAATTGTTATCGTCAGGTGTCGTTTTTTCAAGCAGTATGATTATACACACACACACACATCCAAGATCAGAGTTTTATAAGTATAGAGATTCTAAGACTGGACATTAGATTGAAGAGATTAGCAAAAATGTCAGTGAGCCAAAAAGTAATGGAGTTGTACATCACAGAAAGGCCCTTGTTAACCTTTTTGCCTATCTAGACTGATCCACATTTGTGTCCACATTTGGTCTACTCCCTTCTCTGCCGTGCCTATTTAAGTGTCTGTCCACATGTTTATTAAACATAATGATTGTATCTGTTTACTATAATCCCTACTATGGGAAAAAGATTCTGATTATGTACCCGATCTTTCCCACCTATAATTTGATATACATCTATCAGACCGACCCTCAGCTTTATTTACTCTGGGATAATCAACCCCAGTCTATCTCATCTCTCCCCATAATCTAAATCCTTCAATTCAGGCATCTTCCTGGTGGATCTCCTCTGCAGTCTTTCCAGTGCAACTACATTCTTCCTAAAATCTTTTGACCAACGTTGCACACAGTACACCAAAAAAGATCGAACAAGTGTTTTGTAAAATTGCAGCCTGACATCCTAACTTAGATATTCCATGCCCTGACCTATGAAGGCAAGCATGCCACTTGCCTCTTCGCCACTCATTTACCTCTGTTGTTACTTTCAAACTCCCTCTGTGCATCAACACACATTAGCTCCCTACTATTTAATGTATATTTAGTTTCCCTGAATACATAACTTCACATTAGCAGGACTGAATTTCATTTGCCAATACCTAGTCAACTTTCCATCCCATCTATATTCTGCTATAGCCAATTCTGCTGTAGCCGTAGGCAACCCACTAAGTTTCAGGTCATCTAGAAAGTTACTAATCATGCCTGCTACATTAACATCCAAATTATTAATAAATCACAAACAACAAAGGACCCAACACCAAACCTTGTGATACACAACTGTATACGGATTCTAATCAGAAATGCATCCTTCTACCCACACTACCCGGGTTCATTCCCGACCACGGGTGCTGTCTGTACGGAGTTTGAATGTTCTCCCCGTGACTGCATGGGTTTTCTCCGAGATCTTCGATTTCCTCCCACACTCCAAAGACATACAGGTATGTAAGTTAATTGGCTTGGTGTATGTGTAAATTGTCCCTAGTGTGTGTAGGATAGTGTTAATCGCTGGTTGGTGCAGGCTCGGTGGGCCGAATGGCTAGTTTCCACGCTGAAACTAAAAACTAAACCTTCCGCCACCTATTGCAGGCCAATTTTGGATCCAATTACCCATTTCACCATATGCATCGATGTGTCTTAACCGTCCGAATCAGCCTACCATGTGGGGCCTTCTAAAATGCCTGAATGAAACCCACAGAAACAATCCCAACTGCTCCACCTTCATCAATCTTCTTAGTTATCTCCTCAAAAACAGGATTTCCCCTGCACAAAGCCATGCTGACTATGCAAATTTGAGAAGGGTCTCAATTCGAAACGTCACCCATTCCTTCTCTCCATAGATGCTGCCTGTCCCGCTGGGTTACTCCAGGTTTTTGTGTCTATCATCGATCTAAATTGAGGCCTTCCTTTTCAAATATACAAAAAATCCCATCTCACTGGATTGTTGCAATATTATTCCGATGATTGACTTACCGCTCGCCCTCCTGTAATTATGTGGCCTAATCTATCCTATATCTTTTGGGACCTTACCTGTGGCTAAAAAAGATGCAACAAAAACTCAGTCAAGACCGCAGCTATCTCCATCTTAATTCTCAAGGCAATGTGGGATAGATCTCATCAGGTCCTGGGGATCTATCAACCCTGACATCTTATGCCTCCTCCTTCTAAATACTAAACTGCAGCATCTTTATCCACATACTGAACTCACTGTCTTGCATGTCCTTCTCCTTGATTAATACAAATGAAAAAAGGATAAATTTAGGGCCTCTCGCACATCATCTGTTTTCACACATTATTAGCCCTTTGGCCCCTAAAAGGAACCACTCTTTCTTTTGCAACTCTCTTGCTCCTGGTAAACTTATAGAATGTCTTTGGATTTTTCGTAATTTTACATGCTGAGGACATTTCATGACCTCTTAATTTCTTTCCAACATAGATCATTCTTATATAGGTCCTACATAGATCATTCCTACATAGGTCCTACATAGATCATTTCTTACAAGTTCTCTCCTATTTCTCAATAGATTTCCTTAATCCCAGTTCTCTAAACTTGCCATATGTCTCCTTTGTTTCCTGATCAAACCTTCAACATCCTTCGTCAAGCAAGGTTTCCTACTTCTACCAACTTTGCCTTTCTGGAAGATACTGGAACATGTTGGCACTGTACTTCTATTCTCTGTTAAAAGTCAATTCCAGTCAAGACAATTTTATTTTTATAGCACATTTAAAAACAACTCTCATTGACCAAAGTGCTTTACATCAGTGCAGGTACTAATGTTCTACAAACGGTGGTACATAGATCTACCAATACATACATAAATACATACATACAGCGCTCCCTCAGAGGACCTCAAGAAACGCTTGTGAGTAAAAATAAGTTTTAAGTCTAGACTTAAAAGAGTTGATGGAGGGGGAAGTTCTGATGGGAAGAGGGATGCTGTTCCATAGTCCATGTGCTGCAACCGCAAAAGCGCGGTCGCCCCTGAGCTTATACCTGGACCGTGGGATGGTCAGTAATCCCAAGTCGGCCGACCTGAGGGACCTGGAGGTAGAATGGTTGGTTAGCAGATTTCTGATGTAGGTGGGGGCGTGCCCGTTAAGGGCTTTGTATACATAAAGGAGGAGCTTGAAATTGATTCTCAACCGCACTGGGAGCCAGTGGAGAGAGGCCAGAATCAGGGTGATGTGGTCCCTTTTTCAGGTGCCCGTCAGAAGTCTCGCTGCGGCGTTTTGGACCAATTGCAGGTGGGACAGGGATGATTGGCTGATGCCAGTGTAAAGAGAGTTGCGTAATCAAGGCGGGAGGAGATAAATGAGTAGATGATCTTTTCCAAGTCGTCAAAACAGAGGAATGGTCTTATTTTAGCTATCGTGTGAAGCTGGAAGAAGCTAGCTTTTACCACAGCATTGACTTGTAAAAGACTCCCACTTGTCAGTTGCCATTTTACCTGCATGCATCTGCTCCCAATTTACTTCTGCTAGATCATCTCTTCTATTTTTAAATTTGGCTCTTTCTCAATTCAAGATCATAACTTGGTCCCTTTTTGTAACTGCCTTTAAACTGACAGAACTTGGGTCACTATTCCCAAAATATTCCTCCACTGACACCAGCCCAGTTTTGTTTCCTAAGATAAGTACTGTCCTAAAATAAGCTCTAGTGGGACTTTCTATGGATTCCCATTCTGCCCCAGTTAAACCTATTGCACTCAGGAAACCCCAGTCATTATTGGGAAAGTTAAAATCCCCCACTACAGCAAACCTATTGCTTATGCACCCTTTCTGTAATTTCTTTACATGTCTGTTCCTGTAATTCCCACTGACCATTGGAAGAGGCCTATCGTATAACCACAGTAATGTGATCACTGGTCCCTTATTTTTAAGATTTTTAAAATTCACATGGTCTCACTTGACGATACCTACAGAAGCTCTGATAATTTGGCCATTTTCCCCACAGGGAAAGATAAGACAGCATCTACATTCTGCCTAATGTCATAAATATGAACCAATATGATCACCTTGAGTGAAACTTAAATTAAACTTGATGTCTTACAAATCCTCAAAATACATTTGTGCAACAAAGCAACTCCAAGAAGGGACTCAACCCAAAACTTCACCTATTCATTTTCTCCAGAGATGCTGCCTGACCTGCTGAGTTGCTCCAGCTTTTTGTGCCTGTCCATGGCTTTCTAGCTATGTCTTCCTTCTGATTGCTTGTCTCTTTCTTCTGCTCTTGCATATCTGATTCACATTGCTGCATCTCTCTTTCGAGCTTCTTCACTGTTTGCATATCTCCGCGTTTGCAGTCACAATGTAAATACAGATGGAGATGGATGTTTAATCCAGCTTCAGATATAGGATGTATCTTCGGTATCTCATTAGAATCATAGTCATAGAGTGATACAGTGTGGAAACAGGCTCTTCGGCCGAACTCGCCCACACCGCCGCTTGATCCATGTCCCTCCAAACCTGTCCTTGATCAGAAGTATATATTTTCTCATCCATACACTCCCCAATTACATCAAAAATCCTATTAATCTTAAACCCACATTAGTTAGACATGTTGTATGTTGGAATCAAGTGAAACTCTTGAGATTTCTTCCTGCTCTTTATCCCAAGATCATAACAGCATTTCGTAAGCATGTTATTTTTTTTTCCTGTTTCACAACTTCTACAACTTCTACAATTTTTCTGCAAATTTACAAATCCTGGTTAATAGTCTTGGTTATTTGCCCTGATTTCAAATTTGTCGTTTAGAATGTTTACTTTAAAAATAGGTTGTTGCTTTCTCAAACACATTGCTTTCTCGGTTAATTGTGAGATTAAATAAAAGATTATAAACTATCATTAAAACATAGATGCTGCCTCACCCGTTGAGTTTCTCCAGCATTTTTGTCTACCTTTGATTTTTCCAGCATCTGCAGTTCTTTCTTAAACATCAAAACTAACCAGATATGTTTTGCTTTTTTTGTACTTCATGCCTGGACTGTACTCTAAATGTGCAGCATTTTGTTTCAAGGAAGCATCAGTATGACGCAGTATGACCCAGCGACTCGGGTTCAATGTGATACTGTCTGTTCAGAGTTTGTACGTTCTCCTTGTGACTCTATATGTTTTCTCTGGGTGTTCTGGTTTCCTCCCACATTCCAAAGCCAAGCAGGTTTGTAGGGTAATTGGCTTCTGTAAATTGTCCCCAGTATGCAGGATAGAACTAGTGTACAAATGATCACTGGTCAGCCAGATTAGTGGGTCGAAGAGCCTGTTTTCACGCTGTATCTCTAAACCAAACTAATCAGAAAAGAATGACATGCCCAAAGTGTAAGGCTGGTGAAAAGAGGGTGGGCATAAAGCAAGATAAATAATTAGGCTGTCAACTGACAAGTTTCTTAAAAAACTTAAGATAATGGGAGAAAGAAAGTTGCAGAGATACTGTTTCATGGGAAAGAAAAGATGTAATGCAAATAATTTCTCACACAATGAAGTTCTTCAATTGATCTTTGATAAGATTTTTCTGAAGATAAATTCAACAATAACTCTGATGGAATGTTATCAAATTATGCTCTACTAAACATCATGACAACCCAACATTATTTTTTAAATAACTTTTGTGAATGATACTGGGGGAAAAAATATACTGTCCAGTTTCTTCTACCTGGTGACTCCAATGTGATTATAATATAAATCCATCATTTTTTTAAATAAAATATAAACGTTTTGAGGATTGCTGCCATTAAATATCTGCCTTAGAATAATGTATTTATTTATAGCATATACAGGTCATGTTTATTTTATTGGCACAAAGCTTTGCAATCTTAAATGTACCGTTTGAACAATCATCAAATGTATTCTATAAACGTAACCATGCTTATCTTTTATTTAATTGAACTAAAAGGCGCTGTGTGTGCTATTACAACAAATAAGCATGTCAAGGTATAAAAACATGAAATGTGGTATAACCTCCCCCGACTAAGCAAGAAAACAAAGTTAAACATAACAAGCAATCAAGCTAGCACAGAATCTGGCTAAAAATGCATTATCAACATGGGGTGTTAATTTCATAATCCTATTATAAACCCTTCTGCTGTTACTCGATAGCCTGTTTTGATGCTCACTAAGACTCAGTATAATATTACACTCAGTATTTACATGATATCGATATCTGGTGAAACCAAACAACGCACATGTTGGTGCTGATTTTGTTACTAATTTTAATTTACAGCGTCAGACTAGGCAGTTGCATCAATCTCTTTGTTACATGGTTAATAGGTCTGGATTTTCACATTTTTGCATCGAACCAATGCATTCTTTTAATTTCCTTTATTCACCAAAATAGCACTACACACCTCTTTAGGGATCAACTGTAGGGATCACCCAAGTGCTGAACTTGTTTTAATATTGTTGATGACAATGGTCCAATCTTACTGAACCTCCACATTATTGATAATTTAGCAGTTAAAATATAAAGTCCCTAAAAGATGTATGCATGCCATTCATTTTTGGATCAGGTGGAAGCATAGAGACAAACTTTGAAGCACCTTGGATACAATGAGATGGAAGAGCAAAAAGAGAGAATAGAGAGGTGAGAGAATAATATTTAGAAAATAGTGAAGCAACATGTTCAACATAAGGAGCAAAACAACTAAACACAAATAAAACGTATGAAGAAAAGAAAGCAAGCCTGAAATAGGATAAAGATGGATGTAGCAGGTGAAGATAAAACAGTCAGAACAAAAATTTCACAACATTCACAAATGAAATTGCTGGAAAACCTATGTTTGAGGAACCTTAACATTCACAATTTTATTTCTACCACAACAAATTTTGATTGTCTTTCAAAATGTGAAAGCATGAACCAGCGAGTAATTTATAAAAGTTAACTTTCCAAAGATATCAAAAAACCTTTTTTTTTAGTCATCTGTTGATATCTTGAAAATATTTCACTTCAAAAATTACAGAGGTTGAGGTCTTTTGTGTCAGGAAGCTGACTCATAGACACGTTCCCTGCTAATTAAAGGCTTCCAAAAAAGTATCAGAGCACTTTAAATGATTCACAAATCATTTTGAAACCCACAATCAAAATAAAGATCTCTTTCCTTTTTTCTTAATACCACTGTAATTACAACTGATGACATCTTATGAAACCAAACAAGGTATACGACAGTTTGTTTAAGAAGGAACTGCAGAAGCTGGAAAAATAAAAGGTAGATAAAAATGCTGGAGAAACACAGCGGGTGAGGCAGCATAAGACAGTGTTGATTTTGTTACTAATCTTAACCTTCAGCAGCAGACTCAGTCATTGTATGAATCCATTACTCAGGATTTATTGGTCAAAATACCAGAAATTCCTAAATTTGCATATGGACACAGCAAGAGAGAAGGAAATCCAAAATATTGTCAATGTTTGTCCAATGATAATGGGCATAATGCAAAAATTACAACAGCTTCTTTCATAAGAAAATTTTAAGACATTCTCTGAATATTTATCTCAAACAGAAATTCCAAACACAAACATTTTTGTTGTAGTCAGTTTATAATTCCTGCACATGCACAAGAGCATATTAAAATATATTAATAAAATAGTGACAGTAAATAACAATAAAATATTCTACAGCACCTTCAAAATGGTATAAAATGATGTAGCTTTGGCCTTGGATTATATTCAGTCATTTGCCAAATATTTAACCCTGTGGTCTTTAGTAGCTGTCATTATTACATGCATGTATAATTATATATGTCCACCAATAATGTATTTTTTTTAAGCCATATATCTGTAGATTATTTAATGTTGTGAAAACAAACTGATTCCAAAGAGCTCATCGATATGATGCTTAAAATCTAAATTTGGTGAACTCATTGAAGAAAATGATCTAATCCATAACAAAGTTAATTATCGAAGGCAATGCCCACTGAGCCTAAGACGTCACATTAAAAGTCATTCCATGCGTGGCTGTATTGTTGATGTCACAGCAGGTCATTGACTGCTGCTGTGCAAATAATACCAAGTGTTCCTCAAATTAAAATTGTATTTCATTTGATTTGGTTATTATTTGAGGTATTTAAGTGCAGCATTAATATCTATGTAAACTGGTGACTTTCAATGGGTCCAATTATGAACAATAAATGTTAAATCTCAAGTTGCATATATAATTTCCTTCCAGCAAATGTAACAACACTGTACATAAGGAGTAAAACTATTGATATGTAAAGATATTTATCACGAAATACCAGACATGTAAGCTTTTTTAAAACAATGAAGGCTGCAAAAAAGATTAAGTACGATTCAGAACTAATGTCAGGATATGATTAAGTAAAATTGTAAATACTCTGATATATCATTCTTTTGAAGCTGTTTCACATCCAGCCATCAAGTTTGAAGTTTATCACAATCCTGTTTACCCAAATGAGACCCAAATTCCAACACTCCTGCCATTTTGTCTTCCCTGAGACCATGTCCTCTCTACCTCATGATCAAGAGAAGGCTACATCCAAAGACCCAATGACAGGAAGAACGTGACTCCACTGATTGTCATAACCTGACACGTTGCATTCCAACAGTGAACATAAATAGATCTGTATTTGCCTTGGAGTAAAGGGAAGAGGATAAGGGAATTGTAATGTGTGCTTGGGCCAGCATCTTAGGAACAAATCAGATTGAATATTTTCAATAGTGTCTTAAAAAAGAGAACTTGGGAAAATCAACAAAAGGCAAACTAATCACAAGTACATGAAACAACATAGAATCTGGATCATGACTAACATGTGATGTAGATAACAAGAGAACTTCAGAGACTTGGAGCAGTTGCAATCGTTATGAGGTAGTTATTCAGAAGTATGAAAAATTGTGTACTGTATGAGAAATTTAATAATTTTCTCTGACTGAAAAATGTTAACAGTTATTTAAGTTAAGTTACAGATATAGGTTGAATAAGGTACGTCTTTATTCTCTGGAACGCAGAAGGTTAAGGGGGGACTTGATAGAGGTCTTAAAATGATGAGAGGGATAGACAGAGTTGATGTGATCAAGCTTTTCCCTTTGAGAATAGGGAAGATTCAAACAAGAGGACATGACTTCAGAATTAAGGGACAGAAGTTTAGGGGTAACATGAGGGGGAACTTCTTTACTCAGAGAGTGGTAGCAGTGTAGAATGAGCTTCCAGTGGAAGTGGTGGCGGCAGGTTCGTTGGTATCATTTAAAAATAAATTGGATAGGCATATGGATGAGAAGGGAATGGAGGGTTATGGTATGAGTGCAGGCAGGTGGGACTAAGGGAAAAAAGTTGTTCGGCACGGACTTGTAGGGCCGAGATGGCCTGTTTCCGTGCTGTAATTGTTATATGGTTATATGGTTATATGGTTATTGGCCTGTTAAGTTTTCTTCTGTTCATCTTTAACTGTACTCAAGTGTTTCGGCATTAAAAAAAATGGAAAGAGAGAGAGAGAGAGAGAGAGTGAGAGAGAGTGAGAGAGAGAGATACATAGTGAGAGATAAATGCTTAGAGAGTGAGAGATAAATGCTTAGAAAGTTGAAAGTGGTTTGAACTGTGTGATGAATTAAAATAACATGAAAAGCAACATGGTTCCACTTTGTCCTCAATTGATTCTTTAGTCTCAAATGGAGAAAGCAAAAAAAATCTTCATGTAAATATGAAAGTGAACGAAAATATAAATCAAAAAATGCGGACAAAAAAAGACGACAGAGTTGGAAATAGATGGAAAAATTGGCCATAGCAAGTTCCTTGCTCTAATGTCAAATATTAAAACTAAACTTTCAAGATAGTTTAGAACAATATTATTGCTTACCAATAATTATTTATTGTTATACTAAACCTGAACTAACATCCATGAGAAAAACAAGTCCCACTGTTAATACAAGTAAAACTTGTTTTACAAACAACCTTCACTATTAAAACATAAGAAAGTGGAAAAGAAACAGGGCAGTCGATCAGCCCACGAGCCTGCTCCACCATTTAATGAAATCATGGCTCAACCTGCTTTGCTGTTCCCTCCCCATAACTCACCTTAAGGTTCCAATGTATGTCAATCTGTGCCTTGAATATATTCAATTATATTGAACTGACAGCATTCTGGGGTAATGAATTACAAAGATTTCAAACCTCTGACAGAAGAATTATTAGTTTAATCTATCTTAAATATGTGACGTCCTATGCTGAAACTGAACCCTCAGTTCTACACAACCTCAGTAAAGGAAACATCCTCTCACCATCTAGCCTGATGATGTCTCTCAGAAAAGTATGCTTCCATAACACACATTCTTCTGATATTCAATGTGTAAACCTATCCAGCTCAACCTCACTTCAAACATTAATCCCTTCATCGTATAAATCAATCGCTGCAGTGATTCTTACGCAATTATACTCTTCCTTAAATAGTGTCCGAAACTGTATACAGGTGCACAACCTTTTATCCGGAGTTCCGGAAACCGAAAAGCTCCGAAAACCGGACATTTTTTCCAGGATGTTGTCTGCACACCTAAGCTCGCGTTTGGCGCCAAACTTGACCCGAAACGACCCACGGTCATCCCAGGTCTGTACTACTGTAGCGGCTGCCTCCTCCCCAGAGACCGGGGAGACACATAAACACCTGTAAATCATTGCTTAAATGTTAGTCAGTTAGTTTGGAGGGCTTTTATGTGAAGGGGGGGGGGTGCTCCGGAGCGCTGTGGCCGCCGACTCCCAACATCGCGGAGCTGGGGGCTGCAGGCGTCCGGCCGCGGGCTGCGCCGGTTGACGCTCCGACCCCGGCAACTCTACCCCTGGCTGCGCGGCGCTCCAAATCCAGCGCGGCCCGCGGCCGGACGCCCGCAGCCCCTAGCTCCGCGATGTTGGGAGTCGGCGGCCACAGCGCTCCGGAGCTTACTGCACAGCGACCCGGTAAGGCATTGCCCGCTCCCCGCCTCTCCGACCAGGTAGGGGACTAAGAATTAAAGTTTCCCCCTTCACCCCCCCCCCCACCACATAAAATCCCTCCAAACTAACTGACCAACATTTAAGCAATGATTTACAATGATTCTCCAGTCACCGGGGAGGCGGCAGCCGCTCCAGACTTTTCAAGCCGCCCGCGCTACCTACCTAATCTACGCTAAAAATCTTCCATTCGGAAATCCGAAAAATTCCGAAATCCGAGAAGTGTCTGGTCCCAAGGCTTTCGGATAAACGGTTGTGCACCTGTACTACACTGCAGGTGTGGTCTTAAAAGCTCACTGTAATATTGCATCAACACATCTCTACCTTTATACTCCTTTTAATAAAGATCAATAAACTAGCTTAGCCGTCCCAAATACTTACTTAAAATACACACCATTTCGTTGCTATTCGTAAAAGGACTCACAGATCCCATATATTGCAACATTTTGTGGTATCCATTTATATTCTTGCAATGAGCATATTCTCACATTTTCTCATTTTGTATTCTATCTGCTAACTTTTTGCCCAGTCACTTAACCTATCAAATTGTAGATTATTTGTGTATTTGCTAACATATCTATCTTTGTATCATTAAAATATTGCAAACATACCTATCTTTTTTTAATTAACAACTTGGTCCTTTCACTCAAATCAGTAATATAGATTGTAAAATATTGAGGCCCAACACTGTGCTATCTCACAATAGTAACAATTAATTATAGCATGACATTGTATGACATTGTATTCTGATGCTGACCTCCTTTTCCCCTTCTATGATTCTTCACACGTGGATTCTTAAAACCAGAGACAAATGAAACAGTGACACATGAATGAATTGATAAGCATGCTTGTGGTTATCAGAATGAATCTCGAGAGTGAGAACCTTTACAAACCTGTCTATACTTCACATTGCATTCCCCAGTACAGCACTAACAGCATTTTAAGTGGGGAATCAGGGTGACAGTCTCCGATAACATTGCTGTATGAAAGGGTAGGCTCACAGATGCCTACAAAATGCATGAATCAGGTGCTAGTTTCAGACCTCCACCTGAAGTCAGTTTTTACCATCTGAGAAGCTGCGGAGCCTTGAATGAAAAATTAGCTTATTTAAAACTGGAGGGCATTGAAAAATAGCCTACTGTGAGTCAAAGCTTTTCTTTAAAGAAAGCTTTTGAAGCAGGTTTTGTTAACTGAAGAACTGTGTGCCAGCACCAATTATAATAAAGTGACGCCACCTGTTGGCAAGTTTGCACTGCGATACAGGACTGCAATTGCATCCGTCTTTGCCAGTTTACCCGACAGTGGAAAATATCACCAGGAATATACCCAGCAACATTATTCCCAGGTCATCTTAATAGCCTCAGATAAAGTTTCCAATTGTTTTCTTCCTGAAAATGTACCTTAATCATATATTTTCTCACATATAACTCAAAAATGGAAAGGTTATAAAATGTTTAAATATTTATACCATACCAATATTTTGGTTCCTTGGAACTATTCATTTTTATCATATTATTTTGACTTTCTTGATTAATTAATATATTCTTGAAATAAATGCTTTAGCATTTCAAGAACTATTTAATGAGGGTGTTATCTAAAATCTATTTTTGCAATATAGATCAAATATAATACAATTTATTAAAAACATAATGAAAAAACATCAAAACCCTACTTCCCCAAATCTACGCAGGTCACATGTGCATTCTATAGAAAAGAGAAAACCTGATTTTGGCTAAAAATTAAGGAATCAAAAATGAACATAAACAAATGGACGGAAAAATACATTACCAAAAAACAACATTAAAAACTGCAATTAAACAAAACAAAAAAAATTGGAAAAACAGAGCAATGGGATAGAAAAAAAATTGTGACAAAACACTGACATTAAATGTTGGTAAGTAAAGAAATGTTGCCAAACAACACAGCTATTGTGTGATCATTTCACTCTTTCAACCAAATGGCTGTTTTCTGGGTAGGTAATTAGATTCATCAATGTGGAGGCCCTCAAAGTAGAATCCAGTAGATCTACAAACATGTGTTTCCAACATGGAAAGCTATTGTGAGATTGTATTCTAAATACCTTTATCTCTCCTAAAATGAGGGGTCAACAATTACAGCAGCTTAATTGTGATCTAGGTGAGATGCTACAAGGTCACAATTGATCTCTTATTCCTAATGGCAACATATGATGCCATTCAACCACTAACCTACCTGAAAATACAATAAAAAGGGCTGGGTTTAATGAACCTTTATCTCAACTAGTGCACCAATACAGGAAATATGCAAGTAATATCAACATATATATTTCCACACTTCTGGAACATGATAGTCATACATTTTCTGAAAGGAATGCCCTCTGTGCAATACATTTTTGACAGTGTTTTTGCTTCATTTCTTTACTTTGTACACACAAGTGGCTGATGAAATTAGGCTGTGCTCAATCTTCGCTTGAATTATTTTTTCTTTGCACCAAATTACAATCAGTACACATGAATAATGTCGCAGATGCTCCAAATTTTCATGAAGTACAAATTATCAAAATGCAGAATACAAAATTCAAGTTGGATATACTATTTGTAATTATGCCATTGAATGTAATAAAAATAGGGTTGACAATATACCGATACTAGTTTAGAACTCCAAAAGTTATAAAATGAATAATAGTCATTTATGAACTGACAGGATAAATTGTCTTAATAAATCTCCAAGATTCACTGCCATCCTTCATCTCCAGGCATCTGGGAATAAACAATAAAAAAGTTGCCTTGCCTTTAGATTTACTCAGAATATAATTACATCGACAAATTTTTAAGTGAAATGCTGCTTTTGATATGTTATACGAAAATGGCCATGTAAAGAGACAAATCGGTATCTGCCTTCAACATTTGCTGAAATGGAACAAAGTTAAACTTTCTCCGGTAAGTCTGTAGCATTATTATTTGAGTTTCCACAAAGGTAGCATATGCTGCTAGGTGGCAAAGCTTCATTTTTTTAATTGTTCATTTGGCTGTTACTCTTTAAAACGCACAATATCCAGCATCCAAGATGAACTCCTCACATTGACCCAAGAACATATACAGAATCTATTTCCATTTCATCTGAGCCTTCGACTTGATCAAGTGGATTATTTCCACTCTAGTTCTGTTGGATCTGTGATGAAGCCAAGGTGGGAATTGCAGACTCTTCTACAGATAAGGCAGGAAGTATCTGATGTGGCAGAATTTGCAAATTGATATTCTCCTTCCTCCTTTTATGCGGGGGTTTTGTGTCCTCCCAATGCATGGACTACGAGTTCCCAACACCATCCTCTAGGGATTCCCAGAAATCAATGTGTGTGTTACATTTCTTCCAGGAATCTTTGAACATGGCCTTGAATTATTTCTGGTGATCTCTTCCCATGAAAGAGTTCAAAACAGATTGAATACTTCAGGAGTTTGGTGATGTGCACAGAAACCACAAAACCTGTCTAACACAACTGACTATACATTACTAGAGCGCAAACAGTGGAAACATTGGTGGAAGGAAACATTGACTGTGATTTGCTCCCCAAGGCAATAGAAAGAGTCCACCAATAGTGAATTACTCAGAATATTGTGATGCTGACTTCAATGTGATCCACAGTAATGTATAGTAAACAGAAAATTGTTTTCCACACATAACTGCACTTCATTTGCAGAACAAAATATAAGCAATAAAAGTGAGGTATACTATCTGCTCGTATTCATACATCTAAAGTTTTATTGAACATAACCCTTCAGCCACCAAATATGCAAATCTCAGGGGTTACACACGTCAAGGTGTTTCGACCGTTTGCTCTGACTATTCGAACAGCACGTTTTTAAATTCCTAGATGCAAGTTTGCGACAGTGTATTTAAATATTGACCTTCGGAATTGAAAAAAAAACGTTATTTATCAGTAGGCACACTTTTAGAGGCTGTTTTGAAGTAGCATGGCCCAAAAGCATAAAGATTTAGTTGAAATTGCAATGGACAGAACTATATTTCAGTGAGTACTTGGCGAAAGAAGGAATCATTCCTTAAATCTGTCGTGCACTCTTTTTCAAAATAAGGTAAACATTGATATAAAAGAACACTAGTGCTCTAATGGAAAATAATATACAATAGACAATAGGTGCAGGAATAGGCCATTCGGCCCTTCGAGCTAGCACTGCCATTCAATGTGATCATGGCTGATCATCCAAAATCAGTACCCCGTTCCTGCCTTCTCCCCATATCCCCTGACCGCTATCTTTAAGAGCCCTATCTAGATACGCTGTAGATACACTGATACACTGTACTTTGAGTTAGTGTCACCCTAGCTTCACATCACAACAGCAATAATTTGCTTTTTACATCAGCTATTTCCACAATGTGATAGATATGTAAAGGTGAGGCAACTTAAGTTAAAGCATCTTTCGCATCAATTAGCAATGATTCAACTTTGGTTCAACTGAAAAAAATGCATCAAACGAACCAAAACAGGGAAGCTGAAGGCCTAATAATAAAATAAATAGCGTTTCTATTATTTCCATAGTATGATAGCTGAATTGCAAATATATTATTGCTTTCATATCCAATTGAATTTCATTACAACAACTGGGATGACAATATTTTCTGATTTATCCAATTCCTCATCCAGTCTAAAAAAATTTGAAATATCATTTAGCACCAAAGGTAATTATTTTATGTTAACAATTAGCAGTCACCTACATGGATATATTCAAAGCTTATTTGATATTTTTTTTCTGATAATGAAGTTGTATAGAATTTCAATGCAATATTTGGAAGAGATGATATTATAAAGGTTCTACATTAAGTTTAGTGATTAACAGACAAACCTGTTAATAGATAATTAACATCCTCAATTCTATCTTCTAAGAAAATTCACACAAGTATAACCTTGTGAATTTTGAAAATTTAAAAATACATTCATACTCACTAATATAAATAGTAATAGTGATGCTCAGGTTTATTTTCTGAATGAAACACTGTTCAACATGGTGTTACAGTACAAGATACAAACAGCACAGCCTGGAGTTGCAATTCATGTAATTAGGCTTTCTCACTCTGGGCTTGAAATTATTTTCATTCTTTTTTACACTGAATGTCTCTGCCGCCTGAAGCATACCACAATATAATAAAAACATGAAAGCAAATAAATAAATAAATGATGCATACTTAATTTCATGCAATTTTAAGAATAAGGGGTAAGCCATTTAGAACAGAGGTGACAAAACACTTTTTCACACAGAGAGTTGTGAGTCTGTGGAATTCTCTGCCTCAGAGGGTGGTGGAGGCCGGTTCTCTGGAAGCTTTCAAGCGATAGTTATATAGAGCTCTTAAAGATAGCAGAGTCAAGGGATATGGGGAGAATGCAGGAACGGGGTACTGATTGTGGATGATCAGCCATGATCACATTGAATGGCGGTGCTGGCTCGAAGGGCCAAATGGCCTACTCCTGCACCTATTGTCTATTGAAAGACAACTCTTTACGTCAAATGGCAAAGAACAGAAGTGCTGCTTTGGCTTCAATTGCACAAATTCAAATTAAATTAATAGACAGAGAATGCACCTTACTCATGCAGCTGAACTTTAGTGTTTGCATAAGGGGAATTATTATAAAGCATGATTTCTATTTAATTCATATTAAATAAAATGTTAATTCTCATTGTGCAGCTACTGTGACATCTGCCTCTCCGTATAAATGCAGCAAACAACAACTCATTTGCATATAGCATGTTCCAACATGGGAAATATCCCAAGGCACTTCAGAGGAGAACCATTAAGCAACATTTGATACTGAGTTACACAAGGGGATATGAGGGCTAATGATCAAAGTTTGATCAGAGATAGCTTTTAATGACCATCTTAAAAGAGAAAAGGGGACAGAGAGATGGAGATTTAGCAAGTGAATTCCAGACTGTAGGACTTTGGCTGCCTAAATGTAGCCACCAACATGAACCAGCTAAGGCCAGAATTAGTAAACCACAGATATTCCAAAGGATTTTGGGCCTGAAGGACATACAAAGATAGGATCATAGCAATGCAGGGATATGAGATCAATGATGAATTATAAATTAAGTCATTGCTGAACTGGGAGCTAATATAGATTAGTGCAAATGAGAGATAATATAACTGGATTGGTTACAAATAAGGACACAGGCGGCAGAGATTTGGATATCCTCACGTTTCAGAACATTGAACATGTAAAATGGAGACACAAGAAACGACAAATGCCGAAATCTTGAGCACAAAACATGTTGCATTAGCCAGGAATGTGTTAGAACCAGAAAGTCCAGAGGTAACAAAGGTACTGATTAGATCTTCTAGCAGCAGCTGAACTAAGGCAGGTGAGAGTCAAATAATGTGTGGAAATATGTAGTCTTGGTGTCACCAGAGGGGTGTGGTCAAAAGCTCACCTTGAGGTCAAATCTGACACCCCAAGGTTTGGCAGTTGTGGGATGGAGCTCACGCGCGGCAAGGAAATAACAGATATTGACCTAGACCAAAGACATAAAATAAATCACAGATTTTTTTTAATAGTTTGTTCTTATTAATTTAGGAGAGTCAGTTAGAGACTGACCTACAATCCATCACATATTTACAACATTCAATTTCTGAGAATGACGATAAGAACGTTAAAACATCAATATCAGAATAGTATCGGAATATATTTCAATTTGTTCAGAAGAGCATTTAGAATTTTACAAACTTTGAAATGGTCATTTAGAATGCTTTTGGAGTCTGATTTCAAACATTCCCAAAAGACTGTGAAAAAATGAAGACATTTGAAAACTTTCAAGGCTGCAGAAATACTTCCATACAACAGTGCAATATTCCAAAACTACTTTGTGCAAAGTATTCAAAATCCAATTATTGTTGTCCAAATAAAGTTTGTAGAAAACTGATTGACCACAGGTTCAATTTTATCCATCACAGCTTTGTTATTTTTAGTAACTTAAACTGATCTAGTAACCTAAACTCCTCTCCTAAATGCAGATACATTATCATCAGTACAGGATCTAACATACAAATGCCACTGTAGGTGATCTCCATCCCAGGATGATATCTGAGCTGCAGCTGTGTAGCTATTAAAGCATCAAATATAGCACTTTTGTTGATCTATATACCGATAAATGCATAAAGACAAGCATGCTTATAAATGTAAAGAACATCTCTGGAGATTGTTTTCATAGTGGCATTCACACAGCCTGATTTTTACCATCACTGACTGGGATTTGATAAAATGTTGATGTTCCAAATACCAACAATTTAAAGGAATCTCCACAAATTTATTTTCTTTTTTATTTGCTTATCTTGCACAATACGAATACAAATGGACATAAATGTATCACAGTGTAGTTGTCACTGTGAACTAGATCTGTGGGGAACTGATTCTCTTTGACAGAGAGGGAATAAGGAGACCAAAAAAGAGATGGAAAACATGTTTTTCAGTACTATGACATAAAACAGGCTTGAGTAACCAATCTGCACATCACTATCTGCCTGATTATGTTTTGTTACTTTGCCTTTGCAGATTATACACATTTATCTAATTACTTCCATATCTTACCATTTAGGTTTCAATTATTTGAAATCAATTAATCAGAAGTTTTATACATTTCTCTAATTCTACTTTAGAACAACAACCTATCTTTACAAAAAACAATTATGAATGCTTGTGCATCATCATGAACATGTGTGTATACTGACAAATATTAACAATATAGTGCACTTTGATTTCTTTCCTCACATACATTTTTTGGGTAATTATTGCTTCTTACCTGTTTGCTGTATTTGTTATTGGTCTGACAGCTGTACTCTGAGCAATGGTCCGATTCAATTGAGATGTTGTCTCCTGTCCCTACGAAGGTATTGGCCGGTGGAAGTTCTTGCACTGCCTGGTGTTTCTTCCCTGCAGTAGGCGACTGAGGGTGAAGCTGAACTGTTGGCAATGGAGAGCTAGATTTGTAATGCCTTCCGAGATCAGGACTGCCTGGTCCACCATTCATGGAGTGATAACATCCCATGCCAGGGCTCTCTGTGAGCTTCTCGTGCACACTATCATATCGCTGTCCATTTGGTTTTGACGCTTCCACAGTCACAATGCTACTGTACAGAGGTTGTTTGGCCTTTTTGTTCTTTTTGTCCTTTTTGGGTTTTTTGGACTTGTCATGTTGCTGGGGTGTGAAAAAGTCCTCTGGGTCCTTTTTTCCTGCCTCATATCCATTCTTGGATTTTTTCGGTCTACAGTACCTTGCCAAAACCACAACCAAGATGATTAAGATCACTGTCATGACCCCAGCAACAACCCCAATGACAATGCTGAGCCTCTGCTTGCTCATCTCATAGTTTGGGTCACCTGCAATATCTTGCTTGATGGAAGTGCGAAGACTTCTGGCTATCTGAGTTTCCACTGTGGTGGCATTGGAAACACTCTCGTTCACAAACACGTGGACCATTGCAGTGGTGTATTGTGAAGGCTGCCCACTGTCATTGACCTGCACCACCAACCGGTGCAGTCCATAGTGTTTCTGAGTTAGCTTCCCCACCAAGGAGATGACACCACTGGCCGAGTCAATCTCAAAAAGTTTAAAGGGGTTTCCCCCCACAATGCTGTAATTGAGGTCGGCGTTGATGCCAGTGTCACTGTCCGTGGCCAGGACTGTGGCCACCACTGTCCGCAAGTTACTAGAAGGAGGAAGCAGGGTGTAAGACGCATTCTTGGGGAAAGTGATGGTGGGCGGGTTGTCATTGTCGTCCATGACATACAGCGATATCATCGCCGTGGAAGATTTAGGGGGCTCTCCCCCGTCTACGGCCTTGACTTTGAAAGAGTAGGTGGTCTGCTGCTCGCGGTCGAAGGAGACGGTGGAGAAGATGGTGCCCGTGTCGTTGTCTATGGAAAAGACGTTGTTGTCCTCTTCGATGAAGAGGCTCATCTCGGCGTTGGTGCCCTGGTCGGCGTCCATCACTGTGACCATGCCGACCGGGCTGTTGGGCGGCAAGTTTTCTTTCACGTAGAAGGTGAAGAGGTCCTGCATGAAGCGGGGCTCGTTGTCGTTGGTGTCCTGGACTTGGACCACCACGGTGGCGCTGCCCTGTAGGGCGGGGGTTCCTCGGTCCCGGGCCACCACACGGAACTCGTAGCGCTCTGTCTGCTCACGGTCCAGCACAACGTTGGCTCGAATGGCGCCCTTGACCGGGTCGATGGAGAAGACGCCGGCAGCCGCAGAGTCCAGCGAGTAGCTCAGCTCGGCGTTGCGCCCATCGTCCGCGTCGGTGGCCACCACGGCGGCGACCAGGTCGCCGGGCGAGTTGTTCTCGGGGATGGCGAGGCGGTAGACGGCCCGCGGGAAGATGGGCGGGTTGTCGTTCACGTCGGCCACTCTGACGAGGAGAGAGTTGTTGCTGGACAGGCTGGGGCTGCCCGAGTCCACGGCCACGATCACCACCGAGTACTCCCTCACCGACTCGTAGTCCAGCGGCGCCGAGGTGTGCAAGAAGTACTTCTTCTTCCTGGGCTGCAGTGGCAGCGGCGGCTGCTGGTCATTGTCCGCCTCGCTGGCCGGCCTCAGCTGGAAGGGCACGTCGCCCACCACCGTGCAGGTCACGACGCCGTTCTCGCCCTGGTCCCGGTCGGATACCTGCACCAGAGCCACCGGCGTGTCCACCAACACGTCCTCGACCACGCTGGCCGCACCGTCCCGCAACACGATGCGCCCGATCTTGCGGATGTCCACCAGCGGCGCGTTGTCGTTCTGGTCGCTGATGGCGAGCAGCACTGTGGCCCTGTCGGTCCGCGGGGGTTGCCCCCGGTCCCGGGCCAGCACCCCGAAGCGGAGCTGGTTCACCTCCTCCCGGTCGATGCGGCGCAGCACGCTGAGCCAGCCGCTGTTCTCGTCCAAGCGCAGCAGCCGCCTGGCCGCTTCACTCGCCCCGCCGAAAGCGTACTCCACCTGCCCGTTCACCCCGATGTCCGGGTCGCCAGCCCGCAGCTGCAGGATGCGGCTCCCCGCCGGGCTGTTCTCGGATAGCCGGGCCTCGTACAGCTGCCGTTCGAAACGGGGGCTGTTGTCGTTCACATCCGAGATCAGGACCCGCAGCAGAGCGCTGGAGGAGCGAGGTGGGCGCCCGCCGTCACTCGCCCTCAGCCTCAGCTCGTAGGAGTCGCGGAGCTCCCGGTCCAGAGCCCCCTTGACGATCAGCTGCGGTTGTTTGCCCCCGTCCGGGGTATCGGCCACCTGCAGCTCAAACACGCTACTGCTGCCGTCGCCCTGTCCCGGCTCCTCGCTGCCGCCTCCACCTCCACCCGGCACCTTGCCGCTGCTGCTGCTGCCCAGCGCCGGCTCCAGCCCTCGCCTGCCCCCCTGGCCGCTCTCATCCTGCAGCAGCAGCAGCTCGTAGCGCTCGATGCCGTTGGTGCCGAAGTCCCGGTCGGTGGCGGTGGGCAGTAGGTAGAGGGTGCCCACTGGCCGGTTCTCCTCCACGGTCAGCGTGAGCACGGGCGAGGGGAAAGAGGGAGCGTTGTCGTTGATGTCGTCCACCACCACCTGGCCGTCGTGAAGTTCCACCCAGCTCTGGGCCGGCCCGATCACCGACACCTCGAAGTCGATGAAGCACTCGTTGGCGTCGAAGATGCGCTGGCACTGCGTCAGCTTCTCTCGGTCTATGCGCCGGCCGGTGGTGCAGAGCTCTCCCGTGATGTTGTCGATCTTAAAGTACTCCGAGCCCGATTCCAGGCTGAATGTCACTTCTCCCGAGCCCGCCACGATGCCCAGGTCGCTGGCCACATTGCCGATCCGCACATCGGCCGGTCCCTCCTCGGTGATCCGGTAACGGAGAGCTTGCTTGGCGCTCACCGGGACGGCGGAGATGACCACCAGCGAAAGCACCAGTGGCAAACAGAAACTCATCTCTCCGAGTAAAATTTCCCCCTCCCTACCACTCACCCTCCACCGATTAATCGCACCAAATCTTTGTTCCTATTGTCCGTTTCAACAGTCCAACAACACTCAGTAAAGTAATCTGCAGAAACACTCACCGGGACACGCACTCACAGAGACACCATTTAGCTTTGACATTCCTCTCCTGTAAATTGGATCACTCTATTCCGCTCGAGCATGTTGCTGCTCTCGGGACTCCAGCGCAGGAAAGGAGAAGCATTTAGTAAAATTGGTCACCTGAATCCGTTAGTGCTTAGGACGTGCCTTTTCATTCACGCTGTTCCAAGTTTGTCCTGCATCCGCAGTTGGTGCTTCTTTACCTGCGTGCTAGTGGTTTCTGTAAACTGTATGTGTGCGTGTAGCACTCTGAGTGCTCCAAGCTTGCTATTGCAGTCTTTCCCTTTCTCTGCACACACTTCTATTCGCTCGCTCGCTCACTCTCTCGCTCTCTCGCTCTCTCTCTCTCTCTCTCTCTCTCTCTCTCTCCCCCCCCAACCTCCCTCTTCGCCCGCTCCCGAATGACTGAAGACGCAGCAACTGAATAGCGGAAAGAGGTAGGAAACCCGGGCAGAAAGTTGAAAGGGCGATTGTAGGATTACTGTGAACGCGATCCCATTCTCCGTGTCCAAGACGATTAGATGGACAGAGTCCCGCAGAATAAAGGTTGCAGTTAATGACTTTCTTATTCGTATTCAGCCCGGAGAACCCGGTACAAGGAGGTGATCTGCCAAGATGCGTCTAAATGCAGATATGCGTCCGGATTGAACGTGGATTGGGAAATCCTGTCTGTTAAAACATAAATCCGAATGAGAGCCAACTGATTTCACGATGCGGATCTTTAAAACAAACGACGTCCGCCAGCGGATGGCTTCTGGATCGGGTCAGAGCAGTGGAATAAACGAAACCTCCACAATTAAAGTGGGATTTGGCTACCGTACTTTCACAACAGCAAGTTTTCTTATTCCAGACCCTGGGCTGTTTCTCAGTCGCCTGACGCAGTCCTTTCAGCGGTGCTGAATCCTTCACTGAGAGAGAAAACAAAAGTCCTTCCTTGTTATTCGATTAGTCTTGGTCTGCTGAATAGTTCATTGCTATTCCTGCAGTTGAAGTTGGGTTTGCCTTCCCTCGTATAATTCAGCCTTCTGTATTCAGAGTGTGGCTATAGGTTATAGCGCAAACCCGGCTCCAATGCCGATGTTTCGCAAAGGATCGGAGTCTATAAAAGAGTGGAATGCAATAATGTCCTCTCCCTCCAGCTGGAGATCTGCAATTCCGCTGCTTACCCTCCGCTATCCGCACGATGTCGACTGTGGATTCAGGTTAACAGCAGAGTTCCGATTTCTCGCTCCCTCCCTCTTTTGTATGCCATCCCGCTCGGAGTGTGGGTGAATGTGAGAGTTTTCTGACTCATTTGAGGTAGCGTCACCTACAGAGTGGAAAGGAACTGATGCACGGTCAGGAAATGCAGAGATTCATTTTTTCCACATCATCAATCTCCCTCCTCATTTGCTTCATTTCATGTTTGTCGCTTCCCCCTTTTCCCCCTGCCGTTCCATTTATTTTAATTCAACGTTATTTTCTTTTCAAGCAGATTAGTGGCGTTTTAGATATCATTCCACATCCTATTTTATCTCACGGTGTGCATTCGGTTACCGTTCTTACCTTCATTCAGAAGCAGCTTCTCGAAAGTAGATTGTTATTTGTGATGAATATATGCCTATCTGCATATCTGATTAAATTAAAAAAAATAAAACAAGCTCGCCTTTTAACGTTAAGAGAATGTGTGGCTGTTTTAAAACTCGCCTTTTATACGGCCACAGCAGAGGTAGGAAAAGCTCATGCTTGTGCGAGAGAGAAACCGAGGTTGCGAGTTTGGTCTGGATATATAGTATTGTTTTAAAGAAACAGTTTATTTCCAAGCGTGATAAAGAGTGAGCTTTTCTCTGCGGACCCCTTTCCCGCAAAGCCAGGGTTCGAGTGTCGATAGTATGTTGAAAAAAACACAAAAATACGTTTTAACAAGAAAGCGAACGGTCTCTAATTTCATTTCTGCAAAGCATTGCTATTTTTGTTTGTGCTGCGGCGATGAGCGGCGTGCGACTGCCGTGACTTTTCCGAGAGGGAGCCGGGGAGGGGTTGGCACGGATGTGGGCTGCGAGGAGATGCAGTTGCTGGACGAAAGTTGTGTGTCGGAGGAGTGCAGCGCCGGAGCGGCCGGAGCGCAGTGAGGCTGCGGCAACAATGAGCAGCGCCTGCGCGGCGAGGGGAGGGGAGGGAGCAGAGGTGTGGGGCAGCAGCATTTGGTGACAGTCACAAAGTGATGACAGAGACAGAAAAAAAAATCCCGGCGAAGGCAAGAAGACGTTTGCCGAGAGAGCACGGCCGAATGTATAAAAACGATAAACGGAACAGAGAGAGGAAGGGAGAAAACAAACCTGCCAGGCTAAAAATCAGCACGTATTCTTTCACCCACCTCATCAGTTACCGCTTAAGATTATTATAGCTTTTAATACCTAGCCTGAGTCCAAACATAAAGCTGAATGAGGCATATTTAACCAGGTCGGTTATCGAATGAAATAACTACAGTGTGATGCTAGTAATCAGTTCGAGGACCATTTATTTAAAAGCAGTGGTTATATTTACATATCAAAGAAACTTTTGGTGTGATTTACATTCTTATGCATGAGCAGTTCTGGGCAGGATGTGGAAGCGGCGCAATCAGTGAATCAGAATTTTAATTAAAACGAGGAATACGCACCATTGGCCCTTTGAGCTACGAATGTCTGACAGCTTTAGCAAGGCGAGTTTTAATAACTCATATTTCAACTTTATGGCCATTGATAAACAGTGGACAGCAGTATACTGGTTATAATTATCTTAAACTGAAAGGTCAGACGACTATGCAGTCTCATCAACATATACTGGATGAATCCCCGATATCACCAAGATCGTGCAAGGTTTTGATATACGCAAATTGTAGCCAAGTCCCAATTGAAGATACAAGAGCCAGTCCACTTTTGTTTTCGATATTGTGACCTCAAGGTTCACCGTGTTAGCATAGATAACGCAAAAGAATAAAAACCTTAGGCCGTACATTTTTTCCCCTAAATGCACACGTGGATGCTTAATGCCGAAGACAATGATACATACAATTGCGCTGTTTTTAAAATCCATATTCATGGTGGTAGAAATGTAAATCTGGTCAGCAATTTCAGTTTTGGGCCGTGTTACTCCCAGCATAATTCGTTGATATTGGACATTATCATGAACCATTGTTACACCACGAAATAGGTGTAGAGAATAATCATGTGATATTTCCACTTTAAATATAAATTATATATATAGCCTTATACTGGTGATCTATAATAGTGCAATCATCAAATTAGCTATTTTTAATTGACACTATACTTCACAAATTGTAGCTACTAAGGAACATTGTGTCAGAGATATCTCCACCCAGCCATGTAGTACTAAGTTTTCTTCTGTGTTGCTACATAGAATTTGTTGAATTACCACATCCATTTGTTGGAGGCACACAAGGATTTCCAAATTTAAAGCAGGGTCATGACCTGAAACGTCACCTATTTCTTTTCTCCAGAGATGCTGTCTGATCCGTTGAGTTATTCCAGCTTATTTTGTCTATCTTCATCAAAAATCACGGATGTCCCCACCCGTGACAACAAGCTTAACAATGTATCTGTGCTGGTGATTGATTGCAGATGAGGATAGGAGTCTCATGTTGCATATTTGTGAATAATTATCAAAACCAATTTGAACACATGAACATGCCACTCGGATTACTACCTCGGAACATTTGGGGAAGAAGTTTATAGACAAATATTTAGTTAGCTTTATGAACAGAGTGAATGGGTATCACAATGGCACAGCTGGTAGAGGGGTTGCCTCACAGTTTCAGAGACCTGGATTCAATCCTGACCCTGGGTGCTGACAGTGTGGAGTTTGCATGTTCTCCATGTGACCACATGGGTTTCTTCTTGTTCTCCAGTTTTCTCCTGCATCCGAAAGACATACAGATTTGTAGGTTAATTGGCTTCTGTAAAACTTGTAAATTGTCCCTAGTGTGTAGGATAGTGCTAGTGCATATATAGCTGGTTGGTGCGGATTCAGTGGACAGAAGGGCCTGTTTCCACGCTGTATCTCTTAATCTTAAGCCTAAAGACATGCAGGTTTGTAGTTTAAATAATCTATGTAAATTGCCCCAAGTGTGTTGAGATTAGTTTCGAAAGTGGGCTAACATAGAACTAGTGTGAACGGGGGATCGATGATCGGCACACACTCAGTGGATCAGATGCAGAATCCATGCTGCATCTTCAAATTCAATTCAAAACAAAACAATATAATTAATTAAACATTTCCACATGAACTTAGGTGAATTACAAAAGGAATTTGTTTTGATCTTACAAACTAGAGAAGATTAAGATTCACATACACCTGACAGAACTTGCTTTTCCCCTTTGCAATTATGCCGACTGAATCCTGACAAGTGACATTTTGAGCCTACACATAATTATAAGTATCTTATATGCAATTATGAGCAGGGTGGAGTTGACCTTTAGGTAGGCGATTCATTGGAAAGGAATGTTTTAAATTAGTAACGTGTTGTTTTGTGGTTCAGTTTCCCACCCCATCCCATGCCAGTTGCCCTCCCTAAGCTGCTTAGTATGTTTTTCCTCATGAACAAACTGAATGGAAAGTAAGACCTATCATTCATTGAGGTATGGGAGAAAGTATAGATAAAGCTAAGAACCTGGTTATGCTGAAATTTACAAATATATTAAAGATAATTGTGTGCATCAGCTTCCAAACAACTTAATGGAAAACATTGCCTGAAGTAAAGGGCAGTCAGACTTGCTGCTTGATTAATTTTTTTGTTAAGGCAGTTAGATTTTGGAATGATTACATTTTTATTGGGTGCCCACATTAACCAGTGAGGCAATGACCATTTCCTTTCAGCAACAGATGTTGAAGTTATACTTGCAATGGAAAATGCCACGAGAATTATTGGGTGATTTGGTGCAATTAGGCATGCGCCTGTGCAGTAAAGAGTGGAAATAATAGACTAGCCGCAGGGAAGTGTTTCATCTAAGCGTACTCTAATGCAGTAGTGTTCATTTTCCATTTCCCACATCCTTTTGACCTCCTTTAGTGAACCTACTGATGTCAATTAATGCAAATTTGTAAATATTTTTGCTGTAAGCTTGTCCACCAGGATATGGCTTCCAAAGACATCTTCATCCAATGGCTTCTTCATCTCTTCACATCATCTGCTATATTTCTTGTTTCTCTTATCCCTAACCAGTCTGAAGAACGGTCTTGACCAGAAACGTCACCCATTCCTTCTCTCCAGATATGCTGCCTATCCCACTGAGTTACTCCGGCTTTTTCTGTCCATCTATGCCTTCTAAAGAACTTAGTTATCAAAGGGAAAGCAGCATCTGAGCCCAGATTGAATTCCAAACCTGTCCCTGATGGTGGAAAGGCAATCAACCCATAATTCTTCTTTATAATTATTTAACTTAAAATGTGTTAGTAACTCTAATGTAAGAGCAGCGTTCTGCACTTGGCAAAAGTAAAGACTGTTCAAAATAATCATATTGAAAATCATTTGAATGAAAAGACATCGACCTGTTTGGTTAACTAACTTGTTCTTTCTCTATTGATGCGTCCTGACGAACTAAGTATTTTCAGCACTTGTTGCTGTTAGGACATTTAATTATTATAATCAAATAAAATATATAAAATAATTCAATGCAATTTTGATCATTCAAACAATTCAAAGCAAAATTCAATGGATTTTTTAATTACTTTATCTTCCTGATAATTGCAGATTTTACTTTTGAAATGGTGCAAATAGATAGCATGGAATTATACCATTTTATAACCATATTACCATATAACAATTACAGCACGGAAACAGGCCATCTCGGCCCTACAAGTCCGTGCCGAACAACTTTTTTCCCTTAGTCCCACCTGCCTGCACTCATACCATAACCCTCCATTCCCGTCTCATCCATATGCCTATCCAATTTATTTTTAAATGATACCAACGAACCTGCCTCCACCACTTCCACTGTAAGCTCATTCCACACCGCTACCACTCTCTGAGTAAAGAAGTTCCCCCTCATGTTACCCCTAAACTTCTGTCCCTTAATTCTGAAGTCATGTCCTCTTGTTTGAATCTTCCCTATTCTCAAAGAGAAAAGCTGATCCACATCAACTCTGTCTATCCCTCTCATCATTTTAAAGACCTCTATCAAGTCCCCCCTTAACCTTCTGCGCTCCAGAGAATAAAGACCTAACTTATTCAACCTTTCTCTGTAACTTAGTTGTTGAAACCCAGGCAACATTCTAGTAAATCTCCTCTGTACTCTCTCTATTTTGTTGACATCCTTCCTATAATTGGGCGACCAAAATTGTACACCATACTCCAGATTTGGTCTCACCAATGCCTTGTACAATTTTAACATTACATCCCAGCTTCTATACTCAATGCTCTGATTTATAAAGGCTAGCATACCAAAACCTTTCTTTACCACCCTATCTATATGAGATTCCACCTTCAAGGAACTATGCACGGTTATTCCCAGATCCCTCTGTTCAACTGTATTCTTCAATTCCCTACCATTTACCATGTACGTCCTATTTTGATTTGTCCTGCCAAGGTGTAGCACCTCACATTTATCAGCATTAAACTCCATCTGCCATCTTTCAGCCCATTCTTCCAAATGGCCTAAATCACTCTGTAGACTTTGGAAATCCTCTTCATTATCCACAACACCCCCTATCTTGGTATCATCTGCATACTTACTAATCCAATTTACCACACCTTCATCCAGATCATTGATGTACATGACAAACAACAAAGGACCCAACACCGATCCCTTAGGCACCCCACTAGTCACCTGCCTCCAACCCGACAAACAACCATCCACCATTACCCTCTGTCTTCTCCCATTCAGCCATTGTTGAATCCATCTTGCTACTCCTGTATTTATACCCAACAGTTGAACCTTCTTAACCAACCTTCCATGAGGAACCTTGTCAAAGGCCTTACTAAAATTTTGTGTCTAGCTTCTGTTTAAGCCAGCATCTGCAGTTCCTTCCTATGCATGGAATTATACTATTGGTAGAGGCTACTTTGGAAGATGGAAAGCAGATTTGCCTCCAATTTGTGATAATATCTGTGCCATTGGAGAAGAGACATCAATCTAGCACATGGAACTTTTAGAGTCAGTTGAGATGAATGTCCTAAGTTTTTAACCTTTAAGTGTCATTTGGTTTGAGCTGTTCATATAAATAATGCAGTCAATATCAAATGCAAGTTGAGTGGAAACAGAACATCTTGGATTGAAATAACACCATTACAAGACAAAATTTAATACCAACCAAACTAAGATGATACATAAAACTGATGATGTAACTTTAATTAAAACACAGCTTTTGCTTATTTTTTAATAATCCTGATAATAAATTATCATGGATATGAATCTCCAAAATATTTCAGCTCAATTAAAAACCCTTTCCACAATAATGTGAACATTACAATGCTGTGCAGAAAAGTACTGTGCAAGAGCAATATAATTTGACCCAACCCCTATCCTTTCCCACAGTTCATTCCTTTCAGCTCCTGCTCAAATTCCAACAAATTAATAAAATAAATTCTACAAACCACAACAAAATTAGAAACCAATCAGTAAAATGCTACTTAGATTTGATAGGCAGCAGAAATGTCATTACTGAAATGCAAGCAGTTGAATATTATATGTTAAAGGTACAAATAAAAAGGTATTACTTTTAACACATGATGTCATTTGACTGATACATGCAGTTTAGCTCCAAGAGAAACACTTAACAAGATAACTAAGATTTGCCTTTGTTAACTGTTAGCTTTAAAAGCATTGAAATCATTCCCTGTCTGTTCAAAAAACATTATTGTTGTACCAAGTTACAATATTAAAGTATCAATTTGACAAGAGTTTTTGCAGCAACTGAAGTACTTAAAATATGTGTTAACTTTGATTTGAGTTTACCTCATATTCGGATATTTACACAGAATGCAATCTCCTGGTGTCTGATTGATTTATTTAAATTAATGGAACCTGACAAGCAGATCATCATTGATAGACACAAACTGCTGGAGTAACTCAGCGGGTCAGGCTGCATCTCTGGAGAAAAAGGAGTAGGTAACGTATTGGGTCGAGACCCTTCTTCAGACTGAGAGACAGGAGAGTGGGCTTCAGACAGCATCTGCTTAATCAGCAGAAATTAAATCATCTCAAAAATAGGTTTTAAAATGTTCAAAGTGATCTTGTCATCAAGTGCAATTGCACAGCCGCTAACGGGATATGGAAAGAATTGAGATCACATCTGGAGGTACTCCTGCCTACTACAGATCTAGAAATCTTCACAGGCCTTTTCACATCAGTATATAAACCTAGCAGTTTATTGACAAGTTTACAAAATACACAGCACACACAGATAGATATCTTTGAAATAAACTTTAATTCATAGGAAATTGCTAATGTTGCCTTTATATTGCAAATTGGGAATCTCTACAGCCTGATTTCCATTCTCACCAATGCAAAACTTATATTGACAAAGTAGAGAATGGTCTCAATGCGAAACGTCACCTAGCCATGTTCTCCTGAGATGCTGCCTGATCTGCCGAGTTACTCCAGCACCTTGTGTCCTTTTATGTCAACAAAGCTTGTCCCATTGTCTGCGGGGGGAGAAACAGCGTGAACTTCTCAGGTTGGTAACCTTTTATAAGAACACTTCATTTGCAATCAGCTTAGTAAGCATTCACCAGCTGACATAAATAGCAAATCTTCCCAAAATTCTCAGTTGAGTATGAAAGAAATGTATATGCAGCTACTGTACTGAGGACTTCTTTCAGACATTTCTTTGTTTTTAGGCAGAGTTACTGAGAGAAGGAGGAGTTATTTATCGACCCATTTTTGGGAAGAGGAGGATTAGGAAGCAGTTGAGTAATTTAAGCAACAACATCAGGAGCCACCAGGAGAGCACAGAGGCACTACAGCACACTCTGTCAGAACATTGCACCGGACTGCAAGCCACGTGCAGCTGTCCTTCTCTTCAGGTAGATGCACAGCCTCAGCATCGGTTCCCAAGAGCTCAGCGAATCATTGTGTAAGGAGGTGCAGATTCTTCTGCCAAACTTCTGCAGCCTTCCTGCTGTGGAAATTGCAACCTTCTGTGCTGTCTTGTCACCCTCTGTCAGTGGCAGTCAGGCGACAGCTGCTATCAATTTTTTTTTTGCTTCAGGGTCTTTCCAATTTGAAGCGGGAGACATGGCACCAGTTGGCTCCACTTGCCATCATAATACAAGAGACAGATGCTCTTTTCATTAAGGCAAGCCATTACATAAAGTTCTCCCTATAGTGGCTGGCAATGAGCAAGACCAACCAATAGGATTGCAAAAGAGTGATATTGACTGCCTTCACGTGGCATTGAAGGTAACACCAGGTCACCCAGTGATCCTCCACCAACAGAGATGAATACCATTCTCTCAATGACTTGAATACCATCCTCACAGTGACCTGGGACTATGATCACACAAGCTTCAGCTGACTTCTCTTGTAGCACTTAAACTATGTCTTCGTTCCTATATCTCTGCTCTTTTTAATATTCAGTGGGGAGGTTTCAGCATATCTATGAAGAGATGGATCATTGGCAATTATCCTATCCATTCCCATAAAATTAATTGAAAGGCTATTCATTGCTATCCATGGGACTATCAAACACAACAATAATGTTTTGAAATAATGATGGATGCCATGTTCAACTAGGATTTCTTCAAAACCAATTAATTACCATCTTCAAAAGTGTGGTTGCTATACATTACTTACCTTAAAAATGGTCAGCAGCCAGCAGCAGCTGGGGTTTGTTCATTATTGGAGCAAATATAACTCAGAGCAGATGAGAGTGCGGAGAATCTGCAGCGCGATCTCCAAAACAGCCACCACTACGACCAGCAACTGATAGAGCTTCCTGGACATAATTCAAAACCAATAACTTCACGTTATGCTGCAGACATACAAATCAGAAATTGCATGTGATCAAGTGAGTTGAAGACCCTCTTTCTCCAAACCTTCAATCAATTTAGAGATCTTGGAGAAAGGTTCAAAGTGCAATATGAGCACGACAGTGTAAAAAAGCCATGGAGTCAGTACTAAGCATCAATGTATTGCACACTTAATTTGAAGGATCAGGACAAAATGAAGAACTGCATTCAAACACAAAAAATTAGGTTTAGGGTAAGCCATATGGTCACTTGAGCCATTTAATGAAATCAAAGCTAATCTGATTTTGGACTCAACTCCATATTCCCCACATATCTTAATTCCTGGAGTCCAAATATTGTATCTGTGTACCTGAACCTTAAATTACCACCTGCACATCTTTCTGGTGTAGAATAAGCCAGAGATTTACTGCCCTCTAAGTGAAACAAAATCATCAACTCCACTCCAATTGGGTGACCCATTATTTTTAATCCATGTTCCCCAGTTCCAGATTACTTCATGAGGGAGTATCAGCATCTAAATTATCAAGGCCTTTATCAGACATCCCTTCGTGGGCTTAAAGCACATTAAATATACCTGCCATTTACTTGGCCAAGCACAATAATTCTATATCCTAAGACTCTAAAAGTATCAGACCCCTATCCTTCTCCCATTTCCCATATTCAATTTTAATTCCTTACAGAAGATTGTCTTTTGCAGAAAATGTAGCAGAGAGTTGGTACTGTTTTGCAGGACATGTTATTCATCTGTGTGAGGCTGCTTATGTTTGAAAAGAATTTGAAAAGAACCAGCATAAAAACTGAAGAAACAGAAGGAGATACCATTGTGTAAAAGAGAAGTTTCACTTATTGCTAACGTTAATATGCAGAAGGGGGGGGGGGGGGGGACCAACCTGTTGCAAGAGGCAAGCCAAGTTTATAAAGAACTTGGAGAAATATTTGAAGGTAGACAAAAATGCTGGAGAAAGTCAGCAGGTGAGGCAGCATCTATGGAGCGAAGGAAATAGGCAACGTTTCGGGTCAAAACCTTTCTTCAGACTGATGTGAGGGTGGGGGGGGGTGCGGGAAGAAGAAAGGAAGAGGCGGAGACAGTCGGCTGAGGAAGAGCTGAGAAGGGGAGGAGAAAGCAGGAACTACTTGAAATATTTGGTGACACCATGATCTAAAGGGATGGTGGACCATGTGTGCAGTGTAAAATTACTTAATCCTGTTATTTTGTTCCTATTCTGTTTGAAACTGCTATAAGACAATGAGCTGCGGGTGAATTATTTGTAAGATAAAGGAAAATACTTCTGTGACTTCCAAATGGAGATGGAGTTACTAAAGAGTTGGAATGAAGGTTTCCGCTTGCTCATAGGGTGAGGTGCACAATGCTGTTATGAAAAAAAATGTGGCACTTTCAAATAGAGACAGGAATACTTGCATTTTACGGTTGTCATTTTGGACGGGTCATTAATTGTATTCCTGCGCCAAGTACTTGGGGTGATGCCTCAGGCACTGGCAAATTCATCAACACATTTCCAGTTCCAGTTAATATTTTGGAACAATGCTATTTTTGGTCATGACATCTCCTTTGTTTTTCTCATGCTCCATTAGACCGCCGCTGCCCTATCACCATTTTTTCCAATAGTCTGAAAATACTAGAAGCTAGCAGAAGATTCTCTTTTTCAAGGCACTGTACTCATAAAACCACTCCTCATCTCGGGGTGACTTAGCTGCTCTCTGTATGAACCATTCACTAAATATTCCAAAGTTCAGACAGATTTTCCATTCCCCAATTGAATACAACACACATCAACAATCCCAATGTTAGCTACTGATGAAATACAAAATTAGCTTTGCTTCTTATTCATGTGTCTATCTATCCAACAAAATAGCAGGACATAACACCCCGCTTGATAGGGACGCCCATCCACAACTATTCATTCACTTCATCACCAATGCAACTCGCTGCGGTTTTGTACCAGCCATAGGATGTACTGAAGTAACTCAGCAGTGCCTTCCAAACCCATGGCATCTACCAGCTACAAGGATCAGGACAGCAAAACCATGGACACATCACCATCCGGAAGCTGCCTTCCAATCTACACACCATTCTGACATAGAATTATAAGGCTGTACCTTCACTCGTGCACGAATCCTAGAACTCTCTCCCTAATAATATTGTGGATATCGCCACACATCAAGGACTTCCGCAGTTCGAGAGCAGCTCACCATCATTTTCTCAAGGGTGATTCAGGATAGGAAATTAAATGCTGGCTCAGCCTGCAAATTTCACATGCCTTGAATTAACATAAAAAGTATCCTGAACACCCAGCAGGGATGTTGGGGTCAAGGAAAGAGCGTTCACGTCGCGGCCCTGTTTCCACCAATCTTTCCACCACCACGCACAAGAAGCACGAGAAGCGACAAGACAGACACCCATTGTATGCAGATGCCGAGAGGTGTGTTCAGCTCTGGCTGAACAACTTCTAATCCTGTGTGTGGACTCGATAAGAAGAAGAAGCAGGGATGTTGGCACGAAGGTGGGGACAAGGGGGTGATTGTGATGAGGGCTGATTTTAGCACACATCTTTGTTACTCTGAAAGTAACTTCAATTTGAATCTACAACAATACATGAAAAGTAACACTACAATAGTAGTTTAAATGCTACCAGACTAAAAACCCAATCCCGATAACCATTTCTTTTCACATATAACTAAATGTTTTTATTCAATTTTTCTGCAAGGGTAGATGTTTTTATTTTAGCTATCCAAGACACAGCAATTCAAAGCATAATTTTGAAAATAAATTTACTTGAAAAGCAAAAGGATGGGATGGTTGCCACAATATCAAATGGAAAGGATATGTAGAATGAATTGGAAAAAAACAATAATTAAGAGGGCTCGATGCTAAATAGGCATGAGAAATAATAAAACAATGTTACATTTAAGAGGAAAACGGATATAAGAAGAAAAGGAATAGCAACAGCACAATACAAAGACATTGCAGATTTGCAAAAATAAACTAAGTAATGCAAAGTATGAAATACACTCTATATCTCCACCTAGAGGTTAGGTAAAGAAAATCAGCAAATTTATATCAGTTTCATGCTTTAGCACAAGTGCATTCACAGTGTTAATACCATGAAATATGTAAGTAACCATGTTTTTTTGCCATAAGATTACACTGATAAAGTTGAGGCCACTATGGCACTTTGTATGTAAACTGAATATATATATAAATAATTGTTTTCTGGTCTATGAGTAGGAATCCAATTTTAGTAATAAATATGATCCTTACCTTCAATTCTTTATGATATTTATTATTTAAATTGTTGATGATCTTCCAGATTAAAAAAAATATATCATTTATGTAAAGGATTCATCCTCGATAAATTTATACATCAGCTTCAGCAGGAAGATGGTGTTACAATTTCTAGTCAATCTTCCTACTACACTGATGTTTATATCTGGTAATTTTCCACTTTATTTTATCGCACTGTGCCAGAGACACTCCATTCATGATTTACACACCACAGCAGAGGTACTAGACTTGTTTGTCACTCTTCTTCATTGATTCCTTGACAATACTCTGGCATTATATTCCCCATGGAGAATTGCAGAGTGGTCTTACTATGATTTTCCAGCACTGGGAAACATGCCTGCAAATGTAAGGTTACAGCTGAAGCAGAAATTGTTGAGGTCATTCATTTCAATAGAGGACAATATGTGTGAGAGTCTGAGATGAATATTAGCTTTCTACGTCTTTGTTTAATTGTTTTTTAATGTTTTTAAGATTAAAAATATATATTTTTGATTTAATCCATTGATTTTAAATATTTTTGAATATTCCTGAATGTAAAACCATTCAGGAACATTTGAAATCGCCTAATGTAGGATGAGTGAGACCTGTTAGCTGGCTGCTGAATTATAGAAATTGTGTGGATGAGCATGTTCTGTTATCAGCACTGCACTTAATCTTGCAAACAAGGCAAACTTACATTGTGCAAGATTCTGCAACAGCATTAGGCCATTCACTATGCACTAGAGCAGCACTTAGAAGCAAGTTGAAAGTAGGCAATTCATAAGTTCACATCACATAGTCCAACACTGAGCACAGGCTGTTAATTTATCTTTGCATTTGTATTTGCCATAAGAAGAATTATCTTTCTCTCTGACAATTTAAAAAAAAATTGTCCCATGCATAGCATTTTCCTTCCATACATCATGGGGGCAGGAGTAAGCCACTCTGTTAGTCAATAAATTCATAGCTGATCTGACCGTAATCTCACCATCACATTCGCAATAAACTTTCACCTCTTGCTTACCATAGACCAATCAACATCAGTCTTAAATTTACTAAGAATTCTTTAGATATTTAAAAGATATGTATTTAATAATAAAATGTGTACTAAGCAATTGTTGAAACTACTATAATGACTACTGGAGAAATTGTCACTAATATTTGTTTTGATTAATATCATTCCAAACAAATAACTTACAATATATAATTTCTCCAAATGTATGAGTGGCTTAGCCACTGCCTCTTCTGAACAGTTTAGTTATATTTATCACACATATTTTTGTTAATTCATCCAGGATTAGATGTAGCAAATCATTTTCAAAGCTTGTATGCAAAATATTGTATTTAAAAAGTGGTAAAATGCACTGAAAATAAGTCAATTTAATGTTATTCTCAAGATATCTTCAGGGGAATGTAAAAAATGTGCTTTGAGGTAATACAGAAAGTTTTTTGCGAACTTGAGAAGAACAAAATAAATTGGCCATTCATCAATTATTTAATAAAGACCTCTAAGATTTCAATTTAAGTTGATCTTATGGTCAAAGAAAAGCATTTTCATATGTGCCACAGGTTTTGGTATTTCACCGGCGAAGAATTATAATGAAAGAAAAGAGTTTTCTAGTATTTGATCACCAGATGGTAACAGCAATGCCCAATATGGTTGAGAATATCACGTTGATTGGTGATCTTGATTTGCACATAGTCAAATGACTTCAGTGAGAGGAAGTGGCCTCTGTACATGGGTTTTTACACCTTCAAACCAGACTAAAAATTAGTTGCTGCTAATTGCTATCTAGTGACCCCTACTGGAAAGCTCATAAGCATGGACATTAGATGACACGTCTGCTTATTTGTAATGCCTTTTATGCAAAATAATTTAAGAACTTTCTCTCTCAGGGCTCACTGTTAAAGAATAATTATTTGGCAAGAACCAGGAAACTATTTTCATCAACAAAATATCACAAAATCCAGTGGAGATGAGTATGATTATCACAAAATCCATTCTTCCACATGAACCCTTGGTGCCTGTTCAGTAAATACACAAATTTTTCTCAGTACCTATGCAGCGATGCATTGTAGAGTTTACCCACTTGTTGTGTAAAGAGGGCATTGCAGTGTCAGAGCCTGATCAAATGAGACTTAGGACTGCTATCCTTAATCAAGATGCAACTTGTCATGATGAACAAGATTGGCATTTTCTATTCAACCAAACAGTCAACATGACTCAAAAACAAAGAACAGATGCCTGAAAGGTCCAGATGAAAGGCCAGCAACCTAAAATGCTAACTCTATTTCTCTCTGACTGGTGTAAAAAATCATGGCTGTTGGAGACACCAGATATTTCAATTTGATTACTGTGTCCAGTTTTGGGCACCACATTTTTCAAAGCATGAAAGGGCTTCAGGGAGGAGATAGAACATATTTAATATACATATCAGGATGGACTGGACTGATGACTGGAGAAGCTGGAGTTGTTCTTCTTGGAATAGAGGAGATCTGATAGAAGTTAAAATCACAAAGGCCACAAAGAGAGTTGAGCGGGATGAATTGTTCCTAATGGTGAAGGGGCCAAGAATTTAGAGAACATAGAATTGGTAAGACAATCAAATGTTGCACAAATGATTTTTTTTTTCAGTGCAGTGAGTGATTTTATTCTGGAATGCTTGGTGTAGTAGTTGATCCAGATTCAATTCTGTAACCATTCTGTCATTTCTGAGAAATACCAATCCTATTGAAACTGGATTGCATGCATAAGGGAACCAATCTATCCACAGGCAATTAACCTGCTCTGTTCACTCATTAACCCATCCACTGACACAGCACCTCAGAAGCATATGTAAGTGATACTGGACCTTACTTTCCTGGAGTGAGGAATAATCCAATGACTCATCAGGGTGAACCTAGAAATCTTTATTCTTTAGAGACACAGTGTGGAAACAGGCTCTTTGGCCCACTGAATCAACACCGACCAGTGATCACCCCCTACACCACTAGGGACAATTTTACAATTTTAACAAAGCCAATTGACCCACAAACCTGTACGTCTTTGGAGTGTGGGAGGAAACCGGAGTACAGGGAAAACATGCAAACTCTGTACAGACACCCATAGTCAAGATTGAACCCGGGTCTCTGGGACTGTAAGCCAACAATTCTACCGCTGTGTTGTTCCTAGATCTGTACTCAGAAACCAAGACAAACAACAGTATTCTCTCTCAAGGGCAGCCAAAATGCCTACCAAAATGAACAAATGCTATAACAACATCACTCTTTCCCCAAATATTCCAGAAGGGGTTGGGACAGAGGTCATCAGTGCAGTGGGGCATGTTCTGCAATATTTAATGTTTGTTTAATGGAGCTTTTACTACAAGGACACAAGCTTACATTGTTCTTCTGATGCCACAGACAACAATGCGATTTTTAAAAGACATCAGAACGGATATATGGACTGGAAGGATTTAGTGCCATGGGCCAATTACTGGCAATGGGGCCAATCAGTATGCTATCTTGATTGGTGAGAACAAGATGTGCAAAAAGGTCTGTTTCTGTGCGGTGTAATTCCATACATGACTCTTTGACACCAAGCTATTATCTGAAGAAGTGTCCCGACCCAAAACGTCACCCATCCTTTTTCTCCAGGGATGCTGACAGACCCTGAAGAAGGGTCTCGACCCGAAACGTCATCTATTCCTTCTCTCCAGAGATGTTGCCTGTCCCGCTGAGTTACTCCAGCATTCTTTATCTAAGCTGCCTGACCCACTAAGTTACTTCAGCGCTTTGTGTCTATCTTCAAGGTATTGTCTCTCCTTTGCCCAACAATAGTCAACAAGCTGAATCATTTACTCATCAGCAAACAGCAGCATGGGTCATTAAATCTTTGTCCAAGACATAGAAACATAGAAAATAGGTGCAGGAAGAGGTCATTCGGCCCTTCGAGCCAGCACCACCATTCATTGTGATCATGGCTAATCGTCGCCAATCAATAACCCGTGCCTGCCTTCTCCCCATATCCCTTGACTCCACTAGCCCCTAGAGCTCTATCTAACTCGCTCTTAAATCCATCCAGTGATTTGGCCTCCACTGTGGCAGGGAATTCCATAAATTCACAACTCTCTGGGTGAAAAGGTTTTTTCTCACCTCAGTCTTAAATGGCCTCCCCTTTATTCTAAGACTGTGGCCCCTGGTTCTGGACTCACCCAACATTGGGAACATTTTTCCTGCATCTAGCTTGTCCAGTTCTTTTATAATTTTATATGTTTCTATAAGAACCCCCTCATCCTTCTTAACTCCAGTGAATACAAGCCTAGTCTTTTCAATCTTTCCTCATATGACAGTCCCGCCATCCCAGGGATGGTGGAACTTTTCACGTTAACAACAATCAGCAATCTGGATTCAAATCATAATCTTTAATTGTCCTAGTTTTAAGAAGTAGTTTTCTTTTTGGCTCAAGTTTGTGCTCAAATATATTTGCTTATCACTGAATATCATTGAAAATCTTCTATGAACCGGTGTAACCAAGTGGATAATAGATCATGGTTGAAGAAATAATTTATTAAGAATATGCTTTGATACACAGTGTGATCTTTGTGTAGCTTTCTTAGAGCCGCTGAATATAAAATCATCACAAGAAAATCAGTATGTTTAATACAAATAATGGCTCAGTATCTCTGAGGAACTCAATCTTAAATAAATGACTTCAAAAACTATGAACAACTATTGGAGTGTGTTAATGGGTGTAAATGAAATGCTTTAAAATCACGCCAATTAATGGTTATGCACTTAAAACATTTAATTTTAAGAGCATTCTCAAAACACACAGAAACCCACAATAATGATTCATTCAGACTGATGATGTGGTCAATAATGAGGTCAGAGCTGGCTTCTAACTTTATTTTAATCGTGGCACGAGAATGTGAAAACTTGAGTTATGCTGAATGTAAATCGGCTGAAAATCCCATAATCCATTTAATCCATTGGGCCAATTTTTGGTCAATAAATATTGTAGCCAAGCAGACGGTAGTGTCCTTGGAATATCTAAAGATGTAAAGAAGCTGTTTTTTTTCCATCACAGCTGAATATATTCTAAGGGAACACAGTTTCTTCATAATACCACTTTTTGTTTCCTTTTTGGGTATGTATCTATATTCTGGTGAAAGTGAATATTTATTCATCAAAATTACTTCAATTTCTCTCAGGCTGTAGCATCAAGATTAACTAACTGGCTTCAATTCAGAGTGCTACTTGGCTTCCAGTTGGGAGGTGGTGGTGGTGGATTATTGGGCAGATTGAAGGAAAATGAGTGGTATGTGCAACTTTACAAATAGAGGGCTAGCAGACCCCATTCCTGACTGATTGATCAAGTTGATGGTGACCCTATCGGTTATTCAGCTATATTTATTCGGTTAAAGTATTTCCAGTTAATAAACTGGAAGAAAGTAGCTTTCCCTGGTTTATATTTCCTATTTTCCACTCATATTAATGGCAACAGAAAAGTTAACTTGCTACATATTCCCCCACTAAAGACCTTTAAAAAAAAAAAACAGGAATCGGGTCTGCTAGCCCTCTATTTATAAAGTTGCACATACCATGTGTATGTTATATGAATTTTAAAACCCTGACTACATCAAATAAAAAATAAATGTTATTTATATTTTCTGTGTATGACTAAAATCATGTTAATTCAAATGAATTTATTTCAGAATTCTCAATCTTATTTTCTTATGTGCCCATCAATATCAAACACTACATGTGTTGTGGTTTTCCTTAAGCTAAATAAACCAATGATTCATATGAAATTATTTACGTCATTCTGATTCAAAATAATTTTGTATTCATCTTTAAGCAGCTTGAGAAGGTAGCGATTTTTCCTTAAAGCTCATTCATTATAAGGTGAACTTGGATTTAGATAACAACTTTATCATAATATTACAATGCCCTCTTTACACTGCTGTCACATGGGCAGGACGCACACAAGCTGGAAGTTCCACATCATCAGGTTCAGAAACACCTTCTTTCTTACAACCAACCTGCAAAATCCTAATCCTACCTCAGCAATGGAAGTCTAGAGACCACCTTGTGCACTATCATGGACTTGTTTTCTAATTGTGTTTTGCATGAATTTCCTGCCTTTTGCACAGTTTTTTTACTTTTCACTGTCCTATATCATGTATGTTTGTGTGTTATTTGAGACTTTGTGCCTGCATTTCACCGTCCTTGTACAAATAACAATAAACTTGGTTTGACTTTATAAACTCTCCCAAGAAACTCCACAGGGCTGCCAACTCTCACGCTTTGAGCGTGTGATTCACGCCCTCAAGCAAACTCTCACGCCCTCACGCTCATCAGATATTTCTCACGCTCAGTGGTGAGAAATTTTGTGATCAACGAAAATTTCAAAACTCGGATAAACTGCATGGTCCACGGGTGTTGGAGAGCCGGGGCTGCGGGAGGGATGGAAGCAGAACCAGCGGCGGGAACAGATGCGGCGAGCGGGGACTTGCGAGTGTTTGCGGCGCTGTCAAGTGTGTGCGGGGCAGACGCTGCAGCTCCGGCCATGGAGCAGCTCCAGTGCGAGTGTCCTGGGCTGCGGAGCCGTCGGAAGCGTTGCGCTGCTGCCGCTGCTGCTGCCGCTGCCGCGAGAGTCTCTGTGCCGTAGGGACAGACTCTCAAAAGGAGGTGGAGAGAGAGAGAGGGGAAGGAGACAGGGAGAGTGGGGAGAGAGAGAGGGGGGTGAGAGGAGAGAGAGGGGAGAGACAGAGGGGGCGTGAATGGAGAGAGAGAAGAGGGAGGGGGGAGAGAGTTAGGGGAGAGAGAGGGGCAAGAGTGAGGTGGGAGAGGGGGGAAAGAGAGAGAGGGAAGAGAGAGAGGGGTGAGAGGGAAGAAAGAGGGAAGGGAGAGGGTAGGAGAGGGTAGGAGAGAATGGGAGAGAGAGGGGGAAGAGAGAGAGGTGAGAGGAGAGACAGAGAGAGAGGGGAGAGTGTGTAGAGAGGGAGAGAGAGGGAGAGATAGAGAGGGAGGGAGAAAGAGAGGGAGGGAGAAAGAGATGGAGGGGGGGGGGAGAGAGGGGGGAAGAGAGGGAGAGAGAGAGAAAAGGGGGAGAGAGAAGAAAGAGAGGGGAGAGAGAGTTTAGGGAAAGAGAGGGGAGAGAGAGTTTGGGGAAAGAGAAGGGAGAGAGAGGGAGAGAGGGGAGAGGGGGGAGAGAGAGGAGAGAGAGGGTGAGAGTGAGGTGGCAGGGAGAGAGGGGGAAGAGAGAGAGGGAGAGAGAGGGGGGGAGAGAGGGGAGAGAGGGGAAGAGAGGAGAGAGAGAGGGGAGGGGGAGAGAGGGGGAAGAGAGAGAGAGGGGGAGAGAGAAGAGAGAGGGAAGTGGAGAGAGTGAGAGGGGTGAGAGGGGAGAGAGGAGAGGGAGAGGGGGAGAGAGAGGGGGGTTAAGAGGAGAGAGAGCGGAAGAGAGGGGGAGAGAGAGGGGAGAGAGAGAGGGATGAGAGTGAGGTGGGAGGGAGAGAGAGAGGAGAGAGAAGGAGAGGTGGAGAGAGAGGGGAGAGAGAGAGGAGAGAGAGAGGGGGAGAGAGAGAGGGGGGAGAGGGAGAGGGGGATAGAGAGACAGGGCTGCCAACTCCCATGCATTGAGCGTGAGAATCACGCATTTCACAAAATTCTCACGCTGATCACAAATTTCTCTCGCTCTGTTGTGAGAAATTCTGTGATCAACGAAAATTTCAAAACTCATATCAACTGCATGGGCCGCGGGTGTTGGAAGCGGAAGCAGTGGCCGGGACAGATGCGGACGGGGAGCGGGGCTGGAGAGTGTTTTCCGGGCTGGCGTCGCTCACTGCAGCTCCGGCCATGGAGCAGCCTCAGTGCAAGTGTCCTGGGCCGTCGGAGGCGTCGAAGCGTTGCGCCGCTGCCGTGAGAGTCTCTGTGCCGAATTCGCCCAGGTGATCGGCATGGATCAGGCTGTGGCTCGGTGCATCCTGGAGGACAACCAGTGGCTGCTGGAAGTAAGTACCAAGCACTGGGTAGATTCGGTGGAAGATAGTGGACTTCAAATGGGGGTGGTTGGTGAAAGCATCCTGCTTGGCTGCTAGATTTTCACTTACTGTAACTGCAGGAAAAATGGTCCCGATGTTGGGGGCGCTCAGAACCATGGATCACAGTCTAAGAATAAAGGGGGGGCCAGTTAGGACTGAGATGAGAACAAACTTTCTTCACGCAGAGAGTTGTGAATCTGTGGAATTCTCTGCCACAGAAGGCAGTGCAGGCCAATTCACTAGATGTTTTCAAGAGAGAGTTACATTTAGTTCTTGGGGCTAACGACATCAAGGGATATGAGGAAAAAACAGGAAAGAGGTACTGATTTTAGATGAATAGCCATGATCATATTCAATGGCAGTGCTGGCTCGAAGGGCCGATGGCCTATTCCTGCACCTATTTTCTATTTTTCTATGCTTGAGTATATGGCAATAAAACTCGATCACTTGATTTTGAAGCATTCATGCATGGTGGAGGTATAATGTAGTCATAGAGTGATACAGTGTGAAAGCAGGCCCTTCGGTGCAACTTGCCCACACCCGCCAACATGTCCCAGCTACGCTACCTGCTTTTGGTCCATACCTCCAAACCTGTCCTATCCATGTATCAGTCTAACATTTTCTTAAATGTTGGGACGGTCCCTGCCTCAACTACCTCATCTGGCAGCTTGTTCCATACACCCATCACCCTTTGTGTGGATAAAGTTACCCCTTAAAAAGTTACCTCTTAAAAATACTTCATACAAAAAACATTGAAATCATACTCCTACAGTGCAATAAAACATGATTTTAATACATCAAATTTCAAAAAGTTCCTACCCTGGGAGGGGGACACCCTTCTTCCACACCCTCTCCCCATTCGGTTGCTCCACTCCCTCACCGGGCACCCCCAAGGCCAGTGATCAGTGATCGCACAGCCTCCCCCATTTCAAAAACGCTCCAATCCAATTTAAAGCATATACTGTATATTGCATTCAAGTGCAAAATAAAAGACTCGCTACAGTATGCACCATATTGCACAATTTCAAGCTGAAAAATGCAAATGTTCCATACCAATGGGAGGGGGACACTCGCCCCCCCCCCCCCCCGGTCGCTATACCCCCTCGGGCTTGGTCTCTCGCAATTTCTCACTTCCAACTTTCACCCAATGTTGGCAGCCCTGACTCCATAAACTTGATAGTAATCCAGTCTCACAAATTTGATATCGTTTTTTGAAGAATCTTTCACAATGCGTAACCGAGTGGATTGATTAAGGGCAAGGCGGTGGGCATTGTCTAAATGGACATTAGAAAGGCCTTTTACAAGGCCCCTCCTGCCGCCCAGGATGAGCTAGCCAGCTGGATTCAAAATTGGTTTTGTAGGAGTAAAAAGGAGATAGTGGAAGGTTGTTTTTTTTTAATTAGAAGCCTGTGACCCGTGCTGTGCCACTGGGAACTGCGCTGGGTCTACTTTTGTCTGCCATTATAATGCCATCCAAAATACAGTGCAAATAAATAAAGACATTAGTGCAAAACTCAATTAGAATTTAAAAAAATCCATGGGGGTGCAATTAGAGATGGTCTATAGTGTTCCATTGTTGAAGTGGAATTGGAGTTGTGTGATTTGGTTCAAGAACCTGACAGTTGTAGGAAAGTATCTGTTTGTGTACTTGTTGGTGTGCGATTTCAGGCTTCTGTAACTATGCGTGATAGCAGAAGAAGAGGGCTTGGCCCAGATGGTGGTGATCCTGAATGATAGATGCTGCAATCTTGAAGCAGGGCTGAGGAAGGGGAGGAGACAGCTGTCTCCTTGCTGTCTCCTCCCCTTCCTCAGCCCTCGGGCTGTCTCCTCCCATCCCTCAGCCTTCGGGCTTCTCCTCCTCCTTTTTCCGTTCTTCTCCCCACCCCACCCCCCCCACCCCCCATCAGTCTGAAGAAGGGTTTCGGCCCGAAACGTTGCCTATTTCCTTTGCTCCATAGATGCTGCTGCACCCGCTGAGTTTCTCCAGCATTTTTGTGTACCTTCTACAGTACATCTGTAAACATTTGTTAGAGTACTAGTTGGCATGCCGAATCTCTTTCAACTTCTAAGAAAGTAGAAATTCTAATTTCTAAAAAAGTAGAGGCGGTGGCATGCCTTCTTCAGAAAAGCATCTTTCCACCACTTCCTCCAATCACTGAGCTAATTTTGGATTGAATTAGCCATCTAATCTTGGATCCCATGTGCCTCGACCTAGACCTGCCTACCATGCGCGTTTTTGTCAAATGTCTCCCTAAAGTCCATATAGACGACATCTACCATCCTGTTTTCAATCTCCTTGCTTAACTCCTCAAAACATCTCCATAAAATTAGTGAGACTGAATTCCCCCTCACCAAGCAAAGCTATCCCTGAACAGTTCCTGCCTTTACAAATGTATATAATTTGTATCCCATAAGATGTTCTGCAGTAATTTTCCTATCATTCACATAAGGTTCATCCACTTGGAGCTATTTGGCTTACACCTGCTGCCCTTCTTAAATAAGTGAAACAACATTCACTATCCTCCAGCTTCTGAGGCGGTGACCTGAGTCCTGGGTTGAGCCGCGGGTCAGCGGCTGCGTGTGCTGGACTGGAGGGCGGCAGCTTCGACCACCCCCGGGCCGCGGTGTTTGAACCGGCCCGTTTGCGGGGTTCGGTGAGCCGCGGGACTGTTGGTACCATCGCCCGGTGGGGAATCTCCTCAGCGCAGAGGGAGAAGAGGAGGGAAGAGACAGTAACCCTAAGATTTTTGCCTCCACCACAGTGAGGAGGTGCTTGGAGGATACACTGTGGTGGTGTTAATTTGTGTTTATTGTTGTTTATTATTGTATGATTGTATGTATGACTGCAGGCACGAAATTTCGTTCAGACCGTAAGGTCTGAATGACAATAAAGGTATTCTATTCTATTCTATTTCTGGTAACTCACCTGTGGCTAGCAAAGATGCAAAAAGTCTGTATCAGGGTCCCAGCTATCCAGTTATCAATTATTATGCCTCCTTGACATTTAATACCTCCTGCGCAATATTGATCTGCTTCACATTATCCAACTAACGCTTCCTGAACTCACTGAAAAAACAGCTTTTTCTCCGGGCTGCCCCGTCGACCCGTCCTCGTGGCCTACCAGCCGGCGTGGAGCGCCGTTTCCTGGGGGGAACCGCCCAGCACCTCGGCTTCGTTGGCGGCACAGCGCTGGAGCGCTATCGCGGAGCGAAGCGGGCGATGCCTTGCCTGGGTCGCCACGCTGGATCGACGCGCTGGAGCTCCGGTGAGCTGTGACCGCCGAGATCAACAGCTCCGGGCTGCGGGTCCGCGGAGTGGAGCGGGCGGCGCCGACTCTAACATCGGGAGCCTGGGAGCTCCAAACCGGCGCAGCCTTGTCGGCTTCGGAAGCAGACAATCCCCAGCTAGGAAGCGGCCGTTCCAGGTGGCCCAGCCGCTGTGAGGACTCTCCCGACGCCGGGGCAACGCCACCAGAACGGCCAGGAACATCGGGCCTCCGTAGAGGCAATAGCGGGGGCCTCAATAGGCCTGACTTTGGGTGAACTGGGGATGGGGACTGGACTTTGTGCCTTCCCTCACAGTGGTAACCACTGTGGGGGGATGATTTTTTTGTGTGTAAGTTAATATATTAGTCTGTGTCCAAGATGGCTGTCGGAAGGGAGAGTGGACGCTGGCGCGCTTTTGCTGCCGCTGCTCTCTCTTCACATTGTGTTTTTTTATTTTTTATCTTTGGAGCGATTTCTGTCTTTAATTTGTGTATTGGTGATGTCCTTATTATTTATTTTTCTCCGACTATATGTTTTTTTTCTCTTCTGTTAATTTCTGTAAGGTGACCTTGAGATTTGAAAGGCGCCCGAAAATAAAATTTATTATTATTATTATTATTATTATTATGTGATCAGGCATGATCATTTTAATCAGTCATGATCACGCTGAATGGCGGTGCTGGCTAGAAGCGCCAAATGGCCTACTCCTGCACCTGTTTTCTATTGTCTATTGATATACTTATGGACCGCCTTGGGATTCACCATAATCTTACATACAGAGAATTGTGGACGCAGCCCAGACCATTACACAAACAAACCTCCCTTCCATTGACTACACCTACACCTCATGCTGAGTCAGCAAGGGCACCTGCATTATCAAGGACGAGTAATACCATGGCGACTCATAAATCCATGCTGACTCGGACCGATCCTGTTACTGCTATCCAAATGTGCGGCTATTTCATCTTTTACAATTGACTCCAGCATCTTTCCCACCACCGATGTCAGGCTAACTGGTCTATAGAAACATAGAAACATAGAAAATAGGTGCAGGAGTAGACCATTCGGCCCTTTGAGCCTGCACCACCATTCGATATGATCATGGCTCATCATCCAACTCAGTATCCCATCCCTGCCTTCTCTCCATACCCCCTGATCCCTTTAGCCACAAGGGCCACATCTAACTCCCTCTTAAATATAGCCAATGAACTGGCCTCAACTACCTTCTGTGGCAGAGAATTCCACAGATTCACCACTCTCTGTGTAAAAAATGATTTTCTCATCTCGGTCCTAAAATACTTCCCTCTTATCCTTAAACTGTGACCCCTAGTTCTGGACTTCCCCAACATCGGGAATAATCTTCCTGCATCTAGCCTGTCCAACCCCTTAAGAATTTTGTACGTTTCTATCAGATCCCCCCTCAATCTTCTAAATTCTAGCGTGTACAAGCCGAGTCTATCCAGTCTTTCTTCATATGAAAGTCCTGCCATTCCAGGAATCAGTCTGGTGAACCTTCTCTGTACTCCCTCTATGGCAAGAATGTATTTCCTCAGATTAGGAGACCAAAACTGTACGCAATACTCCAGGTGTGGTCTCACCAAGACCCTGTACAACTGCAGTAGAACCTCCCTGCTCTTATACTCAAATACTTTTACTATGAATGCTAACATACCATTTGCTTTCTTCACTGCCTGCTGCACCTGCATTCCTACTTTCAATGACTGGTGTACCATGACACCCAGGTCTCGTTGCATCTTCCCTTTTCCTAATCAGCCACCATTCAGATAATAGTCTAGTTTCCTGTTTTTGCCACCAAAGTGAATAACCTCACATTTATCCACATTATACTGCATCTGCCATGCATTTGCCCACTCACCCAACCTATCCAAGTCACCTTGCTGCCCCCTAGCATCCTCCTCACAGCTAACACTGCCCCCCAGCTTCGTGTCATCTGCAAACTTGGAGATGTTGCATTCAATTCCCTCATCCAAATCATTAATATATATTGTAAATAGCTGGGGTCCCAGCACTGAGCCTTGCGGTACCCCACTGGTCACTGCCTGCCATTGTGAAAAGGACCCGTTTACTCCTACTCTTTGCTTCCTGTCTGCCAGCCAGTTCTCTATCCACATCAATACTGAACCCCCAATACCGTGTGCTTTAAGTTTGTATACTAATCTCTTATGTGGGACCTTGTCGAAAGCCTTCTGAAAGTCCAGATATAACACATCCACTGGTTCTCCCTTATCCACTCTACTAGTTACATCCTCGAAAAATTCTATAAGATTCGTCAGACATGATTTACCTTTCATAAATCCATGCTGACTTTGTCCAATGAATTCACCACTTTCCAAATGTGCTGCTATCCCATCTTTAATAACTGACTCCAGAATTTTCCCCACCAGCGATGTAAGACTAACTGGTCTGTAATTCCCCGTTTTCTCTCTCCCTCCCTTATTAAAAAGTGGGGTTACATTAGCTACCCTCCAATCCTCAGGAACTACAGGAACTATAATTCACTGTTTTCTCTCTCCGGCCTTTTTTTAAAAAGTGGGATAACATTAGCTACCCTCTAATCCACAGGAACTGATCCTGAGTCTATAGAACATTGGAAAATTATCACCAATGCATCCACGATTTCTAGAGCAACTTCCTTAATATCCTCGGATGCAGACCATCAGGCCCTGGGGATTTATCAGCCTTCAGTCCCGTCAATCTACCCAACACCATTTCCTGCCTAATGTGGATTTCCTTCAGTTCCTCCGTCACCCCAGATCGTCTGGCCATTGATTTGGTTGGATGAGGTATTGAGCTATGTCTGGATTTCTTGCAGATTAGGGTAAATGTTGCTAAATTGGCTTCCTTGAGAAGTCCTATTTGAATACAATGTATTAGCTGCTGTATTATTGGGTTAGGGATGTGTCTGTTATGTATGGGGTTAATCAATATCTGGAATTGGATTGTTCAGAGACCAACCATATGTGGTTCGGCCCCTCAAGGTCCCGGGACCTATAAAGGTCCGCTGCCATGAGGTCCAGCATCGATCTTCTGGGATTGCGCTTGGGACTGCGTGACCTCCTGGAGTATCTCTGTTTGAGCGAGGCCTAAAGGGCTTGATCAGGCAGATACGAGGATCCGTGGTGGGATAGGTACAGTAGTTGAACTGTAATTGTGTTTTGTCAAAATAAAGATAGGTTTATCAAGTGCTTGATTCAGTGATTTCTTACTGAAACTAAACTGGGGGGAAGCTTAGAACGAGCAATTCGTATGCTTTTTTTTCTGTCTTGATCAAACCTTCAACATACTTTGTCATGCAAGGTTTCCTAATCTAGCCATCTTCATCTTTCACCCTTTCTTGCTCATATGGCCCTGAATTCACACACGCCCTCTTTCAAAATACGTGTGAATTGAAATGTGAAATCAATTGACAATTTTCAGCACCATACTGACTCTTCCATTTGATTGGTTCTTGCACATGACCCCGATTGATATGTCATGGCCATTATTGGATCCAGCATAAAACTGATACATGGATGTGCAACCCAGAATGGATTACATACAGAATTACAGGTCTGAGCATCAAACATGTGGCCTGCAGCTTTATGCTTTAAAGGGAGAAAGAAAAATACATAGATTTGTCAGAGAGCATGTGAAAGAAGAATTTACTTCAGCACTTAAAGCTGAAATCAAATTGTGAGTCTGAGTGAATGTACTGTGGCCCTTTATTGCTGTTTGGGTGGGGATCCAGTAGAGCCTCCAGCAAGGGATGATAATGCAGGTGGTACTGTTGTCTCTCAGCTCCTGTGACCAACATTTAATTCCAACCTCTGGTGTTGCCTATGCAGAGTCTGTGCTTTTGCATTGTTATTGCATTGGTTCCTCACCCCCACCCTTCCAGGAGCTCCAGATTCTTCCCACATCCCCAAACATTGTTAGGTTAATTAGCTACTGTAAATTGCTCCTTTTGTAGGTGGTTAGTAGGAGAAACCAGCAGTTGTTAATGAACATGTGTCATGGAAATCGCTATAAAAACATGGGGGAACACAATTTGGGGGGGGGCACAATTTCTTGGTAGCTGCGTGCGCGCACACACGAGAGGGAGAGGGCGAGGGCGAGGGCGAGGGAGAGGGAGAGGGAGAGGGGGAGGGAGAGGGAGAGGGGGAGGGGGAGGGGGAGGGGAGAGGGGAGGGGGAGAGGGAGAGGGAGAGGGAGAGGGAGAGGGAGAGGGAGAGGGAGAGGGAGAGGGAGAGGGAGAGGGAGAGGGAGAGGGAGAGGGAGAGGGAGAGGGAGAGGAGAGGGAGAGGGAGAGGGAGAGGGAGAGGGAGAGGGAGAGGGAGAGGGAGAGGGAGAGGGAGAGGGAGAGGGAGAGGGAGAGGGAGAGGGGGACTTACCTGCAAGCCAGCCAGGAAACCCGTTCGACAGGAGCCCTTAATGACCTGACCCGTTTAAATCTGATACCCGTTTAAATCGTTTCCTTCCACCAATACATCCAATTAGTTCAAATGGTAATTGTACCCGCATCAGACAGCTTTAAGAAATTCTCCGTGAATACCTTCAGTAATACTTGATGGTCAAAACACAATTGGTGACACATCGTGTTAATACAATGTTAATAGAGACATTTAACAAGTGCTTAACAGTGACACCCTCACTGTCTCACGGAAAGCGGAGATTTTAATCGATTTTTTTTCACCAAATTTCAAAATCCAGATTAAAAAACATGGGGGGGGGGGGATTATCCCCCACCTCTCAAAGCATTGGAGGTTCATGTCCCCCCCACCCCCATCCCCCGGATTTCCGCCCATGCTGATGTGTGAATGAGTAGGTTACAAGGAAATAAATGAAGAGGATGAAATTGATGATATTGCCTTGAGAACAGATGGCGACTCATTGGTCCAAATTGTCTCCAATTTCATAAGAAGATCTGTTATTTGGGAATGGCCCAGTGCATTCCCAAGTGGGGGGGAGGGGGGTGGATGCCCAACATAAGAAGATATGCCAAAGTAAGAAACAAGGAATTGCAGAAGCTGGTTTACAAAAAAAGACACAAAGTGCTGGAATAACAAAGTGCTGGAATAAGTGCTGGAATAACTCAGTGGGTCAGGCAGCATCTCTGCAAAATATGAATCTCCAGCACTCTATCTTTTTTTTCTAATCCACATTCTCCAGAGAGGTTGCTTGACCCACTGAATTGGTGCTCAAGCAATTTGTGAATTAAAAAATAAAAACAGTCTGAGGAAGGGTCCTGATCCAAAATACCCCAGCACTTTGTGAAACGTCACCTATCCATGTTCTCCAGAGCTGCTGCCTGGCCCGTGGAGTTACCAGCACTTTGTGTCTTTTTTTTGTGCAAAAAAGAAGTTTGATTTGAGCCGGAAGGGTTTCTGAGGGAAACGTGTCGATCTCCAATTGTTAAAGGAACATACATCAGAGTCTTCCAAGGTTTTTCCAAGGCATGTGAAATAGGGGAAAAACACAGACTTCCTCAACTCTCAAGGAAAGATCAATAGTCCTCAAGCCATGCCCCTGTGTCTACACATGAACCCATGTTCTCCATGAATCCCAAAAGTTATTATTCCCTCAATTTACAGGAGTTTGACCTTACAGTCAGGCAACATGCTTTGTCTGGCTAATTGAAATGACTTGCCCCTGGGGTACAGGGCTTATTCCCTCCACTAATTGGCTTCTCACTCCAATCCAATTTATTGTTGTGACTACAGGGGCAAATGAAGCTCAGCAGAGTTTGCTACCTACATCATCCAAGTGAAAATCAGCATTAATGAAACTGGATCAAATTGGACATTCACAATATCCAGTTCTTAAAATAATAATAAAAAATTATATTTGGATGTGTTGATCACCTGCAGAGGAAATCTCATCTTTTGTCATTCTCTGCTGCAGACAGTATTTACAGAGCATCATCCACGCCCTTGTCTTTTGCATTACGATAAAAGGTGGAAGACAAAGGAGGAAAGAATAGCGAAAGGGGAAGGATTTATACTCTTCAACATATTATACTCTGACAGCACCATCCTTCAGTCTTGTCTGCTACTATATTAGTGTTTGACTTTGACCCTTAGTAGATGCACATGTAAAGTAATAGGTCAGAAACATCATAGGTTGCAAGGCACATACATTAAAGCTAAACATTAATGAAACTGGATCAAATTGCCATGGACCTCAGGAGGCATAGTGGACTACATGATCCAATCAGCATCAATGGTGCAGAAGTGGAAATGATTGTGAGCTCCGAGTTCCTTGACTTTAATATCACCAACGATCTATCATGAACTTGTCATTTTGATGCGACAGCCAAGAAGGCACACCACGCCTCTACTTCCTGAGGAGACTGCGAAAAATTGGCATCTCTACCGTGACTCTTACAAACCTCTATAGATGCATCACAGAAAGCTTGTATCACACCTTGGTTTGTGACGAGCCCTAAGACGGCAAGAAATTGCAGATTTGTACATGTAGCCCAGTCCATGGGAGTTAGATGTGGCCGTTGTGGCTAAAGGGATCAGGGGGTATGGAGAGAAGGCAGGGATGGGATACTGAGTTGGATGATCAGCCATGATCATATCGAATGGCGGTGCAGGCTCGAAGGGCCGAATGGCCTACTCCTGCACCTATTTTCTATGTTTCTATGTTTCTATGTCCATCACATGGACCAGATTTCCCATCATTAACTTTGTCAACACTTATGCTGGCTTGGCTTGGAAAAGGTGTCCCACCTCCTGTTGGACAAGACTTTGATCATGTTGGCTACATTTCCTCATTTCTTCTTCTCCCTGATCTCCTCCGGCAGAAGGTACAGAAGTTTGAAAGTGAGCACCACCAGACTCAGGAACAGCTTCTTCCCCTCTGTTATCAGGTTTCTGAATGGTCTTTACATCAGGGTACAGTCAATTCTCTCTACCTCACTGCGGACATTGAACTGGTGTGCTACTATCCTGAGAACTATATTCTGCACTCTGCATCTTTCCCTTTGCTCTATCTATTGGACTTGAGCTTGACTTGATTGCATTCATGTATAGTATTGTCTGATCTGTTTGGATAACATGCACATAAAAACACATGTGCCAATAATAAACCCAAACTTTGTCATTGAACCTAAGCATAAATATTCACAGAATAGAGTCTTTAAAATTAATTTTCAAATGCTATTTGGAAGCAATGACTGCCTGTAGATGTAGTTACCAAAACATTTGGCTAGAAATTTGTTTACCTGTAAAAGCGTATGCTAAATGCACAAAATCAGTTTGTATCAATTCTCCTGTTTTACGTCATCTGAAATCAGTGTTGAATTTTTGAAATTCTTTTATGGGTATGCATATTTTTAATCCAAAAGGTGTGTGGTCAAGATACCCAAATAATAGTTCAAACTATATTTTAAGGAAAGAATGTAGCATGAAATATTTCAAATAATATAATGGTAGCAATGACCTGTAATAAAGTGGAACTGAGAGACTCTCACAAGCTTATTGAAAGTAAGAAAAGATACTGAATGTTTAAAAAAATCCTCATGGCATAAATACTGCAGGTGGACAAATACATTTGTGTTGTTACAGTAGCGGCATAAATAAATAAATATGTACTTGAAGCATGCTTCAGTTATGAGACTTAATAATTAAACATAAAGTCACATGGCAGAGTCCTAGATATGTACAATGGGTTATATCTGCTTCAGATGTTTATGATGTCATAAATTGAAATGCAGTCATATATTATAAGAAAACTTACAATATTTGTCAGTTGTCATTATACATTTGCAGAAAAGAACATAAATTACAAATGTTCATTTGGCATGAACTTCGAGTCTGGAATACATGAATTCCTTTTATCATGTTTTTGATATCCCTCTTTATCCATTGGAATTTTTAACATCCATAATAGAAGCTTCTATGTAAACTTTTCATTGTACTTGCACAGTTTGACTGCTTGGTGGCTCTCTGCTATATTTAAGATTTTTTTCACATCTCTGGAAAATTTCAAACCATTTTTGTTTATGTGATATTTTACTTTGCATTTATAGTTTAATTTTTGAACATTGTAATTATTTCTCTCTTTTCTTGATTTGAAACAGTCTCAGTTCTTGAATTCTCTCTCTGAGATAATATTTATAAATATATATAAAGAGAATTTAACTTCAGTTTAAAACTTACTTCACTTTTCTGTAACTGATACTGTTAGATATAGTTAATGTAACCTGCTGAGGGAAATATCAAAACATGCCTTAGATTATTATTATTATTAATCTGGAACATGTGGAGTGTATTTATATCTAAAGGTTACATATGGAGGGGCATGTAAATATTCTGATACTTTATTATTAAAAATAAAAAAGAATGATGGTATTAAAAATTATTATTATTGATGGTGATAATAATAATAATACATTAAATAATTTCAGAATATTTATATGCACAATCTCGCCATAGATAGACGTAAACTTCACACACCCCTCATTCATCATCCCACCATTTCATATCTGGCCCATGTTCTACAAGTACGTTCAATGCATGTTCAATTCCATCCAGTTTGCTATTCTGCAAAGAAATTATAGCTTTCTCCAATGCTGTACTATTTTATGGTCTATGCTCTATATTCTTTCAATTATTTCACTGAAGTCAATTATCTCACATGTGTCCATTAACATCTACAGGATTCCTCCCACACAACTAGGTGTAATTTAGAGTAACCACTTAATCTAACAATTATTTTATAGTATCTTTCACACTGTCAGGAAGTATCAAAACACTTCAGAGCAAATAAATAGTTTCTGACATGTCGCGATTGATATGTGGGAAACCATGGATTACACATGAAAACAATTGGCTGCTATTCAGGCAACTAAATATCACCGAAAATACGCTTGTCTCAAAATAACTTAGGTTCACAGAAAACCAATCAAACTTGAAACCTGGAACAAGAACTTGACTGAAGGAAGTTTTCCCCCCACTTTAATAGCACCTTTATAGCTATTGAATAAAGAGATAACCAAAAGCTGAAACGTGATACATAGTTTATCATCACATTCCTACTGTTTGGACATTTTAACAGCAAAAATAGATTCAATAGAACAATTACTCGAATGACAAATGTTCTCTAAATTGTACCCTCCATCAGGTAGAACAATTCTGAAGCTTTAAGCAGGGAAAAATAATATTTTTGGGAATGTTTATCATATTGTTTCCAGTGTACTATGTGTACATATTCTGTTGTGCTGCAGCAAGTAAGAATGTCATTGTTCTATCTGGGACATATGACGATAAAACACTCTTGGCAATCCACATTTTGACTTTGACATGTTTACTAGTGGATACATGGTGAGTGGTTCTTCCGTCACTTGGTTCCAGGACTAACGTTATTATTGCATGCACTGAATGTTATTTAGGAATCTTCACAAGTAAAGGACAGAAAGTGGCTACTGCCACAGGAAGTAGACTCGGGGGCCTTGAGGAAGACATGTTAAGTAACTTCCAATTAAATGGACATAATAGAAACATAGAAACATAGAAAATAGGTGCAGGAGTAGGCCATTCGGCCCTTCGAGCCTGCACCGCTATTCAATATGATCATGGTTGATCATCCAACTCAGTATCCTGTACCTGCCTTCTCTCCATACCCCCTGATCCCTTTAGCCACAAGGGCCACATCTAACTCCCTCTTAAATATAGTTCAAGTTCAAGTTCAAGTTCAAGTTTATTGTCATGTGTCCCTGATAGGACAATGAAACTCTTGCTTTGCTTCAGCACACAGAACATGATAGGCATTGACTACAAAACACATGAATAAATAAACTGATAAAGTGCAAAATGACAGATAATGGGTTATTAATGATCAGAGTTTTGTCCGAGCCAGGTTTAATAGCCTGATGGCTGTGGGGAAGTAGCTATTCCTGAACCTGGTTGTTGCAGTCTTCAGGCTCCTGTACCTTCTACCTGAAGGTAGCAGGGAGATGAGTGTGTGGCCAGGATGGTGTGGGTCTTTGATGATACTGCCAGCCTTTTTGAGTCAGCGACTTCGATAATATAACCAATGAACTGGCCTCAACTACCTTCTGTGGCAGAGAATTCCAGAGATTCACCACTCTCTGTGTGAAAAATGTTTTCCTCATCTCGGTCCTAAAAGATTTCCCCCTTATCCTTAAACTGTGACCCCTTGTTCTGGACTTCCCCAACATCAGGAACAATCTTCCTGCATCTAGCCTGTCCAACCCCTTAAGAATTTTGTAAGTTTCTATAAGATCCCCCCTCAATCTTCTATGTACTATAATCTTCTTAATACAGTAAACCTGATTTAACAATGCTTTGTAACTCACCTAATACCACTGGATACCCAGCAGGAGCAACAAAGTATGTGGAGTTTGTAGGAAAGAATTGCAGATGCTGGTTTAAATCGAAGATAGACACAAAAAGCTGGAGTAACTCAACGAGACAGGCAGCACCTCTGGAGAGAAGGAATGGATGACATTTCGGGTCGAGACCCGTGGAGCGACAGTGTTAATGGTTAAATGCTCTATTTAGGAGTTGATGGACAAAAATTTGGAACACACCGACATAATCATTACCTGGGATCTGAGCATTGGTAAAAAATAAACCCAAATAGCATTACATTGTGCTGAGCTGATAATGATGGAAATAAGTGTGTGGTCACACTATTGTTCTTGTATCATACAATTTCTTCTCATTTTTAGGGAATTGAATTGAATTGGATACTTCACTGTCACCTGTGACAAGTCACACTGAAATTATTTGCTTCCATACACAAAGTATGCAAATAGTCACCCATAAAGCTTACAAAGTCACAAGATGGCGCCTGCCTGTGGTGACATTTTGCCAGCAGCTCAACAGAAGATAATTAATTACAGCTTCACTCAACTCACCTGGATTAGAGAAATGGCAGAAATCAGTGCCGTATCGGACAAGCTGCTAGTGCACTTGAAGGCACTAGCGATATCACGTTTTCCCGCAGCTGTAGAAGCCCCCGACTGTAAACGATCCCTCGATTGATGCAGAACACCTGACCCGACTGAGGATCACAGGTACTGTACTTGGAAACACCGGGGAAACCTCCAGAGGCGACGAGCAGGATTTCCCAGGAGCAATGGATCTGGAGCTGCCGTCTGTTAAGGAATCCCCGTTCCAGTGCAGGTTCACAGAAACAGCAGGTACAGTAAGTACAGTACCTGGAAACAACGGGGAAGCCTCCATTGTGTCCGTAAACTTGGACGACGGGCAGGACTTCAGGTCAGACTGAAGTGCAGGGGACTTTGAACCACTCTCCCTACCATCTTCCTGGCCAATGTACAGTCCCTTGAAGGTAAAGTGGAGGACTTAAGAGCAAGGCTGCTTTACCAAAGAGACCTGAGGGAATGCTCTGTGTTCTGTTTCACGGAGACATGGCTCACCCTCAGCTCCCCAGACTCAGCGGTCCAGCCTGAAGGTTTTTCCATCTACCTTATGGACCATACACTGGCATCTGGGAAAGGGAGAGGAGGGGGCGTCTCCCCTCATGGTCAACTCTGACCATGCTCAGGCATGGCAATCCTATCCAACTTCTGCTCTCAACACCTGGAACATCTGGCAGTGAAGTGCCGTCCCTTCTACCTACCAAGGGAATTCACCTCCATCATCCTGACCGCGGTCGAAATCCCTCCCCAGGCAGATGTCCATCTGGCACTGGGGGAACTGCATGCCGTGGTCAACAAACACCAGATAGCTTACCTCGAGGCATTTACCACCATAGCCGGGGATTTCAACAAAGCCAACCTTATGAAATCGCTCCTTAACTTCCACCAACATGTCTCCTGCAGCACCAGAGGATCAAACACCATCGACCACTGCTACACGACCATCACAGATGCCTATCGTTCTAACCCTCGCCATCACTTTGGTAAATCCGACCATACTGCGGTGCTGCTTCTTCCTGTCTACAGGCAGCAATTGAAGAGCGCTCCCCCAGAGGTGAGGACAGTACAGAGCTAGTCGGGGGGGGGGGGGGGGGGGGGGGGGAGGGCAGAGGAACTACTCCAGGACTGTTTGGAGTCTGTAGACTGGGCAATGTTCAAGGACTCGGCAACAGACTTGAATGAATATGCCACAGTCGTTACAGACTTATAAAGAAATGTGTGGAGGACTGCATCCCAACAAAAACCTTCCAAGTGTTTCCTAACCAGAAGCCTTGGATGAACCATGAGATTCGCATTCTTCTGAAGACCAGATCCCAGGCATTCAGGTCTGGCGATGCAGAGGTCGATAAGAAGTCCAGAATAGGTAAGGTCATCAAAAAGGCCAAAAGGGACCTGCTCTAAGCTGCAGGATGAGATGGATGTTCGGCAACTGTGGCGGGGCTTGAATGCAATCACCTCCGACAAGGAGAAATCAGGAGGCAGCTCAAATGTCAGCGAAACATCACTCCCTGACAAGTTCAATGTGTTTTACGCATGCTTTGATAGGGAGAACACTGATGTGCCTTCCCGAGCCCCCATTCGTCATGATGGTATTTCGGTCAAACTCACAGAGGCAGACGTCAGAAGATCCTTCAGAGGGGTGAACTCTCGGAAAGCGCCTGGACCTGATGGTATACCCGGTCGTGTTTTAAAAAACTGTGCGGACCAACTGGCTGGAGTATTTACGGACATTTTCAATCTGAGGTCTGGGGTTCCCACCTGCTTTAAAAGGGCATCAATTATACCAGTGCCCAAGAAGAGCAAGGTGACGTGCCTCAATGACTATCGACCAGTGGCACTAACGTCTGTGGTGATGAAGTGCTTTGAGAGGTTGATCATGGCGCAAATCAACTCCTACCACGACACAAACCTGGACCCACTGCAGTTCGCTTACCGCCACAACAGATCAACAGTGGATGCGATCTCACTGGCTCTGCACTCCGCTCTGGACCACTTGGACAACAAAAACTCATATGTCAGGCTGTTATCCATTGACTACAGCTCGGCATTTAATACCATCATCCCCTCCAAGCTGGTTACCAAGATCTCAGATCTGGGTCTCTGCACATACTTCTGCAATTGGATCCTCAACTTCCTCATTCACAGACCACAGTCTGTCCGTATTGGTGGAAATGTGTCATCCTCGATAACAATCAGCACAGGAGCACCTCAAGGCTGCGTGCTCAGCCCCCAGCTTTACTCACTCTATACTCATGACTGCGTAGTCGGACATAGTGTGAACTCCATCATCAAGATCGCTGACGACACCACTGTTGTGGAACGTATCACTGATGGGGACGAGTCAGAGTATAGAAGTGAGATCAGCCAATTGACCAAATGGTGCTAGCACAATCACCTGGCTCCCAACACCAGCAAAACCAAGGAATTGATTGTGGACTTTGGAAGGGGTAGGATAGGGACCCACAATCCCGTTTATATAAACGGGCCGATGGTGGAAATGGTCGAGAATTTCAAATTCCTGGGCGTGCATATTTCAGAAGATCTCTCCTGGTCCCAGCACACTGATGCAATTATAAAAAAAGCACATCAGCCCCTCTACTTCCTGATTAGATTACGGAGAGTCGGTACGACAAGCTGGACTCTCTTGAACTTCTACAGGTGCACAGTAGAGAGCATGCTGACCGGTTGCATCTTGGCTTGGTTCGGCAACTTGAGCATTCAGGAGCGGAAAAGGCTGCAAAAAGTTGTAAACACTGCCCAGTCCATCACCGGCTCTGACCTCTCCACCATCGATGGGATCTATCACAGTCGCTGCCTCAAAAAGGCTGCCAACATCATCAAGGACCCACACACTCATCTCTCCGCTGCCAACAGGTAGAAGGTACAGGAGCCTGAAATCTGCAACATCCAGGTGCAGGAACAGCTACTTCCCCACAGCCATCAGACTATTAAACACAACATCAAGCAAACTCTGAACTATAACAGCTATTGCACTTTATCTGTTTATTTATGTGTATATATATATATATGGTCTATGGTATATACACACACTGATCTGTTCTGTATTTATGCCTACAATACTCTGTTGTGCTGCAGCAAGCAAGAATTTCATTGTCCTATCTGGGACACATGACAATAAGCTCTCTTGACTTGAAATTCCCCCCCGCACGATTCTCCAGATGTGATCTTCCTAAGGCCCTGTGTAACTGAAGCATAACATCGCTATTATTATATTCAATAAAGAACAATAAACAATTACATTCAGTTGATCTTCTTCATCACTTGTTCTCCCTGCACATTGTCCACATCACAATTCAGTTACATATTTAATGTTGTATTATCAGCAAATATAGCACTGTACAATTGGTGCCTTAATTAAGACCAGTTTCATAAATTTCACCATGTTATAGACTCAGCACAAAACGTGTCAGATCTTGCCAACGAGAAAAAAAGACCAAAATCTGCTGAATCTGTTTCCTGTTAGTTATCCAATATGTTACCACCTATTTATTTTCCACAATTTGATGTGCTACTTTGTCAAATATCTTTGCAAAATTATATGTACTTTCTTTAGTTTTATACCACCCGAGGACTGGCCAAATTTTGTGCCTTCCACCAGAGTGATGAATGCTGTGGTGGATGTTTGTGTTAAATTTTTATTGTGTATTGTGTGTTCTTTATCATTGTACCGCTGCTGGCAAATTCATTTCACTTGCACTTTATGTGCAATGTGACGAATAAAACTGATTGTATTGTATTGTATTATATTGTATTGTATTGTATTTAACTTATTTACTTAACCACATCTGATGCAATCTCTTATAAAGATCTTGTCTTGTTGGAAAGCATGTTCCAAAGTTTTTCTTAATTGTTTTTATCATTACATCTCATTAAATGGATCTCGTGACCCAATTTGACAGTACATTCTGTTGGGAAATAGCAGGGGACCGCGGATCAAAGGAGATGGAGGAACTGAGTGAAATCCAGGTTAGTCAAGAAGTGGTGTTGGGTAAATTGAATGGATTAAAGGCCGATAATCCCCAGGGCCAGATAGGCTGCATCCCAGAGTACTTAAGGAAGTAGCTCCAGAAATAGTGGATGCATTAGTGATAATTTTTCAAAACTCTTTAGATTCTGGAGTAGTTCCTGAGGATTGGAGGGTAGCTAATGTAACTCCACTTTTTAAAAAGGGAGGGAGAGAGAAAACGGGGAATTACAGACCAGTTAGTCTAACATCGGTAGTGGGGAAACTGCTAGAGTCAGTTATTAAAGATGGGATAGCAGCACATTTGGAAAGTGGTGAAATCATTGGACAAAGTCAGCATGGATTTACGAAAGGTAAATCATATCTCATGAATCTTTTTATTTTATTTTTTTAAGTACAGTAAATTACAGTAATACACATCACATATATCTTATTACATTTGTTGTACCACTTCGTTTTTCGAGCTTTAAAAAAGGTAGAAATAAAAGAAGTAAGGAAAGTGAGCAAGAATCGTGAAGGTGCAGGAAAGTGTTGGGAGAAGAAAGCCCCTTAGGGAAGAAGTTAGAGAAGGAAGTAAAGAAAGGAAATAAGACCCTAGAAAGAAAAGAAAAAAAAAGGAAAAACAATCGCTCTATTGTAACACAAAACTCCGCAAAAATGGATATACCAACCGTGTTTTTTAAAATTTATTTTATACCCCCTGTTACCAGATCCTGGTACCATTTAGATTTTAAATTACTATAGCACCTAATGCTTGTAATAGTTCCATAAATGCAGACCACGTCTTTTGGAAGTGGTCTGCTTTGCCTGCTAGGAGGAGTCTCATCTCTTCCAAGTGTAGTGTTTCGAACATGTTTGAAATCCACATTTTTATTGTTGATATTGGAGCATTTTCCCAAAATTTGAGTATAAGCTTTTTTCCCATTATTAGCCCGTAATTAAGTAAGTTCTTTTGAAACACGTTTAATTCGGGGTTACCTTCCGATATTCCAAAAATGATCCATTCTGCTTTTGGTACAAGTTTTATTTTAAATAATTTTGTGAAGATTTCAAATATTTCGTTACAGAATTTTTATGCAAAAAACAAAAGAGTGCGCTATGGTAGCTTCTTGTGACTGACATTTATCACAAATGGGTCAGACATTGGGGAAAAGTTTATTTATTTTAGTTTTTGAATAATATAGTCTATGTAATGTTTTATATTGAATTAGAGTATGTCGTACGTTGATCGAGCATTTATGCACATATAGTAAGTGTTTATCCCAGCTCTCTTTTGAAATTTTATAGCTAGTTCTTGTTCCCAGTCTCTTCTAATACCATCGGTTGTAGGTATTTCTATATTTAAAATAATGTTGTATAAGTATGATATTAGATTTGCTGATTAAGCCTTTGTCTTCATGGCTTCATCCAGTAAGTCTGGGGACATGTTATGATAGTCTTTTGTGTATTTTTTCAGATAGTCATGGTTTTGAAGATATTTAAAATATTGATTATTTTTCAAATTATATTTCAGTTGTAATTGTTGAAATGATAATAATTTTCCTAATTCATACAAGTCTCCGAGCGTTTTGATTCCCATTCTTTCCCATTGTGTAAATGATTTATCTATAATTGAAGGTTTAAACGACGGGTTATTGACTATTGGCATTAAAAGAGATAGATTTCTTAATTTTAGATTCTGTTTTATTTGTTTCCAAGTTCTAATTGTGCTATGTATCATTGGATTTTTATTATAATTTTTGTTATTCAGATTCATTGGTGAGAGGAGAGTCGCTCCTGTATTACACGAAGAGCAGTCCTCTCTCTCCATTACAATCCAGTCCACCTGCTGGGCAGAGTTGTCCAGCAGGTGAATCATATTTTTAATATTTACTGCCCAATTATAGTACATAAAGTTAGGGAGCGCTAGACCACACATCTCTTTTGGTTTACTAAGGTGTGCTCTTTGTAGTCTGTGGGATTTATAATCCCATATAAAATTTGTAATGTCTGAGTCTAGTTTTTTGAAAAACTTTTTTGGAAGATATATTGGAATTGATTGAAATAAATATAGGATTTGTGGTAAAAAGATCATTTTTATAGCATTTATTCGACCTATTAAAGACATCGGGAGCGTATTCCAGAATTTGATTAGATTATTTAGTTTCTTAAGTAAGGGGCTATAATTGGCATTAAACATAGCGTGATAGTTTCTAGTGATTTCAATTCCTAAATATTTAAATTTTTCTGTGGCTATTTTAAAGGGGGAATTTCAAGAGATGTGTTGAGTCTTTCGGTTTTATCGACATCATTTCACTTTTGTTCCAGTTTATTCTGTATCCTGAGAAAGATCCAAAGTCCTCAATTAGATTTAATATGTTTGGTATACTGATTTGGGGTTTTGTGATATACAGTAATACATCGTCTGCGTATAAGGATATTTTGTTATTTGAATATTTTGTATTATAAACGTAAATATCCGGGTGTGTTCTAATTTTTTCAGCTAAAGGTTCAATTACCAAAGCAAATAACAGCGGTGATAATGAACATCCTTGTCTATTGCCCCTTGTTAATTGGAATTTCGTAGATAGTATATTATTAGTTAATATTCTAGCCGTGGGTTTGTTATATAATAATTTTATCCATGCGATGAAGTTCTCTCCCATTTGAAATGTTTGCAATACTTTAATCATATAATCCCAATCTACTTGATCAAACGCTTTTTCTGCGTCCAATGAAATGATAGATAACTCTTGTTCTTGAGGTTTGTGAGAGTGCATTATGTTAAGCAGACGTCTCAGGTTATTAAATGAATGTCTCTTAGGTATAAATCCCGTTTGATCCTCATTTATTTATTTACTAACATATTGACTTAGTCTTCTAGCTATTGTTTTCGCTAATATTTTTTGATCCGTATTTAACAAAGCAATAGCTCTATATGAGCCTGGTTCTTCTATATCTTTATCATTTTTAAGTATTAATGTGATCGTTGATTCTGCTAGTGTTTCAGGTAAGATTTGTTCTTTAAAAGCGTATGTATACATTTTCTGTAGACGTGGTGTAACTATGTCGTAAAAACATTTATAAAATTCATTACTGAATCCGTCTGGTCCTGGTGTTTTTCCATTCTTAAGTGTGTTTATTGTGTCTTCTATTTCCTTAGATGTAATTTGTTCTCCCAGTTCCTCTTGTTCCTTCAGTTCTAGTTTTGGAAGGTTACAATTGTCCAAAAATTCTGAAACTTTGTTATTGCCTATTAGCGTTTTCAATGTGTATAAATTCTTGTAAAATTGAGCAAATCTTTTATTGATATCATTAGGTAGTGTTAATAATTCCCCTCTCTCTGATTTAATCTTTAAAATTGCATGATCTTTTTTCCGTATTTTCAGTTGGCGTGCCAAAAGTTTATGGGGTTTATCCCCAAATTCGAAATGTTCTTGTTTTATAATTTGGAATAATCTTATAACCTTCTCTGATAATAATTTATTTAGCTTAAATTTCAGTATTAAAATTTTATTATGTTTATCCATAGTTGGATCTTTAGCATTATCTATATCTAGTTGTCTGATTTGTTCTTCTAATTGTCTTTGTTCATTCTTATTCTTTTTGTTTTGAAAAGCTTGATATGAGATAATGACTCCTCTAATAAATGCTTTGAAGGATTCCCATAATAAAGTGGGCGATATATCTGGTGTATCGTTTGTCTCAAAAAATAGGTCCATCTGTTTATTTAGATATATACTCCCTTGTGGGTCTTTCAGAATTTGCGAGTTAAACCTCCAGAACGATTTGTTCGTAGACATTCCTTCTAATTTTAAAACGAAAGTTAGCGGGGAGTGATCTGAAATCGTATTGATGTGATATTTAGGGTTCATAGTATAAGGGATTAGTTTTGTATCCACTAGGAAGTAGTCTATACGTGAATATGTTTTGTGTACCATTGAATAAAACAAGTATTCCCTTCCAGTCGGATTCGCGATCCTCCATACGTCTGCTATATTTGTATTTTTTATATATGTATTTAAGAGTTCACTAGTTTTAGATTTCATATTACCTCTTTGTTTTTGCATCAATTTATCTAAGTACGGATCTAAAACACAGTTGAAGTCTCCTCCAATTATAACATTTTGGTAGTTAAATTCTGCGATTGTATTCAGGATTTTATTAAAAAATTGAGGATTATTAAAATTGGGCGCATATATGTTTACCAAAGTGATTGGCATAGCATGGATCTCTCCTGTAACTATAAGATATCTCCCTTCCTTATCTGATATAATGTTCTTTGATTTGAATGGTATTCCTTTGCGAATAATAATTGCGGTGCCTCTGGATTTCGAAGTATATGAGGAGTGAAATGTTTGGCCTATCCAATTCGCCCTCAATCTCATCTGATCTTGATGTTTAAGGTGCGTTTCTTGTAGAAAAGTAATGTCCGTGTTATATGAGTTCAACTGAGCTAGTATTTTGCCCCTTTTAATTGGTTCATTAATACCCCTTATATTACAGCTACACAGTGTGATTCCTCCCATTTTCTTTTGTTTATCATCTTGCATTTTCTCTGATTTTAATACCCTTATTTATTACGGTGCATCCATACCTCAGGACTCTGGATATTTGGGGGGCGTTTATATTACTAACTTCCTTGGTAGATCCCTTTTGCGATTTTCCTTGAAAAAAAAACACATAGAAGTGACATATTGTGATTTAAAAAAAAATTGAACAAGTAAAATTACAGTGTATGAAGTATTCAACACTGTAGTGCGTGTCCCACGCATCTGTGGGATTCAACATCTATTCGACTTCCGAAGTTGATGTTGTACAATTAGCTCCGCTCCTTTTATTACTCTAAACCTAGGAGGGCGGTACCATTTCAAAATCAATTATATTTTACCCAATTACACTATTTATATATATTTATATATATTTCATTCAGACTTATCAGATCTGTGTTCAGCTATTGTGAAATGTATTTATCTAACACTTTCATCTACTAATTATTTATAATTAGTTATACCTTTGATAATAGTAAGCTGTTAGTTGTAAGGGTTAACCAGAAACAGGCTCCTGGAATTATGCCAGGTGCCTGAGTCTCCTCCCTTTCCCACACGAACTACATAACATTTAAACTCTTTTTAGCACATTATTACATTTTGCCCATTATATAGTACAGGTTAGTTTCCATTTCTATTTCTATATTAGTATTGTTAATTATTGTTAATTCTCTATATTTTGTAAAGCTGTTTTAAGATCTTAAATCGCCATTTGTCCTTGTGATGTTTTCCACATTCGGCTCTGCTGTTCGTCTCTGCGTTGCTTATCAGTCTTTCCTTCATTTTGAACAAAGAATGTCCTTGAGTTGAATTCCAAAGCATCCAAAGGAGATAAGGTGTCTAGACCAGCGCACGTGGAAATGCTCTTCCATTTTAAACTTTTAGAGAATGGTGTTTCTTCCCTTATCTTCAGGTGTTCTCTGTGAATTAATAAAAGGAAATAAATTGTCCATATCGTCCCGCTGCCTTGATTAATCTTCTGTTTCTGCCACAATCTCTTGGGCATATTTATAAGATGCGTCCGAATTAGTGAAAGTTTTCTCTTTTCCCTTGAAAGTAATGCGCATCCTGGCCGGATAAAAAACGCCACATCTGACATCTTTAACTCCATGGAGAATCTGTCTTGGCTGTGAGAACTTTCTTCTCTTTTGCACGATCTCATATGGATAATCCCGGAGGAGTTTGATAGAGTCGTTTCCAAACGTCATCTTCACTCCGTATTTGATTTTTTTCATCAGCTCTTCAAGTGCTGAAATGTCCCGAAGTTTGACTATGATCTGTCGTGGGTGGGCTGGATCTGCTTGTGATCTTGGCTTAAATCTGGGTATTCGATGTGCCACTTCAATTTCCGGTTCCACAGGTAAATTGATTACATGTTTGATTAAGTTGGCAGTGAACTCACGGGCGTTGTTCCCCTCTGCCCCTTCTGTTACTCCCAGTATTCGTTAATTTTGACATCGTGAGCGAGCTTCGAGATCAAGACATTTATCTGAGACTTTCGCCAGTTGACTCTTGAGGCTGTCTAGTTCTAGCTTCATTCCCTGCATATCTTCAGCCATTTGATCAACAATTGTTTCCATGTCTATCATTTCAGTTACATGTGAAGAAACAATTACATGCACAACCTCAAACTGCTTCTCAGATTCTTCTTCCCCTTTATTAATTCTCCCCATTAGCTCTTCATGCACATCCTCAATTCGTTTTTGTATAATGCCAATGCAGTCAATAACTTTTTGATTACCAGCATTGATGTTCGACATATTTTCCATCAATTTAACATTAATATTTTCCATCATTTTTGAGTTTCCAGCCTCAATATCCTTTCTCAGTTCTCTTACCGAGTTCTTTATCTCCTCCATTTCATTTTTCTCCTTAGTAGCCATCTCAGTCTTGGCCCTTGTAGCCATTCCAGAATCCACTTCAGAGGTCAGTTCTTCAGTTTTCTGTGCTTTCAGCAGTTTTGAGGTTGTTCTCTGAGGGCTCTGAGCTGAAGACGGTTTTTTCATTTAAAGTCCTTTATCCTCCATTTAAATCACAGCGCTTACTGATGATGTCATCAGCGCGACGTCCCGGGGCTCCGCTGAGTTTTTTGAATTGGTCCCGACCTCCAGACCCGATTTTAACGCGAGAAAATGGCGATTTTACAGCAGCGGAGCTAAAAGTTGCGACTGCTAGTCCAGCATGGCACCACCGGAAGTCGACTCATCATGTCTGATGAATCTTATAGAATTTTTCGAGGATGTAACTAGTAGAGTGGATACGGGAGAACCAGTGGATGTGTTGTATCTGGACTTTCAGAAGGCTTTCGACAAGGTCCCACATAAGAGATTAGTATACAAACTTAAAGCACACGGTATTGGGGGTTCAGTATTTTATGTGGATAGAGAACTGGCTGGCAAACAGGAAGCAAAGAGTAGGAGTAAACGGGTCCTTTTCACAATGGCAGGCAGTGACTAGTGGGGTACCGCAAGGCTCAGTGCTGGGACCCCAGCTATTTACAATATATATTAATGATTTGGACGAGGGAATTGAATGCAACATCTCCAAGTTTGCGGATGATACTAAGCTGGGGGGCAGTGTTAGCTGTGAGGAGGATGCTAGGAGGCTGCAAGGTGACTTGGATAGGCTGGGTGAGTGGGCAAATGTATGGCAGATGCAGTATAATGTGGATAAATGTGAGGTTATCCACTTTGGTGGCAAAAACAGGAAAGCAGACTATTATCTAAATTGTGGCCGATTAGGAAAAGGGGAGATGCAACAAGACCTGGGTGTCATGGCACACCAGTCATTGAAAGAAGGCATGCAGGTGCAGCAGGCAGTGAAGAAAGCGAATGGTATGTTAGCATTCATAGCAAAAGGATTTGAGTATAGGAGCAGGGAGGTTCTACTGCAGTTGTACAAGGTCTTGGTGAGACCACACCTGGAGTATTGCGTATAGTTTTGGTCTTCAAATCTGAGGAAGGACATTATTGCCATAGAGGGAGTGCAGAGAAGGTTCACCAGACTGATTACTGGGATGTCAGGACTTTCATATGAAGAAAGACTGGATAAACTCGGCTTATACTCGCTAGAATTTAGGAGATTGAGGGGGATCTTATAAAAACTTATAAAATTCTTAAGGGGTTGGACAGGCTAGATGCAGGAAGTTTGTTCCCGATGTTGGGGAAGTCCAGGACAAGGGGTCACAGCTTAAGGATAAGGGGGAAATCTTTTAAGACCGAGATGAGAAAAACATTTTTCACACAGAGAGTGGTGAATCTCTGGAACTCTCTGCCACAGAGGGTAGATGAGGCCAGTTCATTGGCTATATTTAAGAGGGAGTTAGATGTGGCCCTTGTGGCTAAAGGGATCATGGGGTATGGAGAGAAGGCAGGTACGGGATACTGAGTTGGATGATCAGCCATGATCATATTGAATGGCGGTGCAGGCTCGAAGGGCCAAATGACCTACTCCTGCACCTATTTTCTATGTATCTATGTATCTATTTAATTCTGTTACCATTCTTCTTATAATTGTTGCTACGTAAGTTTAAAATAGTTGTCTTAGATTAATTCTTCTTTCTCTCACATTAACAATAAGAGTTAATCATATTCTGAACATTGCTATCTCAGGACCCGACGAGGTTATTAAATGTTGCAAATAACAGACAGCTTCTAAGATTAAGATAAAGTAATAAGTAATGAACCAAAATGTTCTTTGGTTAATGACAGGATCCAAAGGATTGAATTACATTCTGTTAAAACATGCCTACACTTGATGCATATTTGCCAGAATATGCAACTTTGGATTGGTCATTAAATAGTATCATTACAATGGAACTCAATATTATCCAGAGATGCTGCCTGTCCCGCTGAGTAACTCCAGCATTTTGTGTCTACCTTCAATATTATTTAACATAGACACAAACAGCTGGAGTAACTCAGCGGGTCACACAGCATTTCTGGAGAAAAGGAATAGGTGACGTTTTGGGTCGAGACCCTTCTTCAAACTATTATTTACATTGTTTTTAATGTAATGGAAATCCAGATGGAGCATAGGGACAGGAATCGGTTATTTAGCACACCAAGTCTGTTCCAACATTCCCTGGATGGGTGATCTGTGATCTCACTCCAATCCTCCAAAGATTAGTAACATTATGTAATGAAAATCGGTTGAGCTTATAATTGGAATTGGCAAATAATTTGGCCTTTTATGAAATAGGTTCCAAGTTTTACCACCCTAATATGGATGTACATATTTATCTCATTCAAGAAAGGCCTGCTTTTACTTTTGCGCTATGTTTCCTTATTCTGGACTTTTCACCCAGTGGAAATTGTTTAATTTTCTTGATACTATTTTCCCCCTTAATATCTTGAAATTATCAACTATAGTACCATTAACTTTCATTGTTGTTTGGATCTGATTTCCCGCATGTGCATCAGACGCATAGCAGGACACATGTCAAATAGGCTTTGGATAAAGTTTAACGTCACTACTACTACCTACTTTATGTATTGCAATTGCACAAAATGCAACTCGATGTGCCAAGTGCATGTTGCACTCAATAATCACAACGCATAATTGGAATACTGCACAAACCAGGATTTGGTGCTCTTTAACAAAGTATTTTTTTAAATAATTGGAATAACATTAATGAAAATCAGTCATAATGAAATGAACAAATAAAATTAATGCAGAGCGAACAAAAGCTAGAAAAAAATCTGGCTGGGAAATGCTTTCAATAGAAGTCAAGAAATTGCATTAACTGCAACAGAATATTATGGGTTGTCTCGGGCTTGGGTCTGAAAAAGTGGAGGTAATTATTTTTGCATATGTTAACACTAACAATATAACTTATAACCCAATGCAGAGACATTAAGACACCACTTAAAGATAGTAACAATTCCCTTGGTAATAAGATTAGATACCAGGCGATCCTTTCCATTAATTCCAATTTTACCTCCAGAAACATTATTCAGCACACCTTCAATTAGATCTGAAAAAAATGCAAAGGTTAGAGAGCAAATAAGAAATAATTATGTTTGCAGGCAAGCGTTTTTGGAGCATATATTTAACAGCATTCATTCTCGGAAGATTTACATTTACAAGAGTAAATAATGATGATAAATGATGACAGAGGGCATTCCAGTCTCATACTTCAATCTAGATAGAATTGGAAGGGGGTGGACATTAAACTATTAGCAATGACACAGACCTCAAGATAATTACTGATCACCGGAATCCGAATAAATGTGGGCCAATCTAAGTCAATGACGAACATAAAAAACTAGTTTCTATTTAATGGCTTTAGCAACAAAGTGAAGGAACTCCTGAGCTAATAGTTGTCTGCCTGTGGCATACCTACAGGGAATTCTTGATGGAGATGTTCAAAATTCTTCTTAAATTTCAGCAGTCTTCATGGGAATTATGATTATCATAATGGAATATGCAGTGCACACACGAGAGAATTATCTATATTTTACTGTTAAGTGATTATGCAATTCAAAATAATTTCATACTTGAAATTTAATGGACTTAAAAATCTGGTGAACAGCAGGTAGAAACGGTCTCATGATCAAACTAGTTTAATGGGCTAAATAATACGTGACTACAATGCATTTGAGAGAACTGAGTACATTTATATTTTGGTTTGTACTCCATCTACCATTATCTCTCAGTGGTTTAGGGAGTGCTACAACATGGCAGTATTCAGTTTTATGTTCTTCTCCCCACTGCTTTCAATTCAAACTAAAAGCAAATTTGTGGATGCAATAACTATTGATTTGTGGATTTTCAGATACAGGTGTAGGTGGAAATGATACTCCTATCATCATGTTACTCCACATTGCATAAAGTAACACTCATAGCAATACATGTCTGATTCTGTTCCCAAGAATTTTGCAGTTTGAAGTGAGCAAGCTGAGAATAGGCAATGTTTCTGGCCGAAACGTTGCCTATTTCGTTCGCTCTATAGATGCTGCCTCACCCGCTGAGTTTCTCCAGCATTTTTGTCTACCTTCGATTTTACAGCATCTGCAGTTCCTTCTTAAACAAACTGAGAATATCTGCTTTCTTAAACTATTGATGGAAATTCATTTAAGCCTCAGTCATTTTATTTTGGATTCAACATTGGACTTTATACTCCAGCTGTCTCAAATCATTGTCCTTCAATGATGTGGTAATGCATTCAACATTCAGAGGTATGTAGGACCAATTGGTTACATGTTTACAACTGGAATTCACTTTGACCATGGAGATATCTTGTCATGAGCTATTGGGCCATCAAGATTCAAGGTAAACAACTGTTTTATCAACTAACTAAACAACACCCCCCCCCCCCCCCATATTACCCCATCCCTTCCCTGTGCCCCACCTGGATATGCAACCATTAATGCCACAATACGACCCCTTTTCGACTTTCCCTCCTCCTCTATAACCTTTATCCTTCCTTCTCACTTCATGCCTGTTCGCTCCTTCTCAGTTTTTTGTCCTTGCATCTCTGGCCATTGTCCAACCTTCTGCCAATCTACCCCACCCCCTCACAAATCAAACCTACCTATCATTTGCCAGGAGTTGTCCTCTTTCTCCTCCACCGCCCCCCCCCCCCCTCCCACTATAATGAGTATGAAGAAAGGTCCTGACCGGAAATGTCTTCAGACCTTATTCTCCAGAGATGCTGCCTGGCCTGCTGAATTATTCCAGCACTGTTTCTTCTTTTGTAAACCAGCAGCTGCAGCTCTTTGAGTCTATAAACAATTGTCTTATTTGATCTAAACACTAAGCAAATATCTTTGAGACTTGTGTTTATAAATATACCTCGAGTGGTGATGGTCCAATAGTTGGAGCTTCTGACTCCAGTTCCAGACACCTGGGCTATAATCTGACCTCCAAACTTTCTCATTTGCCTTAATAGCCTTGCTGGTATAAATAATATTGGCTCTGAACAATATTTGTCAGTTTAAGACTGTCACATTTAAGGGCGTACCATGTGACTAACTCAATCAATCAATCAATCAGTTTTATTCGTCACTTGCACATAAAGTGCAAGTGAAATGAATTTGCCAGCAGCGATACAATTAAAAAACCACACAAATACACAATAAGAATTTAACACAAACATCCACCACAGCATTCATCACTGTGGTGGAAGGCACTAAATTTGGCGAGTCCTCCTCCATTTTCCCCCGTGGTCGAGACCTCAACCCTCGACAGCCGCCACTGCGGGCGTCCAGATGAGTAGACAGTTAAAAGTCCAGGTAAGTCCTGAAACAGTGCCTCCCCACCTGAGACCGCGGCTTCAGGTTGGTGTAGGCTGCAGGCCGGCAGTCGAAGATTTAAAGTTCCCGCCGTGCTGCAGCCAGAAGCACCGCAGGGCCGGCGGTCAGAGCTCCCTTCCAGGGGTCCCCGGTGAGGGACCCCGCTTCTGATGGCAAGTCCACGCCGTGCCCGCGGTAAAAGTTGGCCACGGGCCAGTGGTCGGAGCTCTCCACACTGTTACACTATCTGTAGTAAGTTCCAAAATCAGTGGTACAATTGGTCGAGCTTCTACCTCAAAAACCTCAGTTAGATCCTGACATTAGGTGCTGTCTGTGTGGAGGTTGTATATTCTCCCTGTGTTTCCATCGAATACCTCCTTTCAAACTCCAAAGTGCAGGATTGTAGGTTAATTGGCCTTTAAATTGCCACTAGTGTACAGGGAGTGGATGTAAAAGTGGGATAACATAGAATTTAAGTAAATGGGTGATTGATATCCAGCACAGACTCAGTGGATGAAGGGTCAGTTTCTATGCTGTATATTTCAATCAATGAAGAGCCCTTGAATAAACTACGCATTCTTACTGACCTCCTTATGTTTCACATGTATCAGACTGTACACTCTGCAATGTAATTTATTGGAGGTTAAAATACCCATTGAAGCCCAAATACTTTATACCTCTTGCACCATTGAGTGCAAAACAGAAGACAACTATCCAGCTGTCATTGCAGTGTACGTAAATGTAGGAAGCATAACGAATAAAATAGTTGCATATGTTGTCTGTGCTTTCAATATTTATTTTGTTTCTCTATCCTTTTTATTGCTAGAGTTCAAATTTAGGAATGAATGCATCCTTTCACCAGCTAGAGTGTGGTCTTGACCTCCCATCTACCTTATTGACCTTTGAACTATCTTTAATCAATTTTATCTGAATTTATCCTGCACTAAATGTTGTACCCTTTATATGTGCATTATGATTGTAATCATGTGTAGTCATTTCTTTAACTGGATAGTACGCAACAAAATCTTTTCATTGTGCCCCAGTCCATGTGATATGAAACTTAAAATGTAATTGGCAATGAGCGTCAAACATGACCAAGAAAATTTGCGGGATAAATCTAGAAGTCCATGTCTGTTTATTTTAAATTTGATCTTGAATAAGGATTAGTTTAGGTCCTTACCCAACACTGCACAGAAAAAAATGGTTCTTGTATATATAATAGAGGAGAAATCAAGTTACATTGATTATCATATGCACAATGGTTCAATGGTCCTAATCTGAGGAAGGACATTGTTGCCATAGAGGGAGTACAGAGAAGGTTCACCAGACTGATTCCTGGAATGTCAGGACTTTCATATGAAGAAAGACTGGATAGACTCTGTTTGTACTCGCTAGAATTTAGAAGATTGAGGGGGGATCTCAAGTTCAAGTGAGTTCAAGTGAGTTTATTGTCATGTGTCCCTGTATAGGACAATGAAATTCTTGCTTTGCTTAAGCACACAGAAAAATAGTAGGCATTTACTACAAAACAGATAAATGTGTCCATATACCATGATATAAATATATACACACATGAATAAATAAACTGGTAGTGCAAATAACAGAAAGTGGTTGCTAATAATCAGAGTTTTGTCCGAGCCAGGTTTAATAACCTGATGGCTGAGGGGAAGTAGCTATTCCTGAACCTGGTTGTTGCAGTCTTCAGGCTCCTGTACCTTCTACCTGAAGGTAGCAGGGAGATCAGTGTGTGGCCAGGATGGTGTGGGTCTTTGATGATACTGCCAGCCTTTTTGAGGCAGCGACTGCGATAAATCCCCTCGATGGAAGGAAGGTCAGAGCCGATGATGGACTGGGCAGTGTTTACTACTTTTTGTAATCTTTTCCTCTCCAGGGCGCTCAAATTTCCGAACCAAGCCACGATGCAACCGGTCAGTATGCTCTCGACTGTGCACCTGTAGACGTTAGAGAGAGTCTTCCTTGACAATCCGACTCTCCGTAATCTTCTCAGGAAGTAGAGGCGCTGATGAGCTTTTTTGATAATTGCGTTCGTGTGAATCGCACCGTGATCTTATAGAAACTTACAAAATTCTTAAGGGGTTGGACAGGCTAGATGCAGGAAAATTGTTCCCGATGTTGGGGAAGTCCAGAACAAGGGGTCACAGTTTAAGGATAAGGGGGAAATCGTTTAGGACCGAGATGAGGAAAATATTTTTCACACAGAGAATGAATGAATGAATGAATCTCTTTATTGTCATTGCACATGATACAACAAAATTTAAAAGTCAATCCCACGGTGCGATTCACAAGAGCAATTTTAAATATATAAGAAAAGGTAAAAATATATACATATGAAAAAAAATTACAGATAAATAACAATAGCAGCTGAGGTAGAACCATTCAGTTGGATGTGAGTGTTATTTCTTATTTTGCATTGTTAAGTTCACGTATGGCTATGGGGTAGAAGCTGTCTCTGAGTCTGTTTGTGCGAGTTTTGAAAGACCTGTACCGTCTGCCAGAGGGCAGCAGGTGGAACAGGTTGTGTCCAGGGTGGGAAGGGTCCTTCAGGATGTTGGCTGCCCTGCCAAGGCAGCGAGAGCTGAAGATGTCCTTCAGGGAGGGCAGTGGGAAGCCAGTGATTTTTTGTGCGGTGTTGATGACCCTTTGAAGGGCTCTCCTGTCCGCTGCAGAGCAGCTGGCATACCATGTGGTTATACAGTACGCCAGCACACTCTCGATGGAGCAGCGGTAGAAGGACACCAGCAGCTTCTCCTCCAGGTTGTTTTTCCTGAGGATCCTCAGAAAGTAGAGTCGCTGCTGGGCCTTCTTGACTGCTTTGGTGGTGTTTGTAGTCAAGGAAAGATCCTCCGTAATTTGTGTGCCCAGGAATCTGAAGTCTGAGACCCTTTCCACACAGTCCCCATTGATGAATAGGGGTTTGGGGGCTGCACTGTTCTTACGGAAGTCTATGATAATTTCCTTTGTTTTTGTGGTGTTTAGGATGAGGTTGTTGTCTGAACACCATGCTGCCAGTCTTTGGACTTCCTCCCTGTAGGCTGTCTCATCTCCTCCTGAGATACGTCCAACCACAGTCGTGTCGTCCGCAAACTTGACGATGGTGTTGGTGGAGTGGGCGGGGGCACAATCGTGGGTGTAGAGGGTGTAGAGGAGGGGGCTCAACACACAGCCCTGTGGGGAGCCGGTGCTGAGTGTGATGGGGTGGAGAGGTGATGGCCCAGTCTGACGGTCTGGGGGCGGTTAGACAGAAAGTCCTTGATCCAGAGGCAGATGGGTTGGGAGAGTCCTAAATCCATGAGTTTGGTGACCAGTCTGCTGGGGATGATGGTATTGAAGGCGGAGCTAAAGTCAATGAAAAGCATCCTCACATAGCTCCCCTGGTGTTCGACGTGGGTCAGTGCAGTGTGAAGAGCAGTGGCGATGGCATCCTCAGTGGACCTATTTGCTCTGTAGGCAAACTGGTGTGGATCGAAGGTGGGCGGGAGGCTGGCTTTGATGTGCTGCTGGACCAGCCTCTTGAAACACTTCATGATGACTGGTGTGAGAGCGACCGGTCGCTAGTCGTTAAGGCCGCTGATAACAGGCTTTTTTGGTAGTGGGATGATTGTGGCAGACTTCACGCACGGTGGGATGATGGATTTGGACAGGGACAGGTTGAAGATTTTCGTGAAGACCTCGGAGAGCTGGTCTGCACATTCCTTCAGAACCCTTCATGTCACGCCATCCGGGCCGGCAGCCTTCCTCGGGTTCACCGCCATGAGCACCCGCCTCACTTCATGCTCCTGCACAGTGAGGGTGTAGTTGTTGTTGTTAGTGGCTGGTGGGAGAATGGTGACGAGCTCTTCTGGTTCTGCCTCGAAGCGAGCAAAGAAGCAGTTCAGCTCCTCTGCCAGTGAGGTGTCGCCGTCGGCCGTCGTGCTGTTGCTGGGCTTGTAGTTGGTGATGTGCTGGATGCCCTGCCACATCCGCCATGGGTCGTTGTTGTTAAAGTGGTCCTCTATCTTCCTCTTGAATGAATGAATGAATGAATGAATGAATGAATGAATGAATGAATGAATGACTGAATGAATGAATGAATGAATGAATGAATGAATGAATGAATGAATGAATGAATGATGGAATGAATGAATGAATGAATCTCTTTATTGTCACTGCACATGGTGCGATTCACAAGAGCAATTTTAAATATATAAGAAAAGGTAAAAATATATACATATAAAAAAAATTACAGATAAATAACAATAGCTGCTGAGGTAGAACCATTCAGTTGAATGTGAGTGTTATTTCTTATTTTGCATTGTTAAGTTCACGTATGGCTATGGGGTAGAAGCTTTCTCTTGTGGGCCGCTTGTGAATCTGTGGAATTTTCTGCCACAGAAGGTAGTTGAGGCCAGTATGGTCAGTATAAGTGCAAAGTATGGTGAGGTACAGGTACAATACAAATCCTGCTTGCAGCAGCATACCAGGCACAGACTCAAACAATGCACAACATGAATTTTGTATAGATTACATGTGACATTCTGCATACAAGTAGAAAGAAAAATACTATAAAAAACAAGCTATTTGTAAAATAGAATTCGAAAAAAAGTTTATGGTAATGAAAGAAGTAGTCCGTAGAGATTTGTTGCGCAAGATTAGGGTTTTGCAGATATTTAAGAACCTGATAGTTGTGGGAAAGTAGCTATTCCTGAAGTGGTGGTGGGGGATTTGAGGATTCAGTACTGGCCCGACAGTAGCAATGAGAAGAAGGCATGAACCAGATGGTGGAGATCATTGATACAGTAGATAGCACATTCTTGAGACAGCACCTTAACGAAAATGCTTGCAATGTTGGGGAAGGCTGTGCCTGTAATGAACCAGACCGGAGTCCACCATTTTCTTCAGTCTCTTGCATTCCTATGTGTTGCAATTGCCATACCAGGCCATCAGGCAACTGGTTAAGATGCTTTCCACAGTGCATCTGTTGAGGTCTGTTAGAGTATTTAGTGATATGTTGAATCTCATTAAATTTCTAAGAAAGTAAACCCACTGGTGCACTTTGTTCGTGAGAATATCTATGTGCTGGAACTTGGACATCCAAGACTGATGCCCAGGAACTTGAAGCTGCTAACCCTCTTCACCACCAACTCAGTGATAATTGGTGCTTGGTCTTCCAACATCCTGTTCCTGAAGTCAACAATTAGATGGTTGGTTTTGTTGACAGAGCAAGAGGTTTGATTTTCAACCATTCAAGCAGGTTTTTTTACCCATTTTTTACCCAATAGTAATTCAACAGAAAAACTGTTTTTGTTGGTAAAGGAAAAGGACAAGATGATTGCACAGATCCAAGCCAAGAACAATGGAAGCCTTGGTGCATCCATGAGCTGCTTAAGTCTTTCAGCTCATGCTGAGAATACATGGAAATATTTTTTTGCAGGATATGACAAGATGGGAGAAAGATTTAATAGGAACCAGAAGGGCGATATATATATATTTTTTATATATGAACACAAAGAATGGTGGGTGTATGGAATGAGCTGCCAGAGAAGATAATTGAAGTAGTTACTGTCACAATATTTAAAAGACAATTGGTCATGTACATCAAGGGGATAGGTTAAGGAGGATAGGGCCAAATGCAGGCAAGTGGGACTAGTGTAGATGGGGGCATGTTGGTCAGTGTAGGCAGGTTAGGCTGTAGGGCCTATTTACATGTTGTATGACTTGGACAGTTGAAATTGATGGTGGGTGCTAACCAAACAATGCCACATGGGAGAGAAGATGGCTATACTTTTGCCTAAACTGAGTTCCAAAATGTAAACTGTGTTAGAAAAAATATTAATGCCACAGAAAGCAAAGAAACTTTTGCTTACCAAACAGAAGTTACTTTCTTTTCAATCTTATACTATCAAAAATCATGGAGAGCTGCAAACTTGGAAGAGAGAGTGAGGGAGCGAGTGAGCTTGGTGACAGACAGGATAATCGAACACTGAGGCGGGTGACCTGTAATTTTGTATTGTTACATTTTGATTGTTTTCTGTGTTTTACTTGTATTTTGCTTTAATAAATAGTTATTTGTGCTCCTCAGCATATGCTTTCACCCTTCATTGATCCGAATCCTTGAATCCTGCATACATTTTGCTGCAGCCAGTCAAGACTATCAACATATCTCATTGAAGGAAGTGTATCAGCAGTGCATACATCAGTGGCATACCTCAAACTGCACACTGCATGACAAGTTTATTTGTGTCTTAATCCTCAATCTAATTTTATCTAAGTTATTGAACACACAGCACTTCACATTTGAGCTTTTGGGCTTGAATGCAAAATTGAGATGAATTTGAAGCCCTGCAATGAAAAATGCTATCATCTAAGAAATTCATCTAAAGCCAGGAATAAATACAACTATAGTTTATAGTATGAATGAGAATAGCAGGATAAGAAGCTCATGCGAGGCAGTGGTGAATTAGCTGCATGGAAGCCGCCCACTGCACAATTTTAAATGGCAAAATGTTTCAGCTGCCAGAGAAAATAAAACAAAACCTCAGCATGCATGTCTAAAGCCAAATCCGAGGTTGTCAATCAATGTAATTCCAGTGCATTTGTACTGTGCTCTGCGATTGGGATGCTTTTCCAGGATTGAAAGAGTGAGTGGAACTGGTCGGAACACTTTCCATAGAGAAGGCACGCAAATAAAGTTTGTTTGGCATTGGATTACTGTAATGCCTTATTTACCAGCCTTGAAAATCCACCAACAATTTACAGCTCATTCAAAATGCCGCAGCCCGGTATTTAACAAATACCAAGAAAAGGGAACATATCACCCCAGTAATATACTCCCATCATTGGCTCCCTGTGAGCTCCAGGATAGACTATGAAGTAGTCTGTACGGGAGACCCGACCTTTTCCCTGTCGGGTCTCCGTTGTCGTTGGGGCCTAGCACCGTGGAGCAGCCTCCAACCTGAACGACCCGGGGGCTCGGGAGACTGCGGAGCTGCGGACTACTCACCATCATGGGGCTGGCCGGCCTCGGAGCATGGGGAGCGGTGGTGACTCGCTGCTGCGACTCGACTCCTGGGGCTCGGAGGCTCCAGCAACGCAGCAGCAGGTAAGGTGGACTGGGACATCGGGAGCTCGCGGATCCGGGGGGAGAGAGAGACCGCTTCCCGGAGCTCCTGCAACGCGACTTCTCCAGCCTGTGTCGTGGGGTTGGAACGACCTGGAGCGGGGCTGTACATCGCCCGGCATGACTTCATGGCCGTGGGACATTCCAGCGCCCGCCGGGGGCTCCAACACAGTGACTTTTAGACTGGGAGCGGGGCCGTAAATCGCCCGGCACGGCCTAAAATGGCCGAGGGACTTAGAATCGCCCGCCTGGGGCTTGGATATCAGGAGAGACATGGAGAACAGGGGAGAGAAAAGACTTTGCCTTCCATCACAGTGGGTCCACTGTGATGGATGTTTGTGTGAATTAAATTGTGTGTATGTCTAGGAAATTGTCTTTGTTTGTATGGCTGTGGAAACAGAATTTCGTTTGAGCCTCACTGAGGCTCAAATGACAATAAATTGTATTGTATTGTATTGTATTGTATTGTATTGTATTGTATTGTATTGTATTGTATTGTATTGTATTGTATTGTATTGTATTGTATTGTATGTCCTACTTCTTGTCTATAAAGCCCCAAAGGGCTCAGGAGCAACATATTTTACAGTCCCTCCTTCCCTATGCCCCTACTCGAGCGCTCAGGTCTTCTGATGCCAGCCTGTTTGCCTCTCAATGCCGCAGTAATGAGAAAATTGGTGAAGCAGCCTTTTTCAATTATGCCCCCAAGCCGTGGAATACCCTACCCAGGGCTATGAGAGACGCCCACTGAGTTGACGGCAGCTAAAAACTTATCTTTTTTATCAAGCTTTTAGGCGAATTTACTTCTACTGATGACATTGTAAAAATCACCTTTAATCTCTTGTATTTATCTCAGCATACCCTTCAGCAGCTTATGCGCTAATATAGTATATGTGACTCTGTATTTGACCTCAGTGTTTTGGTTTTTGTCCCTTTACACTCAATTTATTATTTTTTTAAATTTTATCTATATAACTAAAAGTCTCATCTTGACCACTTCCTGTCTGCGCTGTATATTGATTATAGAAAAAACTCTACCCTATATCGCTATGATTTTTGGCTGTCTTACTCACAGTCCTCCTCCGCTGAGGCAGCCACGAGGATTTTTCCGGTTGATGAAAAATAAAAAAGTTATGATTGTTTAAAAAAACTTGAGATCAGCTGATTGGTCCTCTCGCCTGTCAATCACCACGATGAAGGTAACGCCCTTTCCGGGGGGCAGGACTATAACATCCGGACATGAGCTGGACATGAGTCAGTTACTCTGGAAGATCGTGAGGGAGAGGACAAAACTCTGATTCTGCTATAAGTCAAATGAACTGTGAGTCTACTGAACTGTGAGTCTGCAATATACTTGCAATAAATGATTTGTTGGCCCTTAATGAAAATAAAGTGAGTTGTTTGGCCTGCCCTGTGCTTGAAACTGAAATGGCTATGGAAATAAAATGAAATGAAAATGAGATGAGTTCTTTGGCCTGCCCTGTGCTTGAAACTGAAATGGCAATGGAAATGAAATGAAATGGGTTGTTTGGCCTGCCTGAAACTACTAATTTCGGCCCACAAGGCCCTTAATTAGCCGAGAAACCAGTCCCTTTTGCCCAAAATACCCGTATTAGCCCAGGAAGAGCATTTTGGCCCAAAAGGCCAGTGCCAGGCCAGGAAAAGTTTTTTAAAATGTGCCTTTAACTGAGATTACACTCAGATTTTTTAAAGAGTCCCATCAGCCCTGTACTAGCCCAGGAGGAATCCATTTGATCCATCAGAACGTATTCCCCCTGCAAGTATTAAACCTCACCCCAGTATTTTTCTCCCTCCCTTCATTGGCTCCCTGTGAGATCGAGGCCAGGATAGACTTTCCTCCTTCATTGCTGTGATCTGCAGAAATAGATGAGAAATGTTTAAAATTGATTCTCCACCCACTCACCTTCTCTCTCACAGAGTCTCTCACCTGTTTTGGGCAGAATTTCTGGCAGTTTCTGACTGCCAACCCACCAGCCCTGAGTGACTGAGCTGCCGGCCCACCAGGCCTGAGTGACTGAGCTGCCAGCCCACCATGCCTGAGTGACTGTGCTACCAGCCCACCAGGCCTGAGTGACTGAGCTGCCAACCCACCCAGCCTGAGTGACTGAGCTGCCAGCCCACCAGGCCTGAGCGACTGAGCTGCCAGCCCACCAGGCCTGAGTGACTGAGCTGCCAGCCCAAGAATCTATTCGGCCCAAAATGTCCACAATAGCCCTCTGGAAACCAGTCCCTTCGGACCACAACACCCATACTAGCGCTCCAGAAAGCCCCCCCCCCACCCCCACCCCACCCACTGGCCACCAATATTGGAATTGGTGGAGAGGTGGAATATTGCGTGGGGGACCAGCCCTCAGGGTCCCACTTAGTCTAGTATTTTTATATAGGTCTGTGCTTTTTATGCTATTAACTGTCTGTCCTTACTGTTTTCATTTGTATTTTTGTTAAGATCTGTGTTTTTGTCGAAAGCACTTTAGGTTGCATTCAATTGTATGAAAAGTGCTATACAAGTTATTATTAAGGTGTGAGCAATGATCTGCCAACTGCTTACCCTTCAATGCACAAAGAACTGACGATAAATCTAAATATAAAACTCCAAAATTCCGACGGTAAGTTTGGATTCACTACAGAGGTATCCCTTGTAGAATGCTTTGCAAATAGAAAATAGTAGAAATGTGGCTTGCTGTGAAAAATATATTTTGTACAGCAAGAAACCATGGAGCTGAATGCAAAACATAATTGAAACCAGAATTGGGTTTAAGTAGCAGTTACACCATCAATGATGTTCAGCAGGGGTACAGAAAGACCTCTGGAAAAAAAGAATTATTAAATGGTGCATTGACATGAACATTGACAACAGCACTAGATCACTTAAATGTGGACAAAGTTACATTTTTAAATGTTCAACAACGTGCCAAAGAACATCGACCTTGCCGATATGAAGCAGATGAAATGCTTACTTCGATATAAATTAATCAAAGATTAGTTCAAAGATATTGAAGCTAATTAGAAAGGTTACCGAGCATAGATGTTTCTCAATTATGCTTTGACATACCAATGAGACAGAATGCAGATCTATTTACAGAAACCTGTATGACTTTTGCGGGTAATCATGTTCACATTCTTGTCAAGATGCAAAACCCAGCCCTTGTAATCCTCAACAAGTTCTACAGGTTTTGAAACAACTAGTGGAAAAATAATTAGATAAACTAGATCAAAATGTTGGCATTAAGATAAGCCAGAGTGACAGGGCAACTCCATCTCTAATATTGTCCAAGACAATATGGTGACATTAAACCCTTCCAAGTTGTATCAACCCATTATTTGCCAGGCTTCGGCCTGCCCCTCCTCTTCCAGCTTTAACACCCTCCCTGTCCCCCTGACAATCAGTCAGAAGAAGGGAGCCCAACCCAAAATGTCACCTATCCATGTACCCCAGACATGCTGCCTGACCTGCTCAGTTACTCCAGCACTTTGTGTTTTCTTTTTAAACCAACATGTGCAGTTCCTTGATTCAACATTAAACCATGCAATTGATGAGCAAAACCTGTTGCCTATGTCAAAAGATTAAAATGCCAAGTTACAAAGAAATATGAAAAATAGGAGCAGCAGCATTTGGCTTCTTAAGTGTGCTCCACCCATCAATACAATTATAGTTAACCTTTGACTCAGCATTTTATTCCTGTTCTCTTCTCATACCCTTCATGCTTCCTTCTTAAATATTAACAACAGGTCAATACCTTCTTCTGTATGTTCAGCAACTTAAGCAAAAGTTTACACCTAACTAAATGTGTCAAGTGATAAGCTCAGCTGAAAATTTAACCATCGATACATATGCAAGGATCTTAACACTTTCAGAAAACAAATGTCATACATTTCTTTCAGAGCCATTTCAAGACACACTAAAGCTTGCCAGGTCTTTGCAATCAAGGTGATATATTAGGAGCCACAAATACTGAAGAAGGAATCGTCAAAAATCAGAAGTGTTTAGTAGTTACAACAACATAATATAAAGCTTAAAAATGCAATTGTGCACATGTACAGGAAGAAGACATTTATATTGGGAGAAAAATAGATACAAATTGATTGTAACCAGTCTAGAAAAATACACAAGTCAAGGAAACAAGGTATAGTACCATGCCAACTTCTTGCCAAAACTTGCAACAGAACCAATTGCATTAATGAACAAAGGAATAGAACTGTGGGATTGAATAACAAACCTCATCTCCATATACAAGGTACATTTTGAGGTAAATGTTTGTTAGTTATTGCAATATAACACATACTTTGGAATCTGAGCCTGATGCGTTGGACACGGCAATCAGTCATTTCATGGATGATAGTTAAGAATATCCAATTCCAATTGGGCACCAGAGTGCAATATCGGTTTGATCCAGACTGTGAGTGCTGTCTGTATGGAGTTTGTATGTTCTCCATGTGACTGCGTAGATTTTCTCTGGGTGTTCTGGTTGTCTCCCACACCCCAGAGACATGCAGGTTTGTTGGTTAATTGGCTTTGCAAACAACAGCACAAAATTCCACAGAACTGAGTCAAGAATTGGATAAAACACGAATGACACGTTCTTTCGTGAAATCAAAGTGACTCTAAAAACTAGGTGAATAAGGGGAAAGTAGGAGAGTGAAAATAAGAAGACTTAAATTCATAACTATGTGCAATCTTTTTCCATGTTTGGATTCAAAGTAAACACAATGTGCGTAGTCATATCTTTCATGGTTATTTCATCAACATTTTATATAGATTCACATGAAAACAGAAAATAGAACAGTGTACAGGAAGGTACACAAAAATGCTGGAGAAACTCAGCGGGTGCAGAAGCATCTATGGAGCGAAGGAAATAGGCAACGATTCGGGCCGAAACCTTTCTTCAGGGTTTCGGCCCAAAACGTTGCCTATTTCCTTCGCTCCATAGATGCTGCTGCACCCGCTGAGTTCTTCAGCATTTTTGTGTACCTTCGATTTTCCAGCATCTGCAGTTCCTTCTTAAACACAGTGTACAGGAACACTGCTTTCAGGCCACAATGTTTGTGCCGAACATGGTGCCAAATAAATCTAATCTGGCACTGTGGCGCAGCGGTAGAATTGTTGCCTTATGCCCCTGTCCCACTTAGGCGATTTCTTAGGCGATTACAGGCGACTAAGCTGTCGCCACATGGTCGCCAGGGTGTCGCCTGTATGGTCTCCTCAGTCGCCCAAAGAGTCTTACCTTTTCTCTGGTTGCCGCTGAATTTTGAAATGTTCAAAACTTTTCAGCAACAGTCGGCACCCGTGGGCTTGATGCCAACGATCGTAGCCTGACGTAGGTGCTGTCGTCAGGATGACATAGGTTGTCGCCAGGATGATGTAGGTTGTCGCCGGTGCTGACTTTGTTGAATTCCATTGGCGACTACCTACGTCAACCTATGTCAACCGGCGACTGAATTGTCTTACCTTGTCGTAGCTTGTCGCAGGTGGACGTAGGTTGTCATAGGTGTGGTCGTAGGTGGATGTCCTAATGGGTAGCCGGTTGTCGGTAGCTTGCCGTAGCTTGATGTCCACTAGGAGGTAGGTTGTTGTAGACATTGCTCTAGGGGGGTCCAGTCGCAGGTTTTTCGGCGATCTGATGTGACCATGACAGTCGCCGGCAGTCGCCGAAAAAATTGCCTTAGTGGGACAGGCCCATTACAGTGCATACAGTGCCGGAGACATGGGTTTGATCCCGACAGGTGCTGTCCGTACAGAGATAGTACATTCTCTCCGTGACTGTCAGTGCTGTGATCAGGCCTGTACACAATACTCCAATAGTGGTTTTAGCAATGTCTTGTACAGATGCAGGGCTGCCAACTCTCACGCTTTGAGCGTGAGAATCACGCTCTCAAGCAAACTCTCACGCCCTCACGCAGATCAGAAATTTCTCACGCTCTGTGGTGAGAAATTCTGTGATCAACAAAAATGTAAAAACTTGGATAAACTGCATGGTCCGCGGATGTTGGAGAGCCAGGGCTGAGGGAGGGATGGAAGCAGCGGGCGGATACAGATGCAGGGAGCCGGGACTGGTGAGTTTACGGGGCTGACGAGTATTTGCGCGGCTAGCGATTCTCTCGCTGCAGCTTCGGCCATGGAGCGCTCCGGACAGTGCGAGTGTACCGGGCCGCGGAGGCGTCGGAAGGGACAGACTCTCAAAGGGAGGCGGAGACAGAGAGAGGGGAAGGAGACGGGGGGGGGGGGGGGGGGGGGTGAATGGAGAGAGAGAAGAGGGAGAGGGGGAAAGAGGTAGGGGAGAGAGAGGGGGAGAGTGAGGTGGGAGAGGGGGGAAAGAGAGAAAGGGGTGAGATGGAAGAAAGAGGGAAGAGAGAGAGGGGGTGGAGAGATGGGAGAGGGTAGGAGAGAATGAGAGAGAGGGGGAAGAGAGAACGGTGGTAAAAGAGAGAGGGGGAAGAGAGAGAGAGGGAAATAGATAAACGGGGGAAAGAGAGAGAGATGGGGGGGCAAAGAGAAAGAGGCGATAGAGACAGAGGAGAAAGAGAGAGGGGAGAGAGAGGGGGAGAGAGGAGAGAAGAGGAAAGAGAGATGAGAGAGAGGGGGGAAGAGAGAGAGGTGAGAGGAGAGACAGAGAGAGAGGGGAGAGAGAGATGGGAGAGTGTGTGGAGAGCGAGAGGAGGAGATAGAGAGGGAGGGAGATTGAGAGAGAGAGCGGGGGAGAGAGAGGGGGAAGCGAGGGGGAGAGAGAGGAGAGAGAGGGGGGAGAGAAGAGGGGGAGAGCGAGAAGAAAGAGAGGGGGGAAAGAGAGGGGAGAAAGAGTTAGGGGAAAGGGAGGGGAGAGAGAGTTAGGGGAAAGAGAGGGAGAGGGGGGGGGGAAGAGAGGAGAGAGGGGACGAGAGAGAGGGGGAAGAGTGAGGTGGGACGGAGAGAGGGGGAAGAGAGAGAGGGGGGAGAGGGGAGAGAGAGAGGGGGGGAGAGAGAGGGGGGAGAGAGAGAGGGGAGAGAGAGAGGGGGGGGGAGAGAGAGGGGGAGAGAGAAGAGAGAGGGAAGGGGAGAGTGAGAGGGGGAGACAGGGGAGAGAGAGGGGTGAGAGAAGAGACAGAGAGGGAGCGAGGAGAGAGAGATGGGAAAGAGAGATGGAGGGGAGAGATAGAGGGGGAAAGAGAGAGCGGGGTTGAGAGGAGAGAGAGTGCATCCTGGAGGACAACCAGTGGCTGCTGGAAGTAAGTACCAAGCACTGGGTAGAAACGGTGGAAGATAGTGGACTTCAAATGGGGGTGGTTGGTCAAAGCATCCTGCTTGCCTGCTTGATTTTCACTTATTGTAACTGCAGGAAAAATGTTCCCGATGTTGGGGGCATTCAGAACCATGGGTCACAGTTTAAGAATAAAGGGGGGGCCAGTTAGGACTGAGATGGAGGACAAACTTTCATCACGCAGAGAGTTGTGAATCTGTGGAATTCTCTGCCACAGAAGGCAGTGCAGGCCAATTCACTGGATGTTTTCAAGAGAGAGTTACATTTAGTTCTTGGGGCTAACGACATCAAGGTATATGGGGAAAAAACAGGAAAGCGATTAGATGAATAGCCATGATCATATTGAATGGCAGTGCTGGCTCGAAGGGCCGATGGCCTATTCCTGCACCTATTTTATATGTTTCTATGCTTCAGTATATGGCAATAAAACTTGATCACTTGATTTTGAAGCATTCATGCATGGTGGAGGTATAATGTAGTCATAGAGTGATACAGTGTGAAAACAGGCCCTTCGGCGCAACTTGCCCACACCCGCCAACATGTCCCAGCTACGCCACCTGCTTTTGGTCCTTGCCTCCAAACCTGTCCTATCCATGTATCAGTCTAACTTTTTCTTAAATGTTGGGATGGTCCCTGCCTCAACTACCTCCTCTGGCAGTTTGTTCCATACACCCATCACCCTTTGTGTGGATAAAGTTACCCCTTAAAAAGTTACCTCTTAAAAATACTTCATACAAAAAACATTGAAATCATACTTCTACAGGGCACTGAAACATGATTTTAATACATCAAATTTCAAAAAGTTCCTACCCTTGGAGGGGTCACACCCTTCATCCACACCCTTTCCCCACTCAGTTGCTCCACTCCCTCACCGGGTATCCCCAAGGCCAGTGATCAGTGATCGCACAGCCTCCCCCCTTTCAAAAATGCTCCAATCCAATTTAAAGCATATATATTGTATTCAAGTGTAAGTTAAAAGACTCGCTGCAGTATGCACCATATTGCACAATTATAATGGGAGGATGACACCCTCCTCCCCCCCCCCCCCCCCCCCCCCCCCCCCCCCCCCCCCCCGGTCGCTATGCTCCCTCGGGCTTGGTCTCTCGCAATTTCTCACTCCCAACTCTCACCCAATGTTGGCAGCCCTGAGATGTAACATGACAAATCAACTCCTATACAATATCGTAACTGATGAAGGGAAACATGCCAAATGCCTTCATTGTCCTGTTTACTTGTGCACCACCATCATGGAACAGTCTGAAAAATTACCCTTCAACTGTCATGCTCCACTTTCTATCTTCAAGTCAATTTTGTATTCATAATGGCTAGATTGCCTTGGATCCTATGTCAGCTAACATTTCAGACCAGCTTACCATATGGTACCTTGTCAAAAGTCTTGCTAAAGTCCATGTAAATAACAGTAACCACATTACAATCATTAATCTTTCTGGTCCCATCTTTAAAAACTCAAATTGGTGAGATGCTATTTTTCACACATAAAGCCACGCTGACTATTCCTAGTTGGTCCTTGCCTGTTCAAAGCATACAAATCATATCCAAGACTTCAAGATCAATAAAGATCTTGAAGTCTTAGTAGACATGTAGTCTACCAATCTAGATTGCAGAACCAATACAATACAATACCAATACAATACCATTTATTTGTCATTTGAACCTCACATGAGGTTCAAACGAAATTTGGTTTCTGCAGTCATACAAGAAAAGAACCAAGACACACACCAACACAATTTACACAAACACCCATCACAGTGAATCTCCTCCTCACTGTGATGGAAGGCAAAGTCTTGTCTCTCCCCTGCTCTCCATTCTTCTCCCGAAGTCAAAGTCAAGCCCCCGGCGGGCGCTAGCAAGTCCGCGGCCATTTAAAGCCGCGCCGGGGGATGTAAGGCCCTGCTCCGGGTCTTGATGTTGGAGCCCCAGACGGGCGCTAGCAAGTCCCACGGCTGTTTAAGCCGCGCAGGGCGATTTAAGGCCCCGCTCCAGGCCACTTTCAACCCCACAATTCGGGCGGGAGAAGTTACCGTTGCTGGTGCTCCGTGAAGCAGTCTCCCACCGGGGACCCGCGAGCTCCCGGTGTCACCATCCACCAGAGTCGGGTCGCAGCAGCGCGCCACCACAGCCCTCCACGCTCCGGAGCCGGCCAGCTCCACGATGGTAGGTCTGCAGCTCCGCCGGCTCCGTGACTTGAGCTGTCGTTCCGGTTGGAGGCCGCTCCACGGTGCTAGGCCCCCAACGGTAACGGAGACCCGACAGGGAAAGGTCGGGTCTGCATACAGGGAAGAGATTTAAAATGTTTCCCCCACCCACCCCCCCGCCCCCCCACACATACACATTTAAAAACCAATTACAAACTATACACTCAATGCGACAAAAAAAAAAAAGACAGACGGACGGACTGCAGAGGCCGCTGCGACATTGCCCACCAAAGCCAGCAATGTAAATGTATAGGGTTAGCGAAGGCCAAGGGGTTCCTTCCATGGACACATTGATTATTGTGAGAAGTTGACTGACAATTTCGCAGTACCTATAAATAAGCACTTGAAATGGACTGTGTTGAAACACATCTACAAGAATGCAACACATTGTAGATTTAAAGATATTGATAAATCCCAACATGACAAAATGTAACCTGTGGGACTGGTTTCTAATAACTGTTTCAGAAGGAACTGCGGATGCTGGTGTACACCAAAGAGAGACAACTCACGGGACAGGTAGCATCTCTGGAGGAAAGGAGTGTGACGTATAGGATTGAGACCCTTCTTTAGATGGAGAATGTGTGAGAGAGACTGAGAGTTACTCCATCAATTTGTGTCTATCCTCAAATAATTGTTTTTGACTTTAGTAATTTCTATTTGATCACTTCATGCAACAAACTGGAATTAAGCACACACTTATTTCATCATATTATCCAGCACAAATTGGTCAACTGAGAAATTAGCGAGATTTATCAAAAGACAAGGGACCAATATTAGAATAGTGCTGAGGTTTAACAGCAGACATGGATTGGCAAACCTTTTAACTAAATTGCACATTACTGCACAATTCCACAACAGGTTGTTTTCTTGTAGAGTTACTGACGTTTAAAAAGCAGAACACCATCGAGTATAATTCAACCAAATCTTAAAGGAAGAGTGGAAAAGAAGCAATTGAGAAGTGAAATTATGACTGAATTCACAGAGAGCAATAATTTAAACAGCACATTACTGCTTACAACAGGTGGCAAGTCTGACATTAAAAAATGAAGGCTTTGAAGGATGAAGTATAAAGTAATATTTTATGGAAATAGAGAGAAAAATTAGAAGTGTGCAAGTAAACCGTTCAATTTCAGCAAGAGAAATATGTAAAGGATTATTGAAGAGATACGAGATAATGAGCGTAGTCCCAAAGACAATCCCATGGAAGCAGCAGCACAAAATCCATTGAACTGAGTCAGGAATTGGATAAAATACAAATGACACAAGTTCCGTTGTGAAAACAAAATGACTCCAAAAACTTGGTGAATAGTTAAATCTGTAAATGGTGTTGATAGGAATCATTATAGTTTTAAAAGGGGGAAAGTAGGATAGTGAAAATAATAAGATTTAAATTCATAACTGTGTGCAATATTTTTCCATGTTTGGATTCAAAGTAAGCAAAATGCGCATAGTGATATCCATCATGGTTTATGATGAATATTTTATAGCAGAAAATAGAACAGTGTACAGGAACACTGCCTTCTGGCCACAATGTTTGTGCCGAACATGGTGCCAAATAAATCTAAACTGGCACGGTGGCGCAGTGGTAGAGTTGCTGCCTTACAGCGCATGCAGTGCCGGAGACCTGGGTTCGATCCCGACGGGTGCTGTCTGTACGCATACAGTACGTTCTCCCCGTGACCATCTGGGTTTTCTCTGAGATCTTCGGTTTCCTCTCACTCTCCAAAGACATACAGGTATGTAGGGAAATTGGCTTGGTAAATGTAAAAATGGTCCCTAGAGTATGTAGGATAGTGTTAATGCAGTGATCGCTGGTCGGCAAGGATTCATTTGGCCGACGGATCTATTTCTGCGCTGTATCTCTAAACTAAACTATTCCCTTCTGCCGACACATGATTCATATCCCTCCCACCCTGCATTTTTTCGTGCCTATCTAAAAGTCTATTAACAATCACTATGATACCTGCTTCCACCACTAACCCTGGCAGCACTTTCCAGGCATCTACTGCTATAAATAATGTTACCCCACATCTCCTTTAAAATATCCCCCTCTCACTGTTGACATTTTAATCCTAGGATAAAGATTCTGACTGTCTACCCTATCTATGCCTTTCAGAATGTTACAATCTTCTATCAGATTTTCCCTCAGCCTACAATGTTCTAGAGAAAATAATTCAATTTTGTCCAATCTCCTACTATTGCTAATACCCTAATCCAGGCAATATTCCTGCACCTTCCTGTAATGGGGAAACCACATCCTTCCTGTAATGGGGAAACCAGAACTGCACACAATATTTGAAATGTGGTTTAACCAAAATTTTATAGAGGTGCAAAACAAGTTCCTGATTCCTGTAATAAAATGTCCCAACTAATGAAGGGAAACATTCTATACACTTTCTTTACCATTCATTCTACTCGTGTTGATACTTTCAGTGAGCTATGCACACGAACTCCAAGATTGCTCTGTACATCAATGTTGTTAAAGGGGTTTACTGTAGGGGTTTCGTTTCCCTTTACTCCACTTCGGGCCCAACTGCCCGAGTTATTCTCTCCCTTGTCGGAGGGTCAAACGGCCACCACTCCACTCGAGCAGTTTCCAAGAGAGAGAATACAACAAAAGGGATTCCCCTAGGTTCTAGACCTCAGAATTATGGTGGGATATGATAAAAGGTTGAATTGACCAGAGTGTGCTGATGAGAGAAAACAGAAACCAAGATGGACTCAAAGCAAGTCTAAAATTTACAGGCTTTATTAAACAATGAGAAATCGAATCTCACCAACACTACATAATACGTGGCTAAACTTATGCTTTAAACTAAGACTATGGACGGAAAACTATCGGGCATGTAGTAAAACTTACTTTACACAATTTTACCCCCCTTTTCCCTTTCGTCTCTCAAATATCCTATTTCGGGAACTTCACCAGGTCACCGGGATACTTACAGTTGGGCTCACGAGCCGTCCAGCAGAGCAGAAAGAGCGAGTTCTGGCTTGACTCTGGCTTTTATACCTGAGCTTCCTTTGAAACCCCCAGGTGGTCCTCTGGATAAAAGGGTTCTTTTGATGATTCCCAGTTTCGATCTGGCATGAACAATAGGCTTCCGATGATAAGGAGTTTGCTGATGTCATGATCCCTCAGCCTGATCGTTATCCCATCGCCTACATGGGCTCCCATTGTCCTGATGGATGGATCATCCACGATGGTGATTGTGCTTGCTGCTGGCCTGTTTACCACCGTCTGCTGAGGCTCGGTTCCTTCCTTTGTGTATCCAAGATAATCTCGTTATCTCTGTCTCAACCTTTCCTGCCCACACCATTCGCATAGTTGTGTGATGCCCAAGTCCACAGGCCAGACAGGTTTGAAACTTGAAACTGATTCTTTCTTTGTGGATTGGGGGTTTTCCGTTGCAGCCAGCAAATTTGTCTTTTTAAAATGTCCATGTCCTTATCCGAGTTCTTCCATTATTTTGGAGGATTTGCCCCAATAACTTACATTATCATTAATTGTATACTATCCCCTTAGATTTAACCTCAATTTGCCACATCTCACACTTTTCCAGATTGAGCTCCATTGGTCATTACTCACTCATGTCAATCAGTGTTCTAAATCCTGTTGTATCTTTTGAAGCCTTCTTCATATTTCAGTAACTCCACCAATTTTTGTCATCTGCAAACTTACTAACCAGTCCATCTAAATTTCCATTCAAGTTATTATTATGTACAAACAAAATATATTCAAGCACTGATCCCTGTGGAACACCACTGGTCACAAACCTCCAGCCAGGAAAACACCTTTCCACCGCAAAGTTCTATCGTCTATAGGTAAACCAGTTCTGAATCCAAATGACCAATTCACCATTGATCCCATGCATCTTAATTGTGAATTTCATTTTCTTAACTGCTTACCGTAAATCCATGTACAGAAATACTTGCTTTTTCATGGAATTGATGGAAAATCAATTTCACCTGGAATGAACCATGGAAATAATCGTTTAGATGAAATTCTAGCCTTTACTAAACTGAGTACTTCAGATAAGCTCTTTGGACATTTGTAGTATCTAGCGCATGCAATTAAATGTCATGTCCACACCTATTTCCCACCAACTATTGAAACTATCAGTCACAAAATAATGAGCATAAACATAGAAACATAGAAACGTAGAGAAACATAGAAAACATAGAGAAACATAAACAACTGAGACAAGAATATAAGGGTCATCATTCAAATAAAGTTGAGTTTATGGTGATATGCACAAGTACAGAGAGGTACAAGTACAACAAAAACCCTGCAGCAGAATCACAGGCATACAAACTCATCTTCAGACCCTTCTTCAACCCAAAACATCACCTATCATTCTCTCCAGAGATGCTGCCTGTCCCATTGAGTTACTCCAGCGCTTTGTCTATCTTTGTTATAAACCAGCATCTGCAGTTCCATCCTATGCAAGCTATCATTTGTGCCCTACTGATCATCTTGCATCTTGTAGAGTCAAGGGACTGCATCAGGGCAGATGATTGTGGGGTTGGAAGGTACCCACTCACGTAGGAAATCACTGCCCTTCCTCCACCCTTTCTATCCCCTTCATGGCAGCTTTCTATGCAGTTGTTTGCTGCTCTCATAGGGAGGACCTTGAAGGTCCAACAACCTTTTCTGTAATCAGTACATCCATAATACAGTACTTCAGATATTTTCATGCATCTCCCATCTGGAAAGGTGCAGCTGGAATCTTAACACTTCTATTAGAGCAAGATATACAATAACATCCTTTCAAATAACTTTTCATCCAAGTTAATCTTTTTATAGGAGGGCTTCTGAACTATCTTCAGCAATGAACAAAATGGCACTAAAGAACATTTGAATATTGAAAAGCAGTCCGTGCTTAATTGAGATTTTCCTCATGTTGTTAAAGCAATAATAGTATACTACATCTTTTACAGATCCCGTCAAAACCCTTTTATGGAAGAATTGTCAGACTTTATTGCAGATATGAATGAATGAACGAAGGCCATCGATCTTTCACTGTAACCTGAAAGACAAAACATAGAAATATAGAAAAAATGGGTGCAGGAGAAGGCCATTTGGCCCTTTGAGCCAGCACCGCCATTCATTGTGATCATGGCTGATCGTCCCAAATCAATAACCCGTGCTTGCCTTCTCCCCATATCCCTTGATACCACTAGCCCCTAGAGCTCTATCTAACTATCTCTTAAATCCATCCAGTGATTTGGCCTCCACTGCCCTCTGTGGCAGGGAATTCCACAAATTCACAACTCTCTGGGTGAAAAAGTGTTTTCTCACCCCAGTCTTAAATGGCCTCCTCTTTATTCTAAGACTATGGCCCTTGGTTCTGGACTCGCCCAACATTGGGAACAGTTTTCCTGCATCCAGCTTGTCCAGTCCTTTTATAAGGACTCATCCTTCTAAACTCCAATGACTACAAGCCTAGTCTTTTCAATCTTTCCTCATATGACAGTCCCACCATCCCAGGGATCAATCTGATGAACCTACGCTACACTGCCTCAATCACAAGGATGTCCTTCCTCAAATTAGGAGACAAAAACTGTACACAATACTCCAGATGTGGTCTTACCATAGCCCTATACAACTGCAGAAGAACCTCTTTACTCCTACACTGAAATCATCTTGTTATGAAGCCCAACATTCCATTAGCTTTCTTCACTGACTGCTGTACCTGCACGCCAACTTTCAATGACTGGTGTACAAGGACACCCAGGTCTCGATGCGCCTCCCCCTTACCTAACCTAACCACATTGAGATAATAATCTGCCCCCTTGTTTTTGCCTCCAAAGTGGATAATCTCACATTTATCTATATTATACTGCATCTGCCATGCATCTGCCCACTCACTCAACCTGTCCAGGTCACCATGCAACCTCCTAACATCCTCTTCACAGTTCACACTGCCACCCAGCTTTGTGTCATCCACAAACTTGCTACTGTTGCTCCTAATTCCCTCTTCCAAATCATTAATATATGTGGTAAACAGTTGCGGCCCCAACACCGAGCCTTGCGGCACTCCACTCGCCACTGCCTGCCATGCTGAAAAGGACCCGTTCACTCCTACTCTTTGCTTCCGGTCTGCCAACCAATTTTATATGCACATCAACACCCTACCCCCAATACCATGTGCTCTAATTTTAGTCACCAGTCTCCCGTGTGGGACCTTATCAAAGGCTTTCTGAAAGTCTAGATACACTACATCCACTGGCACCCCTTCATCCATTTTACTTGTCACATCTTCAAAAAATTCCAGAAGATTAGTCAAGCATGATTTCCCTTTCATAAATCCATGTTGCCTTGGACTAATTCTTCTACTGCTATCCAAATGCTCTATTATTACCTTTAATAATTGACTCCAGCATCTTTCATACCACCAAAGTCAAGCTAACTGGTCTGTAATTCCCCGTTTTCTCTCTCGCTCCTTTCTTGAAAAGTGGGATAACATTAGTTATCCTCCAATCCACAGGAACTGATCCTGAATCTATTGAACATTGGAAAATGATCACCAATGCGTCCACTAGTTCTAGAGCCACCTCCCTGAGGACCTGGGATGCAGACCATCCGGCCCTGGGGATTTATCATCCTTCAGCTCCATTAGCTTTCCCAATACCATTTCTCCTCTAATTAAAATGTCTTTCAGTTCCTCTACCCCCTTACGTCCTCTATCCTCCAGTACACCTAGGAGATTATTTGTGTCTTCCTTAGTGAAGACAGATCCGAAATACCTGTTCAACTCTTCTGCCATTTCCTTGTTCTTTCACCCATGTCTGCCTTCAAGGGACCCACATTTGACTTTGCTACTCTTCTTCCCTTAACATATCTAAAGAAGCTTTTACTTCCCTTGTATGCCAAGCTAATGGAAGTTGATGCAAACTCTGGCTTTATGAATTCTCTTTCTCAGATTTATTCTTGCCCAAAATCTGCATTGTTTTTCCCCCCTATAATATATAAACCTGAACTGACAGTGCTCCACATGAGAATAAACCAAAGATCTTTGAATGCTCATTGTCAGATCTTCTTATTTGTAACCAATTCAGTTCATTGCACAAACCAAAGTAGGCTAAATGTTATGAATCAGAGATGTTGTCGAGATCCTGTTATGGGAAAAACATTTCCTCTGATCCTTTATTCTTTCAAAAAGAAATTCTGCACTTTATCCAATAGTCTTGTTGATGAAATGTTAACATATTTTATCAAAACCTTTTATTTCTTGCTGATTTGTTTACATGAAGCTCAAAATGAAATATTTTTCGGTGAATATTCAGATTTATGTACATGAGTGAATGCAGTCTAAAAAGGGTTCCAACGCAAAATATCACTTATTGTTTTTCTTCACAGATGCTGCCTGACCTGCTGAGTTACTCCATCATAGTGCCTATTTAAAGCACCATCTGCAGTTCCTACTTGCACGTCCTATGCATCATCTGTTTTGTGCATAAACTGTTGCTAATCAAGTAATTTCAATAGCATGTTTTTTAAGGCACATTTAATACATTGCACAAAGATAATCTTCAAATTGGACTATTAATAGTAGTAAATCTTATTAATTTATACAAATGGGCAGTTTTCCCACAATCTGGCCTTCAGTTATGAGAATCATTTGCTCCTAATGTCTCAAGTACCAGCAATTAAATGGAGTTATCGATGCTGAAACAAAAATCTAAACTTGTAAAAATTAATCCATCTACAGTACTAAAACAAGTAAAAAAGGAATCTGATGTTTATTTTAGCAACATAATAACGGCAACAGCAATATTGTTTCTGACTTCATTTGCAAACTTATGGACCGGACATCTACCAAGCTCAGCAAATTTGGCATTGAGTCTGGACAATTTATCTGTTTTATTACCATAATGTTAAAGTAGCATATCCCATTTTCTAAGCAAAAAAAAAATCTTGTTTAGTTTTTTTAGTTTGGAGATACAGCGCAGAAACAGGCCCTTTGGCCCACCGGGTCCGTGCCGACCAGCGATCCCCGCTTTTTAACACTTTCCTACATCCACTAGGGACAATTTTTTATTTACTAAGCCAATTAACCTACAAATCTGTACATCTTTGGAGTGTGGGAGGAAACCGAAGGTCTCGGAGAAAACCCACGCAGGTAACGGGGAGAACATACAAACTCCATACCGACAGCACCCGTAGTCGGGATCGAACGCGGGTTTCCGGTGCTGCATTCACTGTAAGGCAGCATCTCTACTGCTGCGCCACTGTGACCGCCCTTGTGACAAGTAATCTGCTTAATCTGAAAAGGAGAATTTCTCACTCAGTCACCTGTGTGTTCGTTGACTGTGATTTGATGGCTTTAAAATTGTGGTAACTATTAATTCTTTCAACAGTCAGAAAGAGAGATCTATATTGGTGCAAACTTCATCTCAGTGTCAATGAATACCAGGCAGCACATTTTAAAATGTACAACTCTGAAAAAATAGCAGATTTGCATTTGATGCAATCACTGCAAAAGTTGGTTTGATTTTTTCATCAGAATGAAGCTTTGATAGATCAAACAGCCCTGCAATAGTGAGATACTTTAGTTCTGTATGCATTCAAACGATGCGTAACTGTAAAGCACCAATTCCAATATTAATTATCATAGTTATAAACAAAAGCGCATTCAAACATGATCCAATGACAGATGTGCTATATATCTCCCTGTGGCTTATAATGAAATTTATGTATGCTATGTAGAGAATTGTGACCTAATACAATCTTCAAATAGAAATAAAAAGCAGGAGCAATCGATTTTTGAAATAAGTCAGTATCTCAATGAAGAAATTGCTCATCAGGTGTTTTTTGTGCTGTTCACTGTAGAATGTACAGGAGTAACAATAGTGGACTATCCCTCTGGATAGTAAATCTAAAGATGTATATTGATATAAAATGTCCCTGTATCCCGTGCGTAGCTCGGTAACAAAATAACCTGGAAATCTGATTTTTTTTTTAATGCAAGTTAGACGAGATGTGGACCTCTTCTTCATCTGGAAGGGCTGCTGGGCTCCCTGCAAGTATGTGATGAAGGATGTATAGGGACTGGTGGTGCTCACATAGTAGCCTTTGAAACATTGGATTGAATGCTTAGACACAATTAATGAGATCTATTATTTAATGCTAGTTGGACATTTTTATCAAACTCTGCCTGCAATTTCATGAGGTATTTCATGAATAAATTGAAAACCCAAATTAAAATATGTTTTCCAGATTTGCTGCCTTACCTACTGAGTTACTCCAGTCTTGTGTCCTTGTGTAACCAGCAATCATGATTGTTTGTTTCTACTTTTTTTACAATGATAATACATCACTCGGTTATAGTGTAAAATCAGCAATAACAGACACCACCCTCACCCCCTATGGTTCGTTATAACAAGGGTTTACTGTATTTGGGAAGATTAATGGGTAATGCTTGAAGAATATGCAAATGTTTTTGACAGGCAATCCAGCTGCGAGGACGTTTGCTCCAAATTTACTCAAATTAGGAAATGGGGGAATTAAAAATGAAAATTTAATTCAATTCATGTTTAAGAAACATTTGGGCTGAATTATGACCACTTCATGATCTGACGCAAGCAGCTCTCAAATGACACAAACTACTATTTGAATTACCAACAGTTGCATGAAAGAGCAGTTTTGGCACCAAAACCTACGTAGTGTAGGCCTTCAACAACGATATTCTTTTGAAATTTTGAGTAACCTGTATATTATAAATTTAATGACAGATATTGATGAGGCTTTACATTTTCTTGTTACGTATTTAACTGTCACCACCTGGTGCGTCATCACTTAATCGTTAAACGGAGCTCCAATCATGCTGCTCAGCTATTTGAATCTACCAATACAATGTAACTGCACAAGATCTTACTTCGGAGTCACGTGAGTGATTCCGTGAAGAAGCCCGCCAGCATGCATGCACGTCATTAAGTCTGACGCATTGCACAACGACTGACTGGCAGGCGCGTCGCTCCTGCCAGCGGTGAGTTTAAACCTGCAGGTAAGTTTGTACTTATTTCCAGGTTCTGTTTTTTCTTGCAGGAATCTCTTCTTACTTCTCGTTTAATCTTACTATTATCCATGCAATTTACTACCATATGTACTGAAGTTATAACAATTATAACAATGGCTGGTAATGCTGTGCTGGAAAATACCTTTATGACTCAAATATCAATTATCCCATTGATCTACCTTTTCAATTTAAGTGACTTCAGTTTCCTGTTTGACTTAGTTTTGCAATGAGCATTAACAAAGCACAGGTACAATCACTAAAAGCTGTTGGCCTTAATCTCAAAACTAATTTTTCCCACAGGAAGCAATATGTTGGTTGCTCCAGAGTTGGAGATAAAAATAATCAATATATTTTTACATCAAATTCAAAAGAAAAATATAGTATATTCTGAAATGCTTCAATATTGAAATCAAGTACATTTGCAAATTATGCATAGGTACACACTCATTTAAAGATAATTATATTAAATGTACTTTAGTATTCATATTTATTTTCAGTGCATATGTTTTAGTGGTAAGTTTAGTTAAACCACTTAATTTAAACTCTCCAATTATATTATTCACAGAATTATTATATATCCAAGTCAGATTTTATTACATTTGCAAGGAGTGTTATAAAACCTGATTTCATGAAAATAAATGCATACATCACGATTGTCCGCATGACATGTGCAATTTAAGGTATAGCACAGAGTAAGAATGTCATTGTTCTGTTTATGGTACATATAACAATTGCTTTTGACTATAGTATATTATCTACCTTATCTGCTCTTGAAAATTACAGGCATAATTTGGTTTGGGCCAAAGGGAGAGAGGCAATGGGAGGGATTGGTGGTGAATGGTGGGTGACAGCCAGAGGCCTGGGCATTTAACATTGAGCCTTCTAAAGACCACTGGTTTAGCCGTTGAATGGCAGAGAATAGCAATGGAAAATGTAATTGTCCAAAACAACAAGGTCAGAAACGAGTGGTGAAGTGCTGATGATAGTCACCAGTTACACTGCATAGTTGGCCCTTCAATTATAGGCCAGAAAAGGACAAAGTACTGGAATAACTCAGCAGGTCAGGCAGTATCTCTGAAGAACATGGGCAGGTGATGTTTTGGGTCAAAACCCTTCTTCAGCCTGTCTGTCAGCACTGTAATTTTATGTATTAGCCAGCATCTGCAGTTCTTGGTTTTGACATCCTAGCTCTATGCCAGGGTTGGCGTTTGAAGGGCATCCTGACACTTCTGTTAAAGGAAAGTGCTGGTAACTGAAACATTTCACAATACAAGAAGATTTTTTAAAATCTCTGTTGGTATTTTTTTTAATATTTAATTAGTTTGAAATGTCTCTTCTCATTCAAAACAATGAAACAAAACTATACAAAAGCCATTGATCGAATGTTATTAAAGGCTTCGAGTAAATCCCAGTGTAGCTTGGAATGTAATCCATCCGAGGCCCACTTAGTCTGCTCCACCTCACTAGAATGTTACTTGAAAAATGGAGAGTAAAGCCCCTGTCCCACTTACGTGTCCTTGGCACGCTAATTACGCGACCTTATGGTCGCATTGAGGCGCGACGGTCCCTTGAAGGTCGCGCGCGATTTCATGTGCCCGCACAGATGTCTGGAACACGTGACTCCATTTGAGGATGGACACAAAATGCAGGAGTAACTCAGCAGGCCCAGCAGCATCTCTGGAGAGAAGGAATGGGTGATGTTTCAGGTCGAGACTCTTCTTCAGTCTGAAAGAAGGGTCTTGACCTGAAACATCACCCATTGCTTCTCTCCAGAGATGCTGCCGGTCCCGCTGAGTTACTCCAGCATCTTGTGTCTATCTTCAATTGTCTTGGCCCCGCTCTGGGAGTAGAAGTGCAGGCGGATCCGGACCGCAACGGCCGTGAGCCCCAGGCCGAGTTCGGTGATCGTTTGCCTGCTTCTGCTGCTGTTGGAGGAGAGACGTTGCATCGGGCCAGGGTCTTGGGCCTGTCCCACTTTGGCTGTCAGTTACGCGGCAGGCCGTTGGCACGCGAAGATTTCATTCACTACAAAAATTTTGGAGCCCCGCGTGATGTCACGCACAACTACATACCGCTCCGCGCTTCTCAGTGGGACCGGCCCCGCGTGGCCATACGATGTCCATGCGCCCCAACGCGATGACGAGGTCGCGTAATTTGCGTGCCAAGGACACGTAAGTGGGACAGGCCCATTAGTGTTCTACCTTTTGCATCAGGGAAAAATCAATATTGGCAGCATGTCCAGGAAATAGACTGGTGCAGCATGACTTTACTCTTGTCTTTTGCAACAAGTGTGCATGATGTGGACAGGCACATATAAATATTGCCATTGGAATCACACAAGGCTATTTTAGTTATGATATCTATACAGGAGTTTTTTATCAACATGACACATAATGTAGTTCAGAATTATTTCCACAAGCTCTCTGCCATGTTGGTCACATTATGGCTGCCAAACATACAATGACGTAATCAAAATTTCTGCTCAAAATCTGCAACAGTCCTTATCTATCATTTAAAAAATGTTACTATCACTATTTCAATCCTATATCATTTTTGCCACAAAAATACCACAACGCATCTTCACAAAATATACCTTCCATTATATCATCAAAAGTTACCACATAGATGGCCATTTAGCCCATGCTGACATGATTTATTCCTACAGTATCATCGTTGCCTTTGATACTTTAAGTTCCTTGTTGTTGCACAATTGTCAAACTTTCTAAAAGTTATTTGTAAATAAGTTCTTTCTTGCAAATTCTGGATTGTGACAAAACCGAGAAAGAATTATCCTCATCTTAGCAAATAATTTTTGTTAACAAATTTAAACTCAAGAAAATTAAGAGGCTTTAAAAAATAGATTTTGTGGGCACCCACTGACTGATAAATCTAGAGGGAGCATTCTTCCATACATGGTAAATATGAAGGACTGCAGATTTAATTGTTGCAGGATACTGATTGCAGTCTTCACATTGTAAGCTGCAACAATGTACAAATTAATTTTGCAAACAGAACCTCAAATAGATCTTGTTTCTGTATTTAACATTTCCCAAAACCTGTTTTATGTTGGTGATTAGGACGTTCATACAAGAACTTTCATCAATATAGAAAAGAATGCAGTTCATTATAGGAATTCACATATATTAGTCCTGGTATGCTGCAAAATACTTAGTATTTCAAAAATGATCTTCCTTCCCTCCAAAACTTCAAATTCCCGGGCGTGCATATTTCCGAAGATCTTTTCTGGTCCCAGCACGATGATGCAATTATAAATAAAGCACATCAACGCCTCTATTTCCTGAGAAGATTAAGGAGATCCAGTATGTCAGAGAGGATTCTCTTGAACTTCTACAGGTGTACAGTAGGGAGCATATTGACTGGTTGCATCATGGCCTGGTTGGGCAACTTGAACGTCCAGGAGCGGAAAAGGTTGCAAAAAGTTGTAAACACTGCCCAGTACATCACCGGCTCTGACCTCCCCACCATCGAAGGGAATTATCGAAGTCGCTGCCTCAAAATATATATGTGTGTGTACTTGTGAGTATGTGTATATATACACACTGATTTTTGTTTTCTCTCTCTCGTTTATCATATTGTTTCCAGTGTATTATGTTTACATATTCTGTTGTGCTGCAGCAAGTAACAATTCCATTGTTCTATCTGGGACATAGGACAATAAAACACTCATGACACTATTTGGCAGGCACCTTGGAGTTAATGCTTGATCATGCACAACTGAAAACAAATATCAGAGAGAAAGCAATGATTTAAATCAAGCTACAGGTGCACAACCTTTTATCCGAAAGCCTTGGGACCAGACACTTTTCGTAATTCGGAATTTGTCGGTCTTCGGAATGGAAATTTTTTAGCGTAGATTTTAATGGCTGGCTCAGTGGTAGAGTGCTCGGCTCGTATCCGCAAGGTCGCGAGTTTGCGCCTTGATCCCGGCAGTTCCTCGGTCGCGAGTTTGAGTCTTCAATGTAGTTTTTTCTTGCAGAATAAATATCTGTATGAAATGCAGTGTGTTGAATGAATTCCTGAATTTATAAATGTGACCGCAGCATTGAATCACCTCTCGCACTCATGTCACCCTAGCGGGGCTACATGCCCTTAGGCGGCCTAAGGCGACATTTTCACACTCTTATATCCGTGTGCAGCAGAGGCGACGTGCGTTTGGCGCCAAATGTGAGCTTTGGTGTGCAGACGACATCCTGGAAAAAATGTCCGATTTCTTCCAGGTAGGCGATATACCCTCCCGGGCAATATACCCTCCACTTCTCTTTTATGAAGGGGATTTAGTTCCCCTTTCTTCCAGGACCGACCGGAGGTTCCGCTGTCACCTCCGCGGGCCGCCCTCGGTGAACGCTCACTCAACTTTGTCTTGGGATTCCTACTCTCCCGCGCAATATACCCTCCACTTCTCTTTTATGAAGGGGATTTAGTTCCCCTTTCTTCCAGGACCGACCGGAGGTTCCGCTGTCACCTCTGCGGGCCGCCCTCGGTGAACGTCCTGTCTCCCTGTCCCTGGGATAGTAGGGGGCGATCAAACAGCACAATACCCCCCTCCCCCTCCAACTCCAGAGGAATCCGCTCCCCGATGGGCCGCTACGGCGACAAGTGGCAGTTCGCCCACAGCCCGAGCTGCGCGACCCCAAGAACAAGACGTACCTTGCACACCATCAGCTTCTGCCCCTACGGGGAGCGTGTTCCTCTGGAGTTGGAGCGGGGCTGGTCTGGAGTTGCTGATCTGGGATCTCCGTGCTTGCAATGGGCCTGGGGGTCGGTGTCCCGATGAGGGGGCTGTGGGTGAACTGCCACTTGTCGCCGTAGCGGCCCATCGGGGAGCGGCTTCTGGTAGTCCTGACGTCTCCGGGCAGTTTGCAGTGTTCCTCTGGAGTTGGAACGGGGCTGGGCTGCTGCTGGCTGTGGGTCTCTGGGATCTCCGTGCTTGCAGCGGGCCTGGGGGTCGGTGTCCCGTTGGTCCTGACGTCTCCGGTGACTGGCACTGACCTGCTGGCATTGCAGGTCATGCGATGACCTGCGATGCTAGCAGGTCAGTGCCAGTCACCGGAGACGTCAGGACCAACGGGACACCGACCCCCAGGCCCACTGCAAGCACGGCCGGAGACAGTGCATAGCCCCCGCGCCGGTGCAATGGGCGGGGAGCTGGAGAGGGGAGGGAAGGGGTCACACACATGGCCGGGAAGCAGAGGGGTGTAGGTGGGGTGAAACTGAAGGCAGCGACAATCTGCTGCTGCTGCCTGCCCGCTGAGTTAAAAAGTTCCCACGCAAGACTCACGATACACTGTGTATCGTGCTACCGTGGGAACATTTTAACTCAGCGGGCAGGCAGCAGCATATTGTCAATTATTAACCCTCCCGCGCAATATACCCTCACCTCTTTTATGAATGGGGATTTAGTTCCCCTTTCTTCGAGGACCGACCGGAGGTTTCGCTGTCACCTCTGCAGGCCGCCCTCGGTGAACGTTTTCAAGGACCTTTCTTCAAGGACCGAAAAAATGTCCGCTATTCGGAGGTTTTCGTTATTTGGATCTTCGGATAAAAGGTTGTGCACCTGTACTACTTTTAAAGATTTGTGCACATGGACTCAAAAGTTACTCTGCTTTTTGGCTCACATCCCAAATTCCTGCCATTTAAGTTCTGCTGTGTTTCCACATTAATCCTCCCTAAACATATCCCGAAACACTCAATTACCTCTGCTGTGCTTCCATCTGCTTCACTGCCCTGCGTTCATCATCCTTGAATTTAACCCAAACAATTTTTCTACACACATTCCATTACATGATTTTAATCTTTTCTACCATTTGTACTTGACTGACATTTCCAACGGCTGTGATGTGATTTGCATTATCTGCAAAAATGTTACTGTTCCTCAAGGGCAAAGTGGAAATAAGAAATAATGCCTAATTTTCACTAACATAGAATTTGTTAATTGGATCCTTGGTCTCCAAACAAGCCAAATAATTATTTGCTCCCTGGTTGTTGTGGTATATTCACAGAAAATGAAAACTTCAATAATGTATGACATTTTAATTTTAATGCATATTTATGTTCGGTAAGATTACAGGTCCCTCTAACTCCCAAGGGCCAATATAAATTTTAACCTGTGTCTGAAAATGAATTCAAGTCAAGAGTGTTTTATTTCCCTATTTCACAAAGGGTGGTGGGTGTATGGAACGAGCTGCCAGAGGTGGTATTTGAGGCAGATACCATCGCAACATTTAAGAAACTTTGTGTAGGAAAGAACTGCAGATGCTGGTTTAAATCAAAGTAAGACACAAAATGCTGGAGTAAAGGGGGTGACCTAATCTGCAAGTTTAGAAGAGTGTCTTTGACCTTCAAACTCGCAGCATGGACAAAACATGGTCCTAGGAGGGCCTATGAGGTTGCTGGAACTCTCCTTCATGCTCGAGGGAAGTTCCCGAATACTCGTGGCCTCAGCTAGGTCGCGGACATTTTTTCAGCATGTGGAAAATTTTTCCGCAAGTAAAATTTGGTCGGCATGGTTCTTTATCAAAGTCAAAGTCAAAGTAGCCTTTATTGTCATTCAGACCTTGCAGTCTGAACGAAATGTTTTTGCCTTGCGGTCCTACATATAGTAAAAATGACAAAAACACACAATAAACACAAATTAACATCCACCACAGTGAGTTCACCAGGCACCTCCTCACTGTGATGGAAGGCAAAAGGCCTTTGTCTCTTCCCTTCTTATTCTCCCTCTGCGCCGAGGCGATCCAGGCTTCAGATGTTGTGACCCCGCCGGGCGATGGTAAGTAATGTCAGTCCCGCGGCTGAATCTGAGCTCCGCGAACGGGCCGTTCATAGTGCAGTGGAGTAGGGTCGCTAGGTAGTTACAGGCAGTCGAGGGCAGCCATAGGCCATCTCCTTCGCTGACCGGGCATTATGATTGGCTCATTGGAGTTTTCAGGACCAAGGAAAACCTGGTCAAATGGTAGGTAAAATGCCCGCTAAACTTTATTATACTTCTTAAATGTGTCTCCACTTTGTCTCCATTTTGTAATGGCACATGATAGTGAAGAAAATATTTTTATTTAGGTGTGTTATTAAACCGTTGCATTGTACTACAAAATTGTTCAAAAATAAAAAGTAAATAACCTGAATGAGTTTAATCGTATTATGTCAACTTGCAACTCAACAGATCCATATGGGTGTTTCTAATTCTCCAGTGTAGGAATGAGTGACATTTCAGGTTGAGACCCTTCAGATGATATTCCAGTTCATTTTGTGGATTTTTGGCTACCTCCCATCTTAGCCTCAAGTCCTCACAGCTGCACTACCATGCATTTTAAATAATGCTGATTTTCAGAAAGATTTTAAAGCAATTAAAAGGCATTCTGCCACCAGCAAGCCATCAGGAGTTGGGGGTTGCAGGTTCTGCCACCTGAGGCATGGTCACTGCTGGTGGCCCAATGCTTGGCTTTGTGCTTGGAAAATAACAGGGGCAGTTTAGACTAGTGATCATTTTGTAGCCTGATCAATGAGGACCCATTCATGAGCTCCCATATGAATCCTGCCTCAATGTTAATTATAAATGCAAGATATAGGCTACTATAGGCTTCATAGAACCAAAAGCCATAATGCTTGTCAAGTCCAGAAGCATCAGAGATGCATAGATTGTCTTGGTCAATGGCCCATAGCTACTCATTCAACACCAGTTAGCAGCTGCCTGTTTGGACTATTCCCTCTGAAAGTTTAGAAACATTAAGCCCACTACTAATTACATTCACTAATGACTCCAGATCAATAATGAATACACTGGTACACTCAGTAAAGTTAACTCACCTGATGAGTTTTATTTCTCAAGCAAACAATCAAAATCACTGTCTGGCTGTCTGTCTGACTCTGTCTGTCTGTCTGTCCTCCCAAGGGTCGGGCCATTCCACCATCGAACCCCTCGGCACGGGAATGGACTAGTCCGGGGGGGCGGCCCTTAGCTACAGGGATAAAGGGCAGGGGTTTAGGCGCGATTGCTCTCTTGCAGACCCGATTGGACAAGAGAACAACAACTAATAAAATTCCTCCTCAAATACCTGGCTCTTCGCCTTCATTTCGGGCTTATCTGCGTGCCACATTGGTGACCCCGATGCTCCATTGGTGTCATAATGGAGTCAAAAGACAGAGCCGCCCGTCCGTCTGCCTCACATGCCGACCAGGCCCTGTCCCTCGCTGTGGTCTCCGTTAAACTATCTACGTTCTGGACCACCCGGCCACGCGTCTGGTTTCAGCAGGCTGAGGCCCAATTCCATTGCGAGGCATTACGGTGGACGACACCCAACACTTCTACCTGGTGGGGGCCCTCGACCAGGACATGGCCGGAGAAGTTACTCAGTTCCTCGAAGACCCCCCGGCCGCCGAGAAATACCTCGGCCTTAAGGAGCTCCTGCTCCAGGTTTACGGGCTCAGCCGGATGGAACGGGCTGCCAAGCTCCTTAATATGGAGGGCCTAGGTGACCGGCGGCCATCAAGCCACCTTAATGAGATGGTCGAGCTCCTGGATGGGCACACGGCATGCCTCATGTTTGAGTATCTTTACCTGCATCTGCTGCCGGCTGACATCCGCCTGAGCTCACTGACGTCTCGTTTGCTGACACCTGGGCCCTCGGCAGGTGCGGTGACATGCTGTGGATGGCGCCAGGTGCAGTCCCACACCAGCAGGCTCCAAGCGCCACCGGCAGGAGCACTGGTGCTATTACCACCAGCAGCACGACAATGCCACCAGCAATGACACCTGTGCCTCTGCCAGTCCCTCTGTCGGCCGACTTCCGTACGCGGTCCGGTCGGGTTGTATGCCCGCCGGTGCGTTTCGTGCCTCCTGTTCTGGGGGAGGCGGGTCCAGTTGCGGCTCCCAAGGGTCGGGACATTCCATTATTGAACCCCTCGGCACAGGAATGGACTATTCCGTGGGCGGCCCTAAATTACAGGGATTAAAGTGCAGGGGTTTAGGCGCGATCGCTCTCTTGTAGACCCAACTGGACAAGAGAACAACTAATCAAATTCCTCCCGAAATATCTGGCTCCTCGCCTTCATTACGGGCTTATCGTTGTGCCATCTATCTGTCTGTCTGTCTGTCTGTCTGTCTGTCTGTCTGTCTGTCTGTCTGTCTGTCTGTCTGTCTGTCTGTCTGTCTGTCTGTCTGGCTGGCTGGCTGGCTGGCCATTTATTTAATTATCTATCTATCTGTCTATTTATTTATTTATTTATTTGTCTATTTATTAACCATTTATTTTTTTATTTATTCACTCATTCATTCGTCCACCCATCTATTTATTTATTTATTCATGTATATTTTTGTCTATCTGTTCATTTATTTGTTTATCCATTTCCCCCATAACTACCTCTTTTCCTTTCCCCACTGGGCTCCAGTGTTCATAAGGGGGTAAATCTGTTGGATTGGGTTAATTTGTTCAATGACCCTTCATTGGACTTGGTTGCCTGTGGCCAGGAGAGCAGTGGACCTTGTCGTCACAACTGGAATGACCTCACCCAACTTTAATTAAAATGTTACAAACAAAATTATTTTATAGTCATGGCAATTTTTCAACATTTCGTATTGGATTTAATGTACTTCTGTCTATTTCACAAAACATGGCTAATGCTTTGTCTAGAAAACTAATACCGCTCTCACACGTGTTGCCTACCAAGTGACCTTTCAATAAACACCTCAATTTTCCAGGCAGCCACATTGCACTTCCCCCCCTTAAAAGATACCGACAACACCTAAGTAGTGTCAAGGGCCTCTCCCACTTGGGCGACCTAATCCGCGAGTTCTGCCGAGTTTGCCCTCGACTCATACTTGCAGCATGGTCAACACGAGGTAGTAGGAGGTCTTCGTAACTCTCCATCATGCTCGAGAGTGGTCTCCGTGTACTCGAGGTCTCAGCTAGGTCGCGGCATTTTTTTCAATATGTTAAAAAATGCCCGCAAGTAAAAAAGGTCGCCATGGAAAACATAGATACTTTTTTTACTCGTAGGTTTAGTCATAGTAATAATAATAATAATACATTTTATTTATGGGAGCCTTTCAAGAGTCTCAAGGACACCTAGTAGGTCGTAGGTTTAGTCATAGTAGGTCGTAGTAGGTCGGCATGTTGGTCGTAGGTAATCTAGGGTAGTCGAAAGTAGTCGTGGATATTCATCATAGCCGAGGTGATGTCGAAGGCAGGTTGAAGAAGATCGAAGTAGGTCGTCTTCACTCTCCACTATTCGGTGTCCAATTTTCCCGAAGTTAGTCGTAGCTAGACAAAGCTGGTCTTCAACATAGTCGAAAGAAGTCTTCTACATAGACGAAGGAGGTCTTCAACATGTCATTTTTTCAAACTCTTCTAAACTCGCCAATTAGGTCGCCCAAGTGGGACAGCCCCTTAACTCACTTGTAATAATCAGGACCATGGCTAATCAGTACAATCAATGAAGACTGCAAACATTGCAACTGGATATAGAGATTCCATAAAACACCAATTCAATACACTACCCATAATACGGTTAACATGCATGGGTTAATCCTGTACAATATCAGTCTATTTTCCTGGGGTTAGCCGAGGCTTTTTAGTTTTGATGAATTTTCATAATAGCTGGGCAGTCACGGTGGCACAGCGGTAGAGTTGCTGCCTTACAGCAAAATGCAGCGCCAGAGACCCAGGTTCGATCCCGACTACGGGTGCTGTCTGTATGGAGTTTGTATGTTCTCCCCGTGATCTGCGTGGGTTTTCGCCGAGATCTTCGGTTTCCTCCCACACTCCAAAGACGTACAGGTTTGTAGGTTAATTGGCTTGATTAATTGGTTTGATAAAAATGTTAAGTTGTCCAAGTTGGCGATATGCAGAGTATTGCCCTGCCGACTACAAAATTCAGAAGGTTCAGAAGGTTCAGAAGGTAATATGACAGGTGCAAATCAAAGATCTTAGCACTGCAGACAAATTAATCCGTTTTTGGTGCAAAACTTAAATTGTGGATTGTTTTAGTTCATGATATATATTGACAAATCAGTTACTGATCACAATCACATATCCAGAACCTTATTTATCTCCTATTTTGAACTTTATCATCTCTTATATTTGGAGAAAAACTGTGTATTTTTATATGTCACCAATCATGTCAACCTCATAATATAACCTTCTTGTGAAAATATAAATTAATAAAGGAGAAAAAATATGTTCGCTAAGATTCGATCATTTGTTATAATAAAGGGCTTGTCCCACTGTGCGAGGTAATTTAAGAGTTCTCCCGAGTTTTAAAAAAATCAAACTCGTGGTATGTACATAGAATGTACGTAGCACCTACGTCGGAGCTCGTGGATGTCTTGTAGCAGCTCGTTATGCTCGGGAAACGCGGTAACTCGTGAAGTTTTTTCAGCACTGTGAAAAATATCCACGAGAGCCCCGAGTACCTATGAGCGGCTATTACCGTAATTCTCCGAGTTCGAATCAGGGGAAACTCGGGAGAACTCTTGAATTACCTCGTACAGTGGGACAGGCCCTTTAAGAACTGGATTCATTTGGAATAAGGTTCATATAAATATTGAGCCTCTCATTTCCTTTGGAGAAATCAAATGTGCACTGGGTGTCTAAAAATTCATAAGACAGTAATTAATTTCAGCTAATGGCCGTGTATTTATTTATACGCATATTGAATGCGTTTAGAAGCTCGACCCAGAGGAGAGTTTGTTAATTACAAAGCTAATTATTTCACTTATGCAGTGTCAGCATTAATCCTTTCATTGAATTTCTGAGCACATTTTGCTATCAAATGTGTGTCAACAACTGGAAAAAGGCAAATACTTACTCATAGGCAAACCACAGAATCACACCTCACCCACAAAACATGGTGACGTATCCCAGAATTGTAATGTCTTGTATTATAAACGGCTGAATGCCATCTGTATTTAATACAGTAGCTTTTCTTACAAAGAAAATGAAATCCATCTACAGCATGTTTCAATTAGATAATGAACAACATTCTAAAATATCCATTTATAGGAGATAAATTAAGCTTGTTAATGAATTGACTTTTGGCAAGTTATCTCCATACCAAAAAATAATTGTAATCTAGATTTTGTATGAATACAGTAAAAGTGTAGATATGAAAGAATATGCCTTTACATGCAAAACATAATTTGCCTCTTCAATTTAAAGTTATTTGATTATTAATTATTTCTTGGGGGCACAAATGAGCAAAATAGATAGAGAATTGACTCTACCCTTCTTAATTGGACTTAAATTACAGAATAGCTTTCAAAATCATTCTGTCGCTTTTGAAACAATTGCAGTCTTGTCTTATTAAAAAAGTTCCAAAGGATTGTAATTATGAGTATTTCAATGTCAATTATTTTTCAGTCTTGAAATTCTAGGTGGAAGCAAACTAAATGTTAACTGTTAAAACTGTTAAAACACATTCTGATGTCATTATAATGAAGTTACGTTTGTTTATATCGGCTCTTGACTGTAAAAATGTTAATAAATCAAACAGCAAGGATGCTTAAGCTGCAATGCCTCCATCAGAACAATATCCTCATGAACTCCTTAACTCCTGCAGTGAAGCAGGAGTCATTGATTGTAACCACAAGGTTGAACAACGATTTTCTGGCAACTTTGGTCCCAGAGCCTATCTGGAGTATCCGTTTTTCTGGACCAACAGAGGTCACGCGATGAGGAAAGTAAAAGACACCCCAGGCCGTGTTCCTAAAGCACCATGGAGTGCCAGAAACTTAAATAATACAAATATAACATGTAAACTGAGTGTGAATGGTATGACCTGCCGGCCCATCCCTGGCTCCCACTGTCTCCCCAGCGATTCAGAGCCCTGGCTTCCGACTTCACACCCGACTCGCAAAGTGCACTAGCAAGCCCTTCTCCATGAACCATATTTTCTGGTGACACAGCTGTTGTTGCGGTTCACGTTGTAACCCCTGGTGACAGCGTTTTCTTCATGTTGCTGCCTCCTCGTCCTCTCCTCCCCCTCTTCCTACCCCTTCCTCCCGCCCACCCCTTCCCCCCGCCACCTCCTTCCCCTCCTCACCTCACCTACCCCCAATGCAACTGCCTCCCCTTTTCCCCCCGGAGATCCGACATACTCCACCTTGGAAGCGACAGTAGGTGAGAGTGGGAGGGAGCCCCACTGTGACCGAGTGCGTTTTATTGTTGACAGTGGCCTGGAGCAAGCGCTTTCCCCAAAAACATGAGTCGCAACAATAGCCATGTTCACCGGTGAAGAGGGGCATGCTGGTGCAGATCAGCGGCATTGGCGCCTAGTATTGTGTTGGAGTAACTCAGCCAACTGGATCAGTCTAAGGAAGGGTCCTGATGTCACCTATTTGTGTTCTGCAGAGATCCTAACTTGCTGAGTTACTCCAACACTTTGTGTCCTTTCTTAGGGTGAAGAAGGTTTTGCTGGTGCACCTTGCAAGGCGGGAGTGGGGTCGGAATCCGGGGCTCTAAACGGGCAGAATGGACAGATGGGTCGGCAGGTCAGTCTGCTATATCTAAAATCCGTTATACAATACAATACCGTTTATTTGTCATTTGAACCTCACATGAAGTTCAAACAAAATTTGGTTTCTGCAGTCATACAACAAGAAAAGAACCAAGACACACACCAACACAATTCACACAAACATCCATCACAGTGAATCTCCTCCTCACTGTGATGGAAGGCAAAGTCTTGTCTTCCCCCTGCTCTCCATTCTTCTCCCGATGTCAAAGCAAGTCCCGCGGCCATTTAAAGCCGCGCCGGCCGATGTAAGGCCCTGCTCCGGGTCTTGATGTTGGAGCTCCCGGCGGGTGCTAGCAAATCCCGCGGCTGTTTAAGCCGCGCCGGGCAATGTAAGGCCCCACTCCAGGTCACTCTCAACCCCGCAATTCGAGCGGGAGAAGTCGCTGTTGTTGGTGCTCCGTAAAGCAGTCTCCCACCGGGGACCCGCGAGCTCCCGGTGTCACCATTCACCGGAGTCGGATCGCAGCAGCGCGCCACCACAGCTCTCCATGTTCCGAAGCCGGCCAGCTCCACGATAGTAGGTCCACAGCTCCGCCGGCTCCATGACTTGAGCCCCCAGGTCGTTCCGATTGGAGGCCGCTCCACGGTGCTAGGCCCCAACGACAACGGAGACCCGACAGGGAAAAGGTCGGGTCCCCGTACAGGGAAGAGATTTAAAAGTTTTAATTTAAAAGATATTTCAACCTGTAATATCTTTGCAAAGCCAATTGGCAATAAAAAACATGTAAAAATTATACCAGTCTTCAGAGTTTATGCATCAGAAACTAAAAAATAAACATTAGTCACTATTTTCAATGTTCGCCAGGTTTTGGTGGAATTGATCATTATTTTTACATTTTACTGAAGGCCAAGCTGTAAATGAATTTCTCTGTTTGACACTTCCGTCTTGTCATTGCTCATATTTTCTAAATTATGCTTCCAATTAAAGACATATGTTTAAGCCACTTGAATAGGTAATTTTATTATATATGCTTAAGAACAAATCATTCACGTTAGAATCTCGCTCCATTGGTACCATTAAGTTTATTTTGTGTTTCTGTTTATACTGGAGATGAGTTAATTCTTTCCTTTCTATTTCACAGTTTTGTCATAGTTAGAGATCATGTTTTGCTATAACATTAGATCAAGGTATGTATCTCTGAACAAAATGTGACTGATTTGCCAGACCACATATTAAAATATTCGAGCTAACCACATATGTGAATATCCAAATGTAAAGATACAAATAGCAAATGTTGGAAATACGCAGCAGGCCAGGTACCTTCTGTGGAGAGAGAGAAAGAGTGAACATCCTTAACTGATGACCTTCCATTGGGATATTGGGCAACACAGTGGTGCAGCGGTAGAGTTGCTGCCTTACAGCGCCAGAGACCCGGATTCGGGTGCTGACTACGGGTGCTGTCTGCATGGATTTCCCCCCGTTTCATAACATACTCCAAAGACTTTCAGGTTTGTAGGTTAATTGTCTGGTAAATTTGTAAATTCTCCCCAGGGTGTAGGATACTGCTAGTGTAAGGGGTGATCACTGGTCGGCATGGACTCGGTGGGCCGAAGGGTCTGCTTCCACGCTGTACCACTTAAGTCTAAAGTACTAGAACTTAGAAAACAGATGTGTTTAAGTTTCAGAGTAGAGGGGAGGGATAGAGAGAATGAAGGAAATACCTGTGATTAGAAGAAACCCACCAGAGTGTGACTGATGCCAATATTGGTGGTGCTGCCTTAGTGAGGGTGATGAAGGATTGCTAATTGAAGAAGGTTTGCCTGCAGTGGATGCAAATCAAAACTGAAAGAGAACTGATCGAGATTGAAAAATAATGCTGGAACTGTGTAATACAGAACACAGCCATTGTTGGAATTATGAAACTGTGAAATAAATTAAAGTAAAAAAGAGCACAAAGTGCTGGAATAACTCAACAGATTAGGCAGCATCTCTGGGGGACATGGATATGCAACCATTTGGGTCGGGCAAGGACATGAAATCAATTCAACAATTTCAGACAAGCAGACATTTCATTTTTTATGAAAATTGGCTAGATCTGATGAAAGATCATCATTTGTACTATTATCAAGAGAGCTAGAGGGGCTCTTAAAGAAAGCGGAGTCAGGGGATATAGGAGGAAGGCAGGAACGGGGTACTGATTAGAGATGATCAGCCATTATCACATTGAATGGTGGTGCTGGCTCAAAGGGCCGAATGGCCTACTCCTGCACCTATTGTCTATTGTCTATTGTCTATTATCTAAATTTTAGCTCTATTTCTACTGATGTTGTTTGACTTGCTGGGTATTTACAGCATTCTCTTTTATATCAGATTTCCCATCACTGTGATGCTCTAATATCTGACCAGCATTGTCTCCTCTGTCCTCATTCACCTCCTCTCCCTCGACGTATTTACATCTCCTCCAGACAGACCAACTTCACTTTGCAATCCTTCACCGCACTTTCTCAGACAGTGACACCAACAATTGCAGCATTCAGACTCTCTTTGCCTCCACTGTATCACTAACATCCCCTTTGTTCTCCCCCCCCCCCGCCCCATACCCAGCCCGCACACTTCATCATGCTTGTTTTCTATCCTAAGGAAGCTAAGGAAACCCAAAACACAAACTGCTTCTCAATCTGCAGATACAGCATAAACCTACACTTTGCAGCATTTGTTATTTTATTTTCGATTGCCTAACACGTGCATTTGTTTGCTTTTGATTTCTATAGAAATACTGTCTAATGTTCAAAAAAGCTAACTTTTAAATGTGAGTTACTTTCAGCCCATAGGTATTTATTACTGAATTAGGAATATGAGGAAATTACATTTGTGTAGCACTTTTAATTTTTTTTTGCAACTTTAGAAAGTGTTTACAATGTTAGAATGAAGGAAATAAGGAAACTGGCAACTATTAATGAAGTAAACAGTCCAATAATTTGTTTCAGTATTGTAGCCTGAGGGGTTAATATTGACCAGAACAAGAGAAGACCCGTATATCTTTTGGAATCACATTCAGAGACCTGTTTTGGAATGTCTCATTCTGAAAGCAGTGTCACCAACAGTGATGGACTTCAAAACTGTGGAACAGATAAGGGAACTTAAAATGAATGTCAAAAGTTTGGAGAGGTGCTTGAATCCAAAATCATTTCATTCTTATGTTATGTCTGAAGAAGAGGCCCATCCCAAAACGTCACCCATTCCTTCTCTCCAGAGATGCTGCCTGTCCCGCTGTGTTACTCCAGCATTTTGTGTCATTCTTATGTTAGACTGGTCACCCCATGAGTTGCCTGCCATTTACAAGCAATTTTATTATAACCTTGGCAGTCAAGCACAGCAATAAATAAATAACTTCCTTGACCGGTTTTCACAAGGAAAAGTCTCCCAAAGTATTTTACTGAAAAGGAATGCCTTGAAGCAGAATTACTGTTATATGGTAGAACATAGGAGAGATGAGAAAGGAAAAAGGAAAAATGTGAGGTCATCCACTGTGGTGTACAGAATAGAAGAGCATTGTATTTCTTTAAATGGTGAGAGAATGGGGAGTGATGATGTTCAAAGGCCATGCTTGTGCACATGTCACTGAAACCCAACACGTTGGTTGAAATAAGCACTTAGGAATGCAATTGGCATATTGGGCTTTATTACAAGAGGGTTTCAATGTAGGAGTAAGGAGGAGTTACTGCATAATGTAATGCCTTGTTGAGAATGGAATGGACTATGATGTGGAGGAAGGAACTGCAGATGTTGGTTTACACCGAAGATAGACACAAAATGCCAGAGTAATTAAATGGGTCAGGGATGACTGATGAAGGTTTTCGAACCAAAACGTCACCTATTCCTTTTCTCCAGAGATGCTTCCTGTCCCGCAGAGTTACTCCAGCATTTTGTGTCTATCATGGAGTATGATGTACAGTTTTGATCTCCTATATTATAGAAGAAGTGCTACAAAGGTTCATTGGACTGGATCCAGGGATGGTAGGGCTGCCATTTATGGAGACAATTAATAGACCAGGCTTGCATTCTCCAGAGTTTAGAAGACTGAGAGGAGGTGACATTAAAACTAATTACAGGCCTGACTGGTTGTATGCAGGGAAGATATATTTCCAGACAGTGTGTAACAAGATATGATTAGGGTTTGAGGATACAGGTCAACAATGCAGGAAAAACACTCAAACAATATAACATGAGGAGAAAAAAAAATCGATTAAAGCAACAATAAGACTATAATAAAACCAGAACAAAATCTAAAACTAAACAGCAGCAATGCAGCAAATAAACACTGAGTCTCACATGTGCTTCAACTGCAAAACTCGCCAAAACTTGTTGGGATCTACTTCTTATGGTGGTTTGGCCTGAAGGCTTGTTCATGATTAGTACGGTTGTCAGAAGTTATGAGGAGAAGGGAGGAGTATGAGGTTAGGAGGGAGAGATAGATCAGCCACGATTGAATAGCAGAGTAGACTTGATGGACCGAATGGCCTAATTCTACTCATATCCCTTATGACCTTATGACCGTTCTAACAATACTGAGGTCAGTAGGTCCTGGTGCCATTCTGCAATCACATCCTAAGTTGAAGTGTGGTGAGCTCACTCGCAGCACACACAAATATAATCAATAGGGGTCATAGATATAAGGTTAGAGGGGAAAAGTTTAATGGAGATATGTAGGGCAAGTCTTTTAACACAGAGGGGGCCTGCAACGCATTGTCCTGGGTGGTGCTGGAGGCTGATACGATAGTGGCATTTAAGATGCTTTTCAGTAGGCACATGTAAGTGCAGGGAATAGAGGGATATGGATCATATACTGGCCGATGAGATCAGTATAACTAGGCATCAACACATACATTGTGAGTCGAGGGGCCCGTACCTGTGCTATGCTGTTCTATGTTGCATGTTAATAAGCCCGCACATATTTCTTAATCTATAAACAACAGTCAACCATGTATTTTCCTAAGGCAAGGTATCCTCCTTAATGATGGAAACAGGGATTATTTATTATACCAGGAACCGAGTTAATCTCAGATATCTCTGGGAAGATAATTTTGTTTTATGTCTCTGCAGTTGCATAATCTGAGGCCTCATGACTTACTGGTTCTTTCAAGTGAGTCCAATTATTTTCTAGAGCACCTAAATGTTTTTCTAAACTAGCCTGCTTGCTCGACCGAGCCAGACAACTACATTTTAACTGAAAAAGCCTGTTTTAACCCTTACATCACACTGAGGAGTCTAAAACCGGAGGTCACAGTTTCAGAATAAGTAAGGAGAATTTTCTTTTCTTACAGGATGGTGCATCTTTGGAATTATTTCCATCAGAGGTTTCTGAAAGTTCAGTTGATTAATTAATTCAAAACAGTTATTAATGGAACGAATGGATGTCGGGGAGTGCAGAATAATGGAATTGAAATGGAAGATTAGCAATCATCTTGATGAATTGTTCAGTAGGGTTGAAGGACTGTAGGACCTACTCCTGATCCTATTGTCTGTGTCCTTACGATCCTATTCATTAAATGTGGGCAAATTTATCAAATTCCTTTCCCAAATCCATTTTCTCTCAAGAAGGTTTTTAGAATGTCCCTAAGGTCTGTGCACTGAATATAATTCATCAGTGTCAAACCTGATCAATGGTGGAGAATGGCAGAGGCGGTAGTGCATCTGTCTCAAAGCTCCAGTCCTGACCTCTGGTCTTCCCTTTGTTGCATTCGTACATCTTTTCCTGTTATCTCATGGTTTTCTGCCAGATTCTCCAGAAAGGATGTTTCCACTTGTGGGAGAGTCTAGGACTAGAGGTCATAGCCTCAGAATTAAAGGACATTCCTCTGGGAAGGAGATGAGAAGGAATTTATTTTGTCAGAGAATGGTGAATCTGTGGAATTCTTTGTCACAGAAGGCTGTGGAGGCCAAGTCAATGGATATTTTTAATGCAGAGATAGATAGATTATTGATTGTTATGGGTTTCAGGGGTTATGGGGAGAAGGCAGGAGAATGGGGTTAGGAGGGAGAGATAGATCAGCCATGATTGAATAGCGTAGTAGATTTGACGGGCCGAATGGCTTAATTCTGCTCCTATTACGTATGCCCTTATATCCTTATGACCTTCTCCAGTTTCCTTCCACTTCCCAAAAGATTAAGTTGCAGTATAGTTAATTGGTTACTGAACATTACCCCTAGTGTCGGCAGCTATATGGAAAACTATGGGCTGTTGACAAAACAAAGGAGGTCATCGATGACTTCCGGAGAAACCGGCACAGTCACACACCACTACACATTAATGACATCGATGTGGAGTTGGTCAGTAGCACTAAGTTCCTGGGGGTGCAGATCACGAACAGTCTGACCTGGTCACACAACATCGCATCACTGGTTAAGAGAGCGCGGCAGCGGTTGCACTTTCTGCGCCGGATGAGAAGAGCTCACCTCCCCCATCCCGTCCTCACCACTTTCTACAGGGGCACCATAGAGAGCATTTTTCCAGCTGCATCTCAGTCTGGTTTGGGGACTGCAAAGCCTCCGACTGGAAGTCCGTGCAGAGAGTGGTGAGGACGGCTGAAAAATTCATCGGGACTTCTCTTCCTTCAATCCGGGACATTGCGTGCAAACGTTGCTTGTCCAAGGCCAACAGCATTATAAAAGACCGCACACATCTCCATCATAGACTGTTCACTCTGCTGCCCTCGTGCAAAAAGTATCGCAGTATAAGGAGCAGAACGGCCAGGTTTTGCAACAGCTTCTTCCCCCGAGCCATCAGACTCTTGAATTCCATATAATGTGCCACCACTATTATCTATTTTATCTTTTTATCTATTTTACCCTTCTGTTATTTTGTGTTGCACAGTGAACCAGATGCAACAAAATTTTGTTCACTTGCATTTGTTGGTGTATTTTTGAATGACAATAAAGACTTTGATTGATTGATTGATTGATTGATTGATGTAAGTACCATATGTGGGAGGATAGTTTTGGGAAATTATTGAAGAGAGGGATTGATGGTATTATATGGAGAGCTGACAGACATTTGAGTGGGACTGCATTCCTCCAATGTTTAGTTTAGTTTAGAGATACAGTAATGCCCCTGTCCCACTTAGGAAACCTGAACGGAAACCTCTGGAGACTTTGCGCCCCACCCAAGGTTTCCGTGCGGTTCCCGGAGGTTGCAGGTGGTTGCCGGAGGTTGCAGCTAGTGGAAGCAGGTAGGGAGACTGACAAAAACCTCCGGGAACCGCACGGAAACCTTGGGTGGGGCGCAAAGTCTCCAGAGGTTTCCGTTCAGGTTTCCTAAGTGGGACAGGGGCATGAGGATACTTTGGCCCATCGAGTCCACAGTGAGCATCGAGTATCAATCACCTGTTCACACTTGTTCTATGTTATCCCACTTTCTTATCCACTCCCTACACACTAAGTGCAATTTTACAGAGGCCAATTAACCTTCCAACCCCCTCATCTTTGGGATGTGGGAGGAAACTGAAGCACAAAGAGGAAATGCAGGTGGAGAATCCAGGGAGAATGTGCAATCTTAACACAGCCACCACCTGGGTCAGGATCAAACCAGGGTCTCTGGCTCTTTGAAGCAGCAATGCTGCCAGCTGTGCCACTGTGCTATCCTATGTCATGGGTTAATTTGAAAAATGAAATGAGAATGATAGTATTTTCACAGCAACAAAGAAAGAACAGAAGTATGTATCCTGGTCAGGGTAGTGTGTGATTTGGAGGGGTTCTTGGCATGTGGGGGCTGCCGAGAATAAAGGGGGATCCGGAGGGGTTGGGGGGGGGGAGCATTTGCACATCAGCTTAATCATGTATTGACTTTCCACTGCACTGACTGGTTAGCACACATCAAAAGCTTTGCACTGTACATCGGTGCACGTGACAAAAACTAAACCCAAACTTAATCCAGCAGTAAAGTCTTCCACCCTAGCGTCAGCTGTTCCGAGGCAACACTAGTGGACTGTGTGGAGATCGATAGGGCAGTACAAGTTTCCACAGCATTCCCAGATCTTGGGCTGGTAAACATGCTCGCTGAACCTGTGCCAGGTTAAACCTGGTGTGAGCACAACTGGCCCATTCACAAGTGAACTGGCTCTATTCACAACTCCAGACCAAAGATAAACGGGACTCTTTTCATTCCTTATTTTTAGGTTACTGAATGAGTATGCTGTCAAAGGCATTCACACACACAATAATACTCCAAATAAAATAATTTAAAAATACAATTAATAAATAAACATATCACACTTTTAACATTCAGCGCATTAAAAATGTCATAAGCTGAACAAAATAATTAAAAACATGAAAATAACCCAAATGTTGCTGACTGTGAATGTCAAATTCTTGCCCAATCAGCAACACAGATGACTTTAATAAAAGTTATTGAGCCTGGGAGATAAAATTTACTGGCAGTCGAAGCCGTTCTGTAAATATAAAAGGCTGCCTGTGCTTAGCCCCTCTGGTGCACTCTGCCCCATGATCATTTCTGAGGTAAAGCTCCCAGGAGAAAAATGTGCTGGGGGCCATGCTGCAACAAATAGCAAGGCCAGAGAGGCAGGCAGGAATCTGTAATTTCTGATAGCCTTTGTGAAATATATCCATTATAACATTATGCAACCATATTATCTCATCAGACAGGTCAATAGCCATAGATAATATTCCGGGGAAGTAAATATTTTCCCAGAATATTGCCAAAGAAAACCGAGTCAGGTTTCAAGATCAATTGTGCGTCACCGGTAGCCTATACAGCATAGTCGCATCATTATACAGTATAGTCACATCATTAATAGTGTATCCAATGGATATTCTCACATACCTTTTGCTGAGTAGAAAATAAAAATACTATTTCCTATTCTTGCTTGAGGCTTGTTGATTTTATGTACATGCCCTCTGGTCCTGCTGTTGAAATTTAAGTTAAATAACTTGCGAACAAATCCATGCCTGTTATGGTACAGAGAAAGCCAATCATGTTTTCTCTCATCTCCTCTTCTATTGAAAAAAAAAACATTTTGTTGAGGCGCATGTTAGACCAAATAGTGTTGAGTTCCAATGAGGCAGTGCTTTCTCTGTTCACGACTTCCAGCAAATCCATCAGTGTGCCTTTAATTGTTTTCTCATAGGACATGAGTGCTACTTTAAAGGGCAGTATTTGTTCCCAACCCCGCATAGCCAATGAGCTGATGGCAAGTAGTCACCTCCATGAATCAAGACAGCCCGTATATTACAGGTAGTCACAGTACTGTTGGGAAGGTCATTCAAGGATTTAGCACAGCAACAATAAAAGTATGGTTTTACATTTTCAAAGTCAGAATGGAAGTAGTAGTTGTATCATGCAATTGTTCTTATGTTTCCAGTTGGAAATTACACGTTTGGGAGGTGTTGCATAAGAATCCTTGCTGGGTTTTTAGCAGGTAATGCTGTCCGTGAAACATGCTGTGGTCATGGTACATTGGAGGAAGTGTGTAATTAGGTTAATACATGGCAAGCGACTCATTAAAGCTGCATTAACATGGATGGATTTGAGCTTCCTAAATGTTGTCATAGCTGTATACATCCAAGCAGGTGAAGAGATTCCCAGCACAATAATGAACCAAAAGCTAATGCTAAACCTGAACCTAAACCATGCTTCTGAATTTTGGTGCTGATGGTGGAAAGTCTGCAGAATCATTCTGCACAGGATTCCCAGACTCGTTTATTGCCTGCAGCTGGCAGAGTTCGATCTATGGTCATTGGTGACCCCAGGATATTGATACAAAAGAAAAATACAATGGGAGCTGGAAATTTGAATTTAGGCAACACTAGGGAGAAAAGCATAGTTAGACTAATGGCCTATCATCAGTCCAGAACCAGGGGCCACAATTTAAAAATAGGGGATAAGCTGTTTAGAACGGAGATGAGGAAACACTTTTACACACAGTGAGTTGTGAGTCTGTGGAATTCTCTGCCTCAGAGGGTGGTGGAGGCCGGTTCTCTGGATACTTTCAAGAGGGAGCTAGATAGGGCTCTTAAAGATAGCAGAGTCAGGGGATATGGGGAGAAGGCAGGAACGGGGTACTGATTGGGGATGATCAGCCATGATCACATTGAATAGCAGTGCTGGCTCGAAGGGCCAAATGACCTACTCCTGTACATATTGTCTATTGTCTATTGTCTATAATTAGATTAAAGGAGTTTTAAGATACAAGTAAAGGGAGGAGAAGAGAGAACATAAGTGAAAGTTTGTGACACGGTGGAAGACTGGAGATTTATTTCCGAAGTTCGGAGAGATATTTCCGAAGTTCGGAGAGATATTTCCGAAGATCTTTCCTGGATCCAGCACTGATGCAATTATAAAGAAAGTACATCAATGTCTCTACTTCCTGAGAAGTTTACGGAGATTTGCTATGTCAGAGTAGATTCTCTTGAATTTCTGCAGGTGTACAATCGAGAGCATATTGACCTGGTTGCATCACGGCCTGGTTCAGCAACTTGAATGCCCAGGAGTGAAAATGACTGCAAAAAGTTGTGAATGTTGCCCAGTCCATCAACGGCTCTGACGTCCCCACCATCGAAGGGATTTACCGGAGTCACTGCCTGAAAAAGGCAGCCAGCATCATCAGAGACCCAGATCGGGAAGAAGGTACAGAAGCCTGAAAACTGAAATGTCCAGGTTCAGGTACAGCTTCTTCCCTACAGCCATCAGGCTATTAAACACCACAACCTCAAATAAGCTCTGATCTACAATAGACTATTATTGTTATCATTGCACTATTATTGTTTGTTTTTGTGTGTACTTACAGTATATGTGCATATATATATATATATATGTGTGTGTGTGTGTGTGTGTGTGTGTGTGTGTGTGTGTGTGTGTGTGTGTGTGTGTGTGTGTGTGTATACACACTGAACTTTTTTCCCTCTCTCGTTTATCATATTGTTTACAGTGTACTATGTTTACATATTCTGTTGTGCTGCAGCAAGTAGGAAGTCCATTGTTCTATCTGGGACATATGACAATAAAACACTCTTGACTTGACGGAGCATATTGATAAGGAAGTGTGTCAGTCACTTTAAAAATCAAGGTAATTAGATAAGGTTTATAGATTTATGAAAGGAAATTCATATTTGAATCATTTATTTCAATTCTTGAAGAAGTAAAATGTGCTGTGGATAATGAAAATCAGTGAGTGTGCTTTACTTAGAGTGCCAGAAGGCAAGTGGTATTTTACTTAGATTGCCAGAGGGCAATTGGTATCAAAGGTTATCATGGAAATGGTGGCGCTGCCCCTGCAGCTGCGGCTCGCCTGCAGTCTGTCTGTCTTTTCTTTTCTTTTTTTTTTCTTTTGTCCTGTTGTTTTAGTTTATTTAGTTTATTTTAGTTGTGTATGTGTGAGGGGGTGGGAGAAACTTTTTTTAGTCTCTCCCTTTGGGGGGTATGCGATCTTTTCCTGTCGTATCCCCCTGTCTCCGTCTGCGCTGAGGCCTAATCGCAGAGCTGGCGGCCTCCAACTGGGACCGACCTCAAGCCTCCGGAGGCAGAGCCAGGACTTACCGACTGGCTGACTTTGGTGCTGTGGTGGCGTTGCGGCGGCGATGGCCCGAATTTGGAGCATCGGAGGCTCGGCCGCGGGCCCGGTGGACTCAGCCGTGGGCCCAGTGGACGACAACGTCGGGAGCTCGTGTTGTGGTTTTCAATGCTCAAATTAATTCAGATCACGTGGAGAGTTCTTCAAGAAGTTTAAACTTTTATTTGCAAACAAAAGCTGGAGTTCCCCACGTTTCAAATCACGTGGAGCTCTCTCCCGCTCTCTCCACAAAACAAAGGATCATTGCTTCTTAAGTCTGAAGAAGGGTTTCGGCCCGAAACGTAGCCTATTTCCTTCGCTCCATAGATGCTGCTGCACCCGCTGAGTTCCCCCAGCAATTTTGTGTACCATCATTGCTTCTTATACCATTTTCAAAGCAGCATGCCCCACCCCTGTTTCATTTCCATATCCAATAATTTGCTAACATTCCCTTATTACCAGCCAATCACTTGCTCCCACTTATCCCCTCCTTCCCAGTACATTTCCACATTTGCAACTGATGTAGGTGTCACAGGACTCCTTGTGGCCCCTTCCCTTGCCATGTGCGTTTAACTCCTTTGTTCAGATTTCATTCCACCAAAGTGAAATTCACGAAAAATAGACAATTCCCAGAACCCACTTCTCAAAATACAAAAGATACAGTGATCACACAATTTATATTAATAAGACATTGTTCCCATTAAACCTATACATCTTGGGAAATAATGTAACTTCTTAAACTACAGATCCAAACACAAAGATCTAATGTACTTACTCCTACTTAAAATACAATATATATTTCCCAGATGATCTTCTTTATAAATCATATTTAAACTAACATTATCTTACATTACACACTTTAAAATAGAAATTTACTCTGTCTTTACTCACATCTCCTATCTTCCCAGAACAGCAAGAGTCATAAAAATGTCTCACTTGAATGTCTCACTTGATTAATGATAATTGTCTCTTGGCCATCTTACACTCCCTCCCCCTTTCTTGTTATCTCTAGGGGTTGGCATTCCAGCTTCATCCTTGGGCCTCTTTACGACTTTGCCATCACACTGACAACATTATTCAAAGGATTGTTACATTTCCAGCCCACCATCTCTTTCTCAAAATCTTAGCCACCTCAGTTTTTATAAACATAAGAAATCCAACATACAAAGGTCACATACTCCTCACCCAACCAAACTTTTGCCCTTCTCATCTATCTTTCCTCTCATCCCAACATGAGTATAATTAAATGTAGCTAAAGACTGGCTCACAGACCCGAGACGCCTTGCTATCTTAGACTAATATAAACAGTTGTCAGTCGTAAACGCTGAGCTCTTTGTGTTATAGAAGAGCTAAGGAATGTGTCCTGACGAAAAAGCATGTGGTCTGTGCCCAAATGGCCTGTAACCTGAGAACAGCCACACTAACAAACTACATTTAAATACAAATCAGATTATATAAGATACATTTAATACAGAAGATAATATTTACTATACTCGCTGGTCCCAGGTTGGTGACCGATTCTCGGGAGCTCGCGCAACAACAGCTTCGTCCGCTGTACTGGAGGGTGGCAGCTTCGTCCGCCCCGTGCCACGGAGTTTGAACCATCCCTCTCGCGGAGCTCGCATTCGGCCGTGGGACTTACCATCCGTCGGCGGGGGCCCAACATTGAAAGTCTGGATCAATGCAGAGGGAGAACAAGGAGGGAAGAGACAAGGACTTTAAGACTTTTGCCTTCCATCACAGTGAGAAGGTGCCTGGTAGACTCACTGTGGTGGATGTTTAACTGTGTTCATTGTGTGTTCTGTTATTTTATTCTATGTCATGACTGCAAGGTATGCAATTTCGTTCAGACTGAAAAGTCTGAATGACAATAAAGGATACTTTATACTTTATACTTTATATACTTTATAAAATAGAAGCAGAAACTAGCATCTTCTGCTTGGCAAATTGTGATGTGTGATCTGTCATGATTGTTGCCGGAGCTTCAGTCGTTTACATTTTATATAAATGACTTTGATGAAGGCACAAAACGAAAGGCTGCTAAACTTGCTGATGATGCAAAGATAGGCAGGAGAGTACTACATGTAATGGTTATGAGAAGGCTATAATGGGATGTGTGGGTTAACTGAAAAGACAATGTCTGGCAAATGGAGAGTAATGTGGGAAAATATGAAAATGTGTCTTTTGGCAGAAAAAAAGGAAGCATTTTCCTTAAATGATGAGAGATTGCAGATGGTTGAGATGCAGAGGGATCCGAGTGTCCTTGTGCATAATCCATGAAAGACTAGTATAGAAATGCGGTCAGTAATTATAAAAGCTGCCATAATGTTGTGTTTAATGCTTAGGAAACTAAACATAAAAATAGGAAGGATATGATTTAGTAATGAAAGGGCAGTTGTAATACCAGAGTACTGTGTAAAATTTGGTCAGAAGAAATTATGTTTATGGCATATTACAACTTTCCAAATGGGAAAGTTGCTCTGGGGAGTGTCTACTATACTAACACAATGGGTACATTGCCTTGAGAGGAAATAATGGACTTCTAGGCTTGTATCTGCTGGAGTCTGAAAAGATAAGAGAGGATTTATTTGAAATATAAAGTCTGGAGGTGTGCTGACAAGGTAGATGTGGAAACAGTCTGTTTTCTCACAGGAAGTACTGGAAGTAAGGGGCATTAATAAAAGGTGTCAACAATCTGAGACAGGCCTGAGGCATTTTGTTTCTTTCTGAAGATCTTTGGAATTCCCATCTTTGAAGGACAGGAATGAGAGTCCGTGAATCACTTTAAGGTAGATAGACAAGCAAAAGAGTGATGCAAGGCAGTTATGATCTTATTAAATGGCAGAACAGACCCCAGGAGCTGAGTACCTCATTCCTGCTTCTAACTCGTTGTATGTTTTTAAATTAAAAGTGAATTAGGCAAGTGAGGATAGCCATCAGGCATTAAACTTGGCTCGGACAAAGCTCTGAACATTAATAACCCATTATCTGTTATTTGCACTATCAGTTTATTTATTCATGTGTGTATATATTTATATTATGGTATATGGACACACTGATCTGTTTTGTAGTAAATGCCTACTATGTTCTGTGTGCTGAAGCAAAGCAAGAATTTCATTGTCCTATCAGGGACACATGCCAATAAACTCACTTGAACTTGAGGAGTGAATAACTAAAGATCTATCTGGAGGAAGTGAAAGTGGGAGAGACAGGATGATCATCCAAAATTAGCAGAAGAAAATTATCTTGGGAAGCTGTATACGTGGAATTGAAATGTTTGAAAAGCCGATTGTCTGAAATTGTTGGATTCTGTTATGTTTGGAAAGTTGTAACATGTCCAGTTGGAAAATGTTCCTCTCTTGTGTTGAGCTTCTTTGGAACCATACAGGAAACTGAGGGTAGTGTGGGAGTGAAACAGAGAATTAAGGATTTATTTTCAAACCACAACAACTTCCACTGAACAATAAAACCCTTGGCCAAAATTGTAAATGCTTACTTGCTCAAGTTTATCCAAATCATCAGAAGTAGCAGCAGGCAAAGAGCAGCACCTCTTACTCTCTATACTAACTTTTCACTTTAACTAAATTCTCTACTGTGTGCGAACATTTCTTTCAAGATCATTTCATGCATCAGAAGGACCTTTTTTTTTCTTTCATACAACTTTGTGAGCCCAAGTATCATATCCGGCTCCCTATTGTGAATAAAATGGTTATTGACTGTATATAGCTGCCATCCCACCGTATGCTACCAGCAGGTAAACTGTAGTTTCTGTCATTGAGTTTGGAGTTCTTAGCTAAATTCTAGTTGAGAAACAGGTCTTTAGTTTCTGCCACATGCTCACTACTTAGAAAATAATTCCACTACAAGCAATTTCTTAACCTTTGGGCTGCTATCTCACAGCACCAGTGATTGGGGTTCCATCCCGACCTCAGATGTTGTTTGGGCGGAGTTTGCACATTCTTTCTATGACCACATTGGTTTGCTCCGGGTGCCCCGTTTTCCACATAATTCCCAAGTTTGTGTGGGTTTGTAGATTAATTGGCCTCTGTACATTGCCCCTAGTGCATTGAGGCTGGGTGCAAGAGTGGGATAACATAAATCTAATGTAAATAGATGATTGATGGTCGGTGTGCAAAGTGGGCCGAATGGCCTGTTTCCATGCTGCATCTTGCAATCTGTCAATCAGTCTTCATGGTTTATGAAATCACTCAGTTTGTGAAATCTGTTTGTGAAATCACTCAAGGACATGGTTGTCGGAATTTATGGAAATTTAAGGTCATCTTGTCTTTTACTGCTGAAGGGATGCCAACAAGAAAGGAAATTGCAGAAATGATAATACTTTGAAACATAAACAGGAACATCTGGTAGGATGTATGTGTCTATTTGTAGAATAGAACAGTACAGAAGTAATTACACATCAATGCCTTGACTTCTTTAGAAGGCTTAGGAAGGTCTGAATGTCCCCAACAACTCTCACCAACTTCTACAGATGCGCTATCGAAAACAGCTTAACGGGATGCATCACAGCATGGTTTGGGAATAGCTCCATCCAAGACCGCAAGAACTTGAAGAGAATTGTGGATGCAGCCCAGACCATCATGCAAACCAACCTCCCTTCCATTGACTCCATCTGCATTTCACACTGCCTCAGCAAGGCAACCAGCATAATCAAGGATGAGGCTCACCCCGGTCACTACCTCTTCTGCCCTCTCCCATCAGGCAAGAGGTACAGAAGTGTGAAAACACATACATCCAATTTCAATGACAGGTTCTCCCCAATTGTTGTCAGGCAGCTGAACCATCCTATCACCAACTATAGAACAGTCCTGACCTACCGTCTAATGCCCTACCATGTAACCGTGCATGGTATTTCTGCTGACTGGGTAACTCGCAACAAAAAAAGCTTTTCACTGTAACTCGATCCACGTGACAATAACCAAAGCTAAACAAAACAAAAATAAATGAAATTAAACAAAATGAAACAAAACTAAGCTAAACTAAACTAAACTGTAAAAGGTTATAAATCTCTAATTGATGCGAATAAAAGCCGCAGAAATGACTCTGACTTTGATGTAAATTACAGCAATTTTTTAATAATAAAATGGGTGAAAAAAATCATAAACTGATGACATTTTATCTGTACTAGGTAATACAATATAAGATTTTGGAATGAGTTGTTACTATTAGATTCCTGAAATTGATCCAGTATTATAGAAGTCTTAAGAAAACAACCTTTATCATGTACATTTGTACGTTTTCAGAAGTTAATGAATTTGTGGTAAAATTTAATTTTGTCTTTTAACCACTCCCACACAAAACAGAAAATCAAAAATTATTATCCAAAATGATTAAATTATTAAAAGTCATAATGTTCCTCATAACAGTTCACAGTTGTGCCGTGGGAAACAATGCCTGCATTGACACGCTGTGCAGATTAATAACTTGCTCTCATGCTACAAAATATATCATCGCATGTTGAGTACCTTGAGATATTTGTGAGAGAATGAAGTGTTGCCACCATAGAATCACCACAATTTACAGCACAGAAGTGCTCATGTTGACTTAAAAAGATCTATTTTGTTAATTTCACTGCCAGGCTCTTGGTCCCGGTAGTCTTGTAGGTTACACTTATCTGGTGCTCATCCAATTGCTTTGTTAATGTAATAAAGTTGCTGGTCCTATCGTTCATTCAGGCAGTAAGTTACAGATTCCACTACATTTAGGGGAAACATTTTTCCTGCAACTCCCCTCTGTTTCTTCCATTAACTATCTTAAATGTATGTCCCCTAGTTATTAATCTATTTACTGAGGTAGATTAGCCATCCATGTAAATCCTCTGAGTGTTTCTCATGTTAAACAGGTCAGTTAGGTCTCCCCTCAACAGCCCTGGTTTCAAATGAAACAGCCCTAACATAGTAAGTCATCTTTCTTAACTAAAATTCTTCAACTCTGAGAACATCTTGGTAAATCTTCCGTTACCCTTTCACATGATATCAAATCTTTACTGTAATGTGTTTACTTGGACAATAGATAGTACTCCACGTGGCTTAATTTTATATCGAAGTCACGTGAGTGACTACGTGAAGAGCCCGCCAGTTCGCATGCGCGTCAATACGTCAAACGCATGGCGCATGGGCTGGCTGGGGGGAATGTCGGTTCCTCCAGCGGTAAGTTTTAAAACCTCTCAGGTAAGTGCAAACTTGCTCTGGGTGTGTTTGGTGTACTTTATTTTTTCAACAAGTCTCTCGGTTTGATTATGGAAAAACCTAGGACCAAACCAAGACGGGCCGTGGTAAAACCGGCAGCAGAAGACCGCGGTAATGCGGGAAGCCAGCGGCCGTCCATTTCTACCTCAGAGTCTGCTCAGCTACCTCTGAATTGGCTCCTATAGGGAGCATCTTGGCAGACCCGAAGCGGGTAAAAGCCAAAGCTAAAACAATGAGACAAGTCCTGTCGGACGATTCAGGCCAGGAGGATACTGCTCCCACATCCATGTCTGATGCGTTAGGCCATTTGTCTCAGATGGAGCATCTTATGGAGAAGATGCTAGCACACAATATGCTCCGTGCTACGGAGGCATACTCAGGCAGTTCAATTCAACTGCCTGCTGCAGCTTCTGGTCCAGGGTTGCTATTTTCCTCCCACTTGGACGAGGGGAGTTTCGGAGATCAGTATGCAGCTGACTCCAAATATGAATGTGTGCCAGAGGCCCATGCTGTAATGCATGATATGCGTGTATCGCATAAAGAAGCGTTGCCCCCTATGCCTCAAAATTTGCTGTTCCTTTGGGGACAGGCAAGCCACTTCAAGGGGAGTTGGCCAGAAGCATCAGCTACCTCACTTCCCACCAGCTGAAGGAAGTGACTATGGTGGAAACGGCTGCGAGATATCCCAGTCCGGAAAATTGTGCAACCTTAAATGTGTCCTTAGTTAACGCCACTATTTGGGATTATATTGGGTCCAATACGAAATCCAAAGAACTGAAGCTTCAACTGATCCTGAGGCTATTGTCCGCAGGTATCACGGCCTTTGCTAGGTCAATCGATGACGTTCATTTGTCCGAAGTTCAGCAGGATGCTATGGCACTGCTGTGCAACGCTAATTTTGAAACAAACTATTTCCGGAAAGACGCCATCAAGCCAGAACTGAATCCAAAGTTCGCACTTCTATGCAAGGCCAGCAATATTCAGCTTCCAAAATTCCTCTTCGGAGAAGACTTGAGCAAACAGGTCAAGGACTTGCATGAGGAGTCAAAAGCTGCATACATGATCAAAGCATATTTTATGAGCAAGACCCTCCTCTGGCGTCAGCACCCCTACGCCTCTACCAGCAAGAAGCGGTTTTCTGAGGCCAGTGGGAATTCCAGATTTGTCCTACCCGGTCACAGGTCTTTTTTAGGCTAAGGCCCATCCCGCCCAGCCTCACGTCCCAACATCTCAAACTTTCAGAGCGAGGGGAAAAAACAGAACCAAAATTAAAGTCCGCTGGCCCTGGCGGCAAACCACCTGTAACCTTTAAGGTAGGTGGCTCTGTTTCCATCAGTCACACGGGGTGTGCGGAGGAATTTCAAGTCGGTGGAAGGTTAAGTTTGTTCTTGCATGAATGGCGTCATATAACTTCAGACCCGTTTATATTGCACAGTGTCAACGGTTTCAAAATTGAGTTTTTGCCTAACTCATTTCCACCCACACAAGATACGCCAAGTCGGTCGTATACTTGCTCCAAACAAGAGACTTTGGATATGCAAGCAGAAATACACACATTGCACAATAAATTGAGAGATCAATTTATGAAAAAGATCAATATATCTCTAATATATTCTCCAGGGAGAAGAAAGATGGTGGATGCCGTATCATCCTTGATTGGGCACAATTCAACTCATATGTGCAGTATAGACATTTTAAAATGGAGAATTTCCTTACTACTAAGCAACTAATTTCCAAGGGCTGCTTAATGGCATGCATCGATCTCAAGGATGCACAATATTTGATTCTGATCCACAAGGATCACCGGAGATATCTGAAGTTTAGCTGGATGGGGCAGCTGTGGCTGTTTAAAGTGTTACCTAATGGTTTAAGCTCAGCCCCTCGGTTATTTACCAAACTGCTTAGACCAGTGCTCGGTTTGCTTAGAGCTGAATGGCATATTATTATGGGCTATATCGATGATATTCTGACCATCAGGAGAACACTGCATTTGGCAAAACTTGCTGCTTCAGCTGCCAAGCTTATTTTTGAGAAATTTTGGTTTATCATCTACCCAGCCAAATCCAGATTGATACCAACGAGGTCTATTGACCATTTAGGGTTTACTGTTAACTCAGTGGAAATGTCTGTGACCCTGCCCATGGGGAAAAAACTAGATTTAATGGAAGCTTGTTATAATCTTCTGATTACAGAAGAGCCATCTATTCGCCAATGGGCTAGAGTAATTGGCAAAATAGTGGCTGCCTTTCCTGCCGCTCAGTTTGGGCCTTTGCATTATCGAAATCTGGAGTGTGCAAAGGATCATGCAGTTAGATTCCACAAAGGTCATTTCGACAGACCTATGCAGTTGTTGCCAAAATCTAAAGCAGAGTTACAATGGTGGACGACCAATATTCAACATTGCTCCGGCGGGTTTTTTTCTAGTAACCTATAACAACACTGCAGAGTGATGCAAGTGCACTGGGATGGGGAGCTACTAACACCATCTCGAGTTGCGGTGGCAGATGGAACATGAACGAGTTACCATTTAGCCGTAAATATGGTATCAATTACCTGGAAATGCTGGAGCATTTTATGCCTTGAAGGCTTACTGTGGGAAACTACTTGATGTGCATGTTAGACTTCAAATCGATACCACTACGGCTGTGGTATATATTAATCACATGGGTGGAAACAAATCATGTATCCTGTGATACTTTAGCTAATCACATTTGGAATTGGTGTATAGACAGCAGAATTTGGATCTCAGCTGCTTACTTGCCGGATAGATTTAATGCGGCGGCAGATACTAGATCTCGTAAATTCAATGATCACACTGAATGGATGTTGAATCAAAAAGTATTTAATGACATTATTGCTCGTTATGGAACACCTGATATTAATTTGTTCGCCTCCAAGCTTAATCACCAATTACCAAGATATGTAGCATGGGAGCCAGACCCAGGTGCGGAGGCTATAGATGCATTCTCTACAGACTGGGGGAGAATGCTCTTCTATGCTTTCCCTCCATTCTGCCTCATTGGACGATGCTTGCAAAAAATCATGCAAGACTTTGCATCGGGTATTTTAGTAGTGGCTAACTGGCCTACACAACCATGGTTCCCTTTACTGTTAGGAGTATTAATGGAACCACCCATGGTTGTTCATAGACATGAACATTTGCTTAAACAGCCCGTTTCTCGGGAACCTCATCCGCTACATGACAAAATCAACCTGTTAATTTGCAGAATCTGAGAAGACCTTTCGTGGGGCTCGGATTATCCGACCGGACGGTGGACGTAATCACAGCAGCCTGGCGTGATGGCACTAAGAAGCAGTACATCTCATACATTAAACAATGGGAAAACTTTTGTGTCAATACACATATAAGTTACTTTACGGCAGATATAGCCGGTGTGTTAGAATTTCTTTCAACCTTATATTTTGACCAAAAAAATGAGTTATAGCGCTATTAACACTGCTCGTAGTGCTTTGTCGTCATATTTGTTGCTGGGATCTGGACACCATTTTGTCGGCTCACCCATTGATATCCAAATTCATGAGGAGTATTTTTAACAAAAACCCTCCTAGGCCCTGATATCGGGAAGTATGAAATGTTAATATAGTATTAACGCTGCTTCGCAGTTGGGCACCAGCTGCATCTTTATCTTTGGCCCAGCTCACCTATAAATTAGTCATGTTCATGGTGCTTGTTTCAGTGCAACGAGTCCAGTCGTTACAGAAATTAAGGCTGGATAAGGCAGTTATATCCAATAATAAGGTAACCTTTTATATAGATGAGCTAATTAAGCAAAGTAGATCAGGTGCGCTAGGATTTAAGTTGGAGCTCTTGGCGTATCCACCAGATCGCAGGTTATGTGTCGTTACATATATTAAAGAATACATAAAGGTTACAAAAGACCTTCGAGGCAGCGAGCTGGCTGTCTTCATCAGTCATAAAAAAACACATAGAAGGGTAATGGTGCAGACCATTTCTAGATGGTTAAGATGCGTATTAGCATTCGTAGGAGTGGATACTGATGTATTTAAATCTCACCTACCAGGGCTGCAGCCACGTCGGCAGCGAGAAATATGGAAGTTCCGCTTGATCACATCCTTGCGACAGCAGGATGGGCAAATGAGCGAACTTTTCAAACATTTTATAATAAACCAAATACCAGGCCTGGTTTATTTGCTAGCAAACTTTTAAGCTGTTAATTAAATCAATTGTTTATCCCTGATGTCAAGGAACTATTTTTTCCATTAAAGCACGGACATGTTTTGAAGTTAACATCATGTTTCAATGAAGTATGTTTCTTCAGCCATGTCTGGTCAACTGGGGAAGCGCGTCTGCGTGGAAACTGGTTAACTGCATGAAACCACAGAGCTTTGAATTCTTCACATAGTCACTCACGTGACTTCGATATAAAATAGTAAGATTAAACGAGAACTTACCAGTTTGAAGTTTGATCATTATTTTATGAAGAGTTACGTCGAGGGATTACGTGAAGACCCCACCAGCACGCATGCGCGTCAATCTTCAAAGCAGTGGTGTGAAATCACAGACAACAGTAGATTAAATAAACATAGTAAGATAAGAGAAACTAGAATACCAGTTGACCTTTATGATAGAGGGTGGGCGTGTAGGGCACGTAATCCCTCGACGTAACTCCTCATAAAATAAAGATCAAACTTCAAACTGGTAAGTTCCCGTTTAATCTTACTATTTTACTTCGGAGTCACGTCAGTGACTACGTGAAGATTTTAAAGATCTGTGATTTCATGCCATGGAACGAGTCCCTGCCTCACACACTGCCGTAGTTGACCAAAGGAGGAAGTATTTTATTGTATTCAGACATGAATCAGAAATTCAAAACAATAGTAAATTTATTTTAACAAAGAATAATAATGATCCATTCCATTCGGGATAAATCATAAAACAGATCTTAAAATTAATTCTGCAAATACCGCAGGTTTGGTAATCGGCTTATTATAAAACTGCTGGAAGGTCCTCTCTCTAGACTATCCTGCTGTACCCAGGATGTGGTCCATTGGCACTTCCATTTCCCTTGCTGCCGATGTTGCTGCAGTCCTAGTGGAATGAGATTTGAAAGTATCAGTATCCACCCCTGCAGCTCCCAAAACCTGTCTGAGCCGCCTAGATATGGTTTGCGCCGATACCCTATTATGAGTGTTTATGGCTAATCAACAACACCATTTCATTGCCTCTAAGATTTTTAGTGGTCTCTATATATTGTAACAAATGTGTCACAATACATAGGCGGGTATCTGTTGGGTATGCTCGGAACTCTAGTTTAAGGTCTGACGATCCTGGCCTGTTATGTTTCATTAATTCCAAGATGTGAAAATGTATTTTGTTCGTTGATATAACCATTGTGTCCAGTCTTAATTTATGTAGGGACTGGACCCGTTGTGCCGAAACTAGTGCCATCAGCATGACTGTTTTTTGTGTCAGTTTTTCCAAAGACAGGGACGTTGCTGGTGACCAACCCCTGAGCAATGTAAGGACAACACTAACATCCCAAATCTGGGAATACCTTGTTCTAGGAGGGTTCATGTTGAAGATATCCCTCATTAGCTTGGAAACCAGAGCGTGAGATCCAACAGTGTGCTGTTCTAACCCTTGCCACAAGTATGCTGATAGGGCACTCCTGGCGCAGTTAATGACACTGTAGCTGAGGCCTTCATCAAAATGAAGGCTAGCCAGAAATTCCAGAACATTGGTTACAGAAGCTGTTTTGTACGGAATATTAGTCCTTGTACAATATATCTCCCATTTTCTGATATATGAGAGATATTGCTTCTTGGTGGATTCTCTGTATGCCGCCATGATCATATTCATGGTTCGGTCCGTCAGCCCCAGGTCCAGAAGCGGTCTTTTTAAATTCTGCAAATTAACAGATTGATCCTGTCATGGCATGGGCGACTCTCGCCTGTCACAGGATGGACCAACAAATCTGGTCATTTGGGGACAGACATACATGGTTCCGAGACCATGTCGAGAACCACAGGGAACCATGGCTGTGTAGGTCAATCGGGTACCACCAAAATACCTGACGCAGAGTCTTGTTGTATTTTGCGTAAGACCCGACTGATGAGGCAGAAGGGGGGAAAAGCATAGAAAAACAATTTTCCCCAGTCCAGCGAGAAGGCGTCCATCACTGCTGCCCCAGGGTCTGGTTCCCAAGCAACATATGTTGGCAACTGGTGAATCAGCCTAGATGCGAATAGATCGATATCTGGTATTCCATATTGCGTTACAATATCAGCAAATACTTTGTGGTCCACCATCCATTCAGTGTTGTCATTGAATTTTCGTGACCTGGTGTCTGTCACTGTATTGAGTTTACCTGGTAGGTAAGTAGCTGTTATCCAAATATTTCTATTGATGCACCATTGCCAAATTGTATTAGCCAGATTGTCACATGATATTGATTTGATTCCACCCATATGATTAATATATGCCACCACTGTGGTATTATCAATTTGTAGGCGGACATGCAGATGGTGCATTTTTGATCAATATGCCTTTAGCCCATAGAACGCACCCAACATCTCTAAATAATTTATACCCAGTGTTTGCAGTAAAGATGAATCATATGCATCCCATCTACCACCGCAGCTGGATATGGTATTAGTAGCACCCCAACCATGAGCGCTGGCATCAGTTTGTAATATAACTGATGAGTTGCTGATAATGCTGTGGCTGGAGCTATGCCATATCTTTTGCCTCCACCATTGTAATTCCAAAATTGCTTTAGCTGGTAATTGCATTGGTCGGTCGAAATGACCAGCATGATGTTTTAGTGCTTGCACCTTTGCTCTTTGTAAATTTTGGTTATGCAAAGGTCCAAACTGTGTGGCTGGAAATGCAGGCACAAGTTTTCCAATCACCCTTGCTACTTGGCGAATAGATGGTTGACTGATGACACCAAGGTTGTTGCAGGCCTCCATTAAGTCTGCTGCCTTGCCCTTTGGCAAAGTTACAGACACGTGGATAGAGTCACCAGTGAACCCCAGATAATCCATAGTTGTAGAAGGCGTCAACTTAGATTTATCTGGATAGATGATAAACCCCAGTTTTTCAAAAAAGAGTTTGGTAGCTGATACAGCTGATTTAGCTAAATCCAGGGTTTCCCCCCATATCATCGAGATATGCCATGACAATATGTTTCTGTTTTCGGAGAAACGCCAAGGCTGGTTTGAATATTTTAGTAAATAGTCTGGGCGCTGATGTTAAACCATTAGGCAACGCTTTATACTGCTAGCGCTGCCCCATCCAGTTAAACTTCCGATATTGGCGATGACCCTTCTGGATACGTACCGAACAGTATGCATCTTTTAAATCGATGCAAGCCATGAAGTAACCTTCGGAAATCAATTGTTTGGCAGTAACAAAGGTTTCCATTTTGAAGTGAATATACTTTACAAACGTATTCAGTTTAGTCAAATCAATGATGATGCGGCATCCACCATCTTTTTTAGTTTTTGTGAAAATATTGGACACAAATTCTAGAGAGTCATGTTGGGATCTCTCAATTACTCCTTTGGCTTATAGCCTCCCCAGCTCTGCATGACCTTCCAGTTTTTCCTGTTGTGAAAGCACAAACACTCGGCTAGGCGCATGTTGAACTGGGGAAATGTCTTTGTGAATAAATTCAATGTTAGTATCCCTGAATACTATGTACTATATAAGGGTCAGAAGTTATAGACCTCCATGCCTCCCAAAACAAGTGTAACTTACCCCCAGTTGGTATAGAACCTGCACCCCCTATGTTCTGGAAGGAGCCCGACCCACCTACCTCCATGGTTACAATGGAGTGTTCATTTCTTCTGCTTCTGCCTCTTTGGAGGTAGAGGCGCCAGAGTGCGGGGTTGGCGCATCTTCCACGAAGGTCGCTCTGGTCCGTGGCATAAAAAAGACCTCTGTGTTGGATGTGCGGCCTTCGTGCTTTCACCAGCTCCTGTTGTCGTGGCCTGCTGGTGGATGCGGAGGGGTGCTGCCGCCAGAGATGTAAGGTCTTGCTCGATGTTGACGTCTTCATGAACCCGACGGCTTTTGCTTCTTCGTCGAGCTCTTTAACCTGCTTATATAGGTTGCCCCCAAATAGCAGTATTGGTGGTTGTGTACTGCTAGTTTTACACAACCCTGCAAATTTGGGGTTCAAAGCAGGTCGGATGGCATTTTTTCTTAGACAATTGATCTCAAATTGCGTGTTGCAGAGAAGTGCCAGTGCATCCTGTTGTGCCTCTGACATCTCTGTGCCGTCCACCGACCGAGCAAACGTAGTTATTCCCGAAGCCAACAGCTTGTGTATTTTATGCAACTTCACCTCTTGGGTTCAGATGCCTGCACCGATGTACTCCCAAGATAGAACTGTTCACTGCAGGAACATTAAGTGAGACACAGTTCTCTGGTGCCATATATTTGGCAGTTGTTTCATTCAGTATTCCGTATTCAGTATTTCTTTAATATAATTTTCACTGACTACTCGCATACACAGAGGAAACGAAAAAACGTTGCTCAATCAGTTTCCATTCAGTGTATCAGTGTAGTTAATAAAAAAGGATAAATACATAGAGCTTTAAAAACAAATTAAAATTACCATGTCTAAAAACAGAAAGTAGGCCTATAATTTACAATAGAATAAAAACAGACATTACGACCGACAGTGGCTTTACTTTGACAGGTGCCTAACTGTCAAAGTATGGACGAGGTTGAATGTGTTGGTGAACGATATTTGGGGAGGGGGCACAGTCCGTTAATCAGTCTTATTGCCTGTGGGAAGAAGCTGTGGAGCATACTGTTGGTTTTGCAGCTGATGCTCCTGTACCTCTTCCCAGATGGCAGAATGGAGAAGATGTGGTGTGATGGGTGGTAGGGGTCCTTGATGATGGAGATGGCTTCAAATGGAGATGGATTCAAAACTTGTTCCTGCAGCTGGTTGAATGAAAGGTAATCAATGCTTGCTGCCAGCTTTGGCTGTAACGGCTGTCCCATTTGCGCTGGCATCGCAAACTTTGAGACTACCCAGAGCAGCTATTGTTGATCCTGCGCACCCAGCACACTCGCGCTGCCTTCGGGGCCAGCCCAGACATGGCCCGTAATGCTCCCCTCTGTCGAGGGAAATGCATTATGCAGCCCTTGATAAGGTGCTGCCATGGGTGTCCCAGGACCCCCATGGTGACAATACTCTATATGTCACGTTGGAGCATTTGCTCCATCAACCGCTCCATGCGGGATATGCGGTCACCTCCGCTGCTCGCCGGCAGCTAGTATTCCTGGCCCGGCTCGTCCGAGTCAACCGGCCTGGCCGACTTCTGTTTGGCCTTCCCCCCAGTCCGTGGTGCTGATTCGGACTGTGCAGGTGCCATGTTGGTGACTGTTGATCGCATTGATAGCAATCCAGGTGCCGCCGGTCGCTGCTGACTGCCCGTACTTTCGCGGTCCCTCGCAGCCAGTCTAGATGCGACCCGTTTGGAATTCGTTGACTTGTCCATAGCTCTCTTCCTGTAACGCAGAAACAGAGCACAAAACACGACCTCAGATTAGCGAATTTACCTGTAGGTCCCGTTTTAAATCTTACCGCTGCGGGGGAACGCTTGACCCCGCCAGTCGCTGCGCAATACTAGATGATATGATGCGCATGCGTGCTGGTGGGGTCTTCACGTAGTCACTCACGTGACTCCGAAGTAAAATAGAAAGATTAAACGAGAACTTACCGATTGAAGTTTGATCTTTATTTTATGAGAAGTTGAAATGAGAGGATACGTGCCCTCCACTCCCAACCCTACTTCTCATAAAGAACATTCGGTAGTTCTAAGGTCATTAATCTTCCTATAGCTTAGGTCAGCAACTATTCTGTGGTTTCATACAGCTGCTCTAAAGTTTGACGTGCATGCGGACTGGCGGGATCTTCACGTAATCCCTCCTTCAACTTCTCATAAAAAAAGATCAAACTTCAAACGGTAAGTTCTCGTTTAATCTTTCTATTAACTTTTATTAATTCATTTTTTTAATGTTCTAATATGGCCTCCGTGCCCCTACGTTACAACCCAGTAACCAATACAGGTAATTGTTCGTTATAACTTCATAACTATCTACTGTCACCTTCAGCAGTTCTTCTCTCACTCCCCCTTCCCCAAATGTAACAAGGATAGTGTTTCCATGGTACTGACTTCGCATCCAGATTAGCCAGTTTGCTGATGATACAAAAATGGGTGGTTTTGCAGATAGTGAAGATGGTTGGGAAAGATTGCAGCAGGATCTGGATCGATTGGCCAGGTGGGCTATGGAATGGTTGATGGCTGACTTCCGGTGGCGCCATGCTGGACTAGCAGTCGCAACTTTTAGCTCCGCTGCTGTAAAATCGCGATTTTTCGCGTTAAAATCGGGTCTGGAGGTCGGGACCAATTCAAAAACTCACAGGAGCCCCGGGACGTCACGCTGATGACGTCATCAGTAAGCGCTGTGATTTAAAACGGAGGATAAAGGATTTTAAATGAAAAAACCATCTTCAGCTCAGAGCCCTCAGAGAACAATCTCAAAACTGCTGAAAACACAGAAAACTGAAGAACAGTCCTCTGAAGTGGATTCTGGAATGGCTACAAGGGCCAAGACTGAGATGGCTACTAAGGAGAAAAATGAAATGGAGGAGATAAAGAACTCGGTAAGAGAACTGAGAAAGGATATTGAGGCCGGAAACTCAAAAATGATGGAAAATATTAATGTTAAATTGATGGAAAATATGTCGAACATCAATGCTGGTAATCAAAAAGTTATTGACTGCATTGGCATTATACAAAAACGAATTGAGGATGTGCATGAAGAGCTAATGGGGAGAATTAATAAAGGGGAAGAAGCATCTAAGAAGGAGTTTGAGGCTGTGCATGTAATTGTTTCTTCACATGTAACTGAAATAAAAGACATGGAAACAATTGTTGATCAAATGGCTGAAGATATGCAGGGAATGAAGCTAGAACTAGACAGCCTCAAGAGTCAACTGGCGAAAGTCTCAGATAAATGTCTTGATCTCGAAGTTCGCTCACGACGCCAAATTTTACGAATACTGGGAGTAACAGAAGGGGCAGAGGGGAACAATGCCCGTGAGTTCACTGCCAACTTAATCAAACATGTACTCAATTTACCTGTGGAACCGGAAATTGAAGTGGCACATCGAATACCTAGATTTAAGCCAAGATCACAAGCAGATCCAGCCCACCCACGACAGGTCATAGTCAAACTTCGGGACATTTCAGCACTTGAAGAGCTGATGAAAAAAATCAAATATGGAGTGAAGATGACCTTTGGAAACGACTCTATCAAACTCCTCCGGCATTATCCCTATGAGATCGTGCAAAAGAGAAGAAAGTTCTCACAGACAAGACAGATTCTCCATGGAGTTAAAGATGTCAGATGTGGCGGTTTTTATCCGGCCAGGATGCGCATTACTGTCAAGGGAAAAGAAAAAAACTTTCACTAATTCGGACGCATCTTATAAATATGCCCAAGAGATTGTGGCAGAAACAGAAGATTAATCAAGGCAGCGGGAAGATATGGACAATTTCTTTCCTTTTATTACTTCACAGAGAACACCTGAAGATAAGGGAAGAAACACCATTCTCTAAAAGTTTAAAATGGAAGAGCATTTCCACGTGCGCTGGTCTAGACACCTTATCTCCTTTGGATGCTTTGGAATTCAACTCAAGGACATCCTTTGTTCAAAATGAAGGAAAGACTGATAAGCAACGCAGAGATGAACAGCAGAGACGAATGTGGAAAACACCACAAGGACAAATGGCGGTTTAAGATCTTAAAACAGCTTTACAATATATAGAGTATTAATAATAATTAACAATACTAATATAGAAATATAAATGGAAACTAACCTGAACTATATAATGGGCAAAATGTAATAATCTGCTAATATGACTGACTAGCTCGTATATAGAGATAACAAATTTTTAGAATTAAAGTAGATAATACTGAAAGGTTAAGTGTTATGTAGTTTGTGTGGAGAAGGGAGGAGACTCAGGCACCTGGCATAATTCCAGGAGCCTGTTTCTGGTTAACCCTTACAGCTAACAGCTTACTATTATCAAAGGTATAACTAATTATAAATAATTAGTAGATGAAAGTGTTAGATAAATACATTTCACAGTAGCTGAACACAGATCTGATAAGTCTGAATGAAATATATATATATATATATATATAGTGTAATTGGGTGAAATATAATTGATTTTGTAATAACCATATAACCATATAACAATTACAGCACGGAAACAGGCCATCTCGACCCCTCTAGTCCGTGCCGAACACATAGTCTCCCCTAGTCCCATATACCTGCGCTCAGACCATAACCCTCCATTCCTTTCCCATCCATATAACTATCCAATTTATTTTTAAATGATAAAAACGAACCTGCCTCCACCACCTTCACTGGAAGCTCATTCCACACAGCTACCACTCTCTGCGTAAAGAAGTTCCCCCTCATGTTACCCCTAAACTTCAGTCCCTTAATTCTCAAGTCATGTCCCCTTGTTTGAATCTTCCCTACTCTCAGTGGGAAAAGCTTTTCCACGTCAACTCTGTCTATCCCTCTCATCATTTTAAAAACCTCTATCAAGTCCCCCCTTAACCTTCTGCGCTCCAAAGAATAAAGCCCTAACTTGTTCAACCTTTCTCTGTAACTTAGTTGCTGAAACCCAGGCAACATTCTAGTAAATCTCCTCTGTACTCTCTCTATTTTGTTGACATCCTTCCTAAAATTAGGCGACCAAAATTGTACACCATACTCCAGAATTGGCCTCACCAATGCCTTGTACAATGGCACCGCCTTCCTAGGTTTAGAGTAATAAAAGGAGCGGAGCTAATTGTACAACATCAACTTCGGAAGTCGAATAGATGTCGAATCCCACAGCGCGTGGGACACGAACTACAGTGTCGAATACTTCAGACACTGTAATTTTACTTGTTCAATTTTTTTTTAAATCACAATATGTCACTACTATGTGTTTTTTTTTCAAGGAAAATCGTAAAATGGATCTACCAAGGAAGTTAGTAATATAAACGCCCCCCAAATATCCAGAGTCCTGAGGTATGGATGCACCGTAATAAATAAGGGTATTAAAATCAGAGAAAATGCAAGATGATAAACAAAAGAAAATGGGAGCAATCACACTGTGTAGCTGTAATATAAGGGGTATTAATTAACCAATTAAAAGGGGCAAAATACTTGCTCAGTTGAAATCATGTAACACGGACATTACTTTTCTACAAGAAACGCACCTTAAACATCAAGATCAGATGAGATTGAGGGCGAATTGGATAGGCCAAACATTTCACTCCTCATATACTTCGAAATCCAGAGGCACCACAATTATTATTCGCAAAGGAATACTATTCAAATCAAAGAACATTATATCAGATAAGGAAGGGAGATATCTTATAGTTACAGGATAAATCCATGCTACGCCAATCACTTTGGTAAACATATATGCGCCCAATTTTGATAATCCTCAATTTTTTAATAAAATCCTGAATACAATCGCAGAATTTAACTACCAAAATGTTATAATTGGAGGAGACATCAACTGTGTTTTAGATCTGTACTTAGATAAATCGATGCAAAAACAAAGAGGTAATATGAAATCTAAAACTAGTGAACTCTTAAATACATATATAAAAAATACAAATATAGCAGACGTCTGGAAAATCGCAAATCCGACTGGAAGGGAATACTCGTTTTATTCAATGATACATAAAACATACTCACGTATAGACTACTTCCTAGTGGATACAAAACTAATCCCTTATACTATGAACCCTAAATATCACACCAAATACGATTTCAGATCACTCCCCGCCAACTGTCGTTTTAAAATTAGAAGGAATGTCTACGAACAAATCGTTTTGGAGGTTTAACTCGCAAATTCTGAAAGACCCATAAGGGAGTATATATCTAAAAAAACAGATGAACCTATTTTTTGAGACAAACGATACACCAGATATATCGCCCACTTAATTATGGGAATCCTTCAAAGCATTTATTAGAGGAGTCATTATCTCGTATCAAGCTTTTCAAAACAAAAAGAATAAGAATGAACAAAGACAATTAGAAGAACAAATCAGACAACTAGATAGAGATAATGTATACATACGCTTTTAAAGAATAAATATTACCTGAAACACTAGCAGAATCAACGATCACATTAATACTTAAAAAAGATAAAGATATAGAAGAACCAGGCTCATATAGAGCTATTGCTTTGATAAATACGGATCAAAAAATATTAGCGAAAACACTAGCTAGAAGACTAAGTCAATATGTTAGTAAATTAATAAATGAGGATCAAACGGGATTTATACCTAAGAGACATTTATTTAATAACCTGAGACGTCTGTTTAACATAATGCACTCTCACAAACCTCAAGAACAAGAGTTATCTATCATTTCATTAGACGCAGAAAAAGCGTTTGATCAAGTAGTATGGGATTATATGATTAAAGTATTGCAAACATTTCAAATGGGAGAGAACTTCATCGCATGGATAAAATTATTATGTAACAAACCCACGGCTAGAATATTAACTAATAATATACTATCTACGAAATTCCAATTAACAAGGGGCAATAGACAAGAATGTTCATTATCACCGCTGTTATTGGCTCTGGTAATTGAACCTTTAGCTGAAAAAATTAGAACACCCGGATATTTACGGTTATAATACAAAATATTCAAATAACAAAATATCCTTATACGCAGACGATGTATTACTGTATATCACAAAACCCCAAATCAGTATACCAAACATATTAAATCTAATTGAGGACTTTGGATCTTTCTCAGGATACAGAATAAACTGGAATAAAATTGAAATTATGTCGATAAAACCGAAAGAATCAACGCATCTCTTGAAATTCCCCTTTAAAATAGCCACAGAAAAATTTAAATATTTAGGAATTGAAATCATTAGAAATTATCACGCTATGTTTAATGCCAATTATAGCCCCTTACTTAAGAAACTAAATAATCTAATCAAATTCTGGAAAACGCTCCCGATGTCTTTATTAGGTCGAATAAATGCTATAAAAATGATCTTTTTACCACAAATCCTATATTTATTTCAATCAATTCCAATATATCTTCCAAAAAAGTTTTTCAAAAAACTGGACTCAGACATTACAAATTTTATATGGGATTACAAATCCCACAGAATACAAAGAGCACACCTTAGTAAACCAAAAGAGATGGGTGGTCTAGTGCTCCCTAACTTTATGTACTATAATTAGGCAGTAAATATTAAAAATATGATTCACCTGCTGGACAACTCTGCCCAGCAGGTGGACTGGATTGTAATGGAGAGAGAGGACTGCTCTCCGTGTAATACAGGAGCGACTCTCCTCTCACCAATGAATCTGAATAACAAAAATTATAATAAAAATCCAATGATACATAGCACAATTAGAACTTGGAAACAAATAAAACAGAATCTAAAATTAAGAAATCTATCTCTTTTAATGCCAATAGTCAATAACCCGTTGTTTAAACCCTCAATTATAGATAAATCATTTACACAATGGGAAAGAATGGGAATCAAAACGCTCGGAGACTTCTATGAATTAGGAAAATTATTATCATTTCAACAATTACAACTGAAATATAATTTGAAAAATAATCAATATTTTAAATATCTTCAAATCCATGACTATCTGAAAAAATACACAAAAGACTATCATAACATGCCCCCAGACTTATTGGATGAAGCCATGAAGACAAAGGCTGAATCAGCAAATCTAATATCATACTTATACAACATTATTTTAAATATAGAAATACCTACAACCGATGGTATTAGAAGAGACTGGGAACAAGAACTAGCTATAAAAATTTCAAAAGAGAGCTGGGATAAACACTTACTATATGTGCATAAATGCTCGATCAACGTACGACATACTCTAGTTCAATATAAAACATTACATAGACTATATTATTCAAAAACTAAAATAAATAAACTTTTCCCCAATGTCTCACCCATTTGTGATAAATGTCAGTCACAAGAAGCTACCATAGCGCACTCTTTTGTTTTCTGTATAAAAATTAAAAAATTCTGGAACGAAATATTTGAAATCTTCACAAAATTATTTAAAATAAAACTTACCAAAAGCAGAATGGATCATTTTTGGAATATCGGAAGGCAACCCCGAATTAAATGTGTTTCAAAAGAACTTACTTAATTACGGGCTAATAATGGGAAAAAAGTTTATACTCAAATTTTGGAAAAATGCTCCAATACCAACAATAAAAATGTGGATTTTAAACATGTTCGAAACACTACACTTGGAAGAGATGAGACTCCTCCTAGCAGGCAAAGCAGACCACTTCCAAAAGACGTGGTCTGCATTTACGGAACTATTACAAGCATAAGGTGCAATCGTAATTTAAAATATAAATGGTACCAGGATCTGGTAACGGGGGGTATAAAATAAATTTAAAAAAAACACGGTTGGTATATCCTTTTTTGCGGAGTTTTGTGTTTCAATAGAGCGATTGTTTTTCCTTTTTTTTTCTTTTCTTTCTAGGGTCTTATTTCCTTTCTTCCCCAAGGGGCTTTCTTCTCCCAACACTTTCCTGCACCTTCACGATTCTTGCTCACTTTCCTTACTTCTTTTATTTCTACCTTTTTTAAAGCTCGAAAAACGAAGTGGTACAACAAAATGTAATAAGATATATGTGATGTGTATTACTGTAATTTACTGTACTTCTAATTAAAAAAAATGTTTTTTAAATAAATAAATAAATAAATAAAAAGGAATGGTTGATGGAATTTAATACAGAAAAGTGTGAGGTGTTGCTTTTTGGGATGTCTAACAAGGGCAGGACCTACACAGTGAATGGTAGTCTTCTGGGGAGTGTTGTAGAGCAGAGGGATCTAGGCGTGCAGGTGCATGGTTCTTTGAAGGTCGAGTCGCAGGTTGATAAGGTGGTCAAAAAGGCTTTTGGCACATTGGCCTTCATCAGTCAGAGTATTGAGTATAGAAGTTGAGAGGTCATCTTGCAGTTGTATAAGATGTTGGCGAGGTCGCGTTTAGGGTATTGTGTTCAGTTCTGGGCACCATGTAATAGGAAAGATATTGTCAAGCTTGAAAGGGTTCAGTAAAAATTTACGAGGGTGTTGCCAGGACTAGAGGGTGTGAGCTATAGGGAGAGGATAAGTATGCTGGGACTGTTGCTTGGATGTAAGAGACTGAGAGGTATATAAAATCATGAGAGGAATAGATCAGGTTGATGTCCTGAATAGGGGAATCGAGAACCAGAGGTTCAAGGTGAAGGGGAAAAGATTTAATAGGAATCTGAGGTAACACACAAAGGATATTGGGTGTATGGAACAAGCTGCCAGATGAGGTAGTTGAGGCTGGGACTATCCCAACGTTTAAGAAACAGTTAGGCAGGTACATGGATAGAACAGGTTTGGAGGGATATGGATTAAGCGCAGGCAGATGGAACTAGTGTAGCTGGGACATGTTAGCCGGTGTGGGCAAGTTGGGCCAAAGGGCCTGTTTCCACACTGTATCGCTCTATAACTCTATGACTCTATCCCACCAGCTTCTGCATCCAACCCATCATTCTCCAACATTTCCACCATCTGCAATGCAAACCCACCACCAGTCGCATTTCCCATTCCCCACCCCTTCAAGTTCAAGTTCAAGTTCAAGTGAGTCTATTGTCATGTTTCCCTGTATAGGTCAATGAAATTCTTGCTTTGCTTAAGCACACAGAAAATAGTAGGCATTTACTACAAAACAGATAAATGTGTCCATATACCATGATATAAATATATACACACATGAATAAATAAACTGATAAAGTGCAAATAGCAGAAAGTGGTTATTAATAATCAGAGTTTTGTCCGAGCCAGGTTTAATAGCCTGATGGCTGTGGGGAAGTAGCTATTCCTGAACCTGGTTGTTGCAGTCTTCAGGCTCCTGTACCTTCTACCTGAAGGTAGCAGGGAGATGAGTGTGTGGCCAGGATGGTGTGGCTCTTTGATGATACTGCCAGCCTTTTTGAGGCAGCGACTGCGATAAATCCCCTCGATGGAAGGAAGGTCAGAACCGATGAGGCGCTGGCACCATATGGACAGTTGCTCGATCTCTCTTCTGTACTCTGACTCATCCCCATCAGTGATACGTCCCACAACAGTGGTGTCGTCAGCGAACTTGATGATGGAGTTCGCACTGTGGTTGGCTACGCAGTCATGGATATAGAGTGAGTACAGCAGGGGGCTGAGCACACAGCCTTGAGGTGCTCCCGTGCTGATTGTTATCGAGGCTGACACATTTCCACCAATACGAACAGACTGTGGTCTGTGGATGAGGAAGTCGAGGATCCAGTTGCAGAGGGATGCGCAGAGACCCAGTTCTGCGAGTTTGGTAACCAGTTTGGAGGGGATGATTGTGTTGAATGCCGAGCTGTAATCGATGAATAACAGCCTGACATATGGGTTTTTGTTGTCCAAGTGGTCCAGTGTGGAGTGGAGTCGGCATAGTCGGCATCTCCAGCTCCAGCTCCGTTGTTCCTGGGAGATCCAGCCCGTCGGCTCTGGGGGGTCATCCTGGGGTCTCCAGGTACCGTACCTGGGATCCTCAGTCGGGTCGGGAGTTCCACAACCAGCGTGGGAAAGTTTAAAGTCCGGGGTTCCCGCAGCTGCGGGAGCTCGTAAAATTGCGAGAGCCTTTCTGCCTTCCACAGGGACTGCAACTCCCTAGTTCACTCATCTCCTCCCACCCAAACCATCTTCTCCCCAGGTATTATCCCTGATGTAACACTTGTTCCCTTAACTCTACTACCCTCACATTTATCCAGGGACCTCAGCTGAGATGAAACAGAGGTTCAGGTGGATCTCCTCTAACTTTATCTACTGCATCCATGGTACCTGATGAAGCTGCAATGCTTTGTTCCTTTGCATCAAATGTCTCCTTGCCAGTATCTTCTTGCTGCAACACATCCTGTCCCACTATGTGTGTTTTCACCCCCTATTGGCCCTGCCGTCATGGCTAGTAGCCAATGATCAGATTATGCAATGCCCAGCAGTCTGGCACAGAGAGTAAAATCTGGCTGCTGAAAAATAAATAATAATAATAATAATAATAATATATCTTTTATTGTCATTGCACGTCAGTGCAACGAGAATTAGTGTGCAGCTCCACTGATGTACAAGAAAGGTAAATAAATACAATACATAAATAAACAAGCTGAATTAATTGACGTGACCATCTGAGGGAGACTGTCCAAAGGGGGTGGGTTGGGGGGCACTCATTAGGGCCGGTTCAGAGCCGCTATAGCTCTTGGGATGAAACTGTTCCTGAGTCTGGAGGTTCGGGCGTTGAAGGCCTTGTAACGTCTGCCGGAGGGAAGTAGTTGAAACAGACCGTGGCAGGGGTGTGATGAGTCCTTATGGATGCTGAGGGCCTTCCTGAGGCACCGCGTGTGGTAGATGCCCTCCAAGGCTGGTAGCTCTGTCCCGATGATCCTCTGCGCTCTGTTGACGACGCGCTGAAGAGCTCTCCTCTCCGCCGCCGTGCAGCTGAGATACCACACAGAGATGCCATACGTTAGTATGCTCTCTGTGGTGCAGCGGTAGAACGTTGTCAGCAGCTGTTGGGGCAGACCAGTCTTTTTTAATGTCCTCAGGAAGAACAGTCGTTGCTGTGCCTTCTTGACCAGCGCGGCGGTGTTTGTGGACCATGTGAGGTCTTTTGAAATGTGAGTGCCCAGAAACTTAAAGCTGGACACTCTCTCCACACTTTCCCCATAAATGGAGATTGGGGCGTATTCTCCAGAATGGGACCTCCTGAAGTCAATAATCAGCTCCTTGGTCTTGGAGCCAAGTTGTTATTGGCGCACCAGTCCGCCAGGTTCTGCACATCCGCTCTGTATTTTGTTTCATCACCGTTGGTGATCAGCCCAATCACTGTTGTGTCGTCTGCAAACTTCACGATGGTGTTGGTGTCGAATGCAGGGACACAGTCGTGAGTGAAGAGGGAGTAGAGCATGGGGCTTAGTACACAACCCTGTGGTGTGCCAGTGCTCAGGGTGATGGTGGAGGACAGGTGCGGACCCAGTCTCACTGCCTGCGGTCGCTCCGTGAGAAAGTTCAGGATCCAAACGCATATCGAAGACCAGACCAAGAAATCGCATTTTGAACATTTGTGTTGTGATTGTCCACTTGGCTCCTGGTATCTGGAATTCTGTGCTTAAGTGCTTCAACCATTTAAGCAATGGATAGACCTTGCCTCTGCAATCCATCTCTCATGGTGGTGTGACCCTTGAAATCTGAGACCACGTATGAATGAAAGAGTAATGAGAGCCTCCATCCTATCTGAAATTGACCATTGGAAAGATGCTTTGATGCTCCACCATATTGAGAGAAGATGGTTCTTCCTATTAATGAACACTTGTGTGTTGAGAATAGAAGGTGAAGATGAACAAACACATGAACTCCAAGGGGAATAGAGACAGAACAGGAAAGTGATAACGTGGCCAAGTTCAGATCAACCGGTTTTCCGGCGACAGGCCCACTAGTAATTTCAACGAGTCTTGAATTCCTTGGAGGTGTCCATGAAGTATGAGGGTTAATTGCCAACTTCAGTGTTTATACATCTGCTTATGTCTAAGAATATTAACAGTTGCGCATATTTCTAATGCAAGAGCTTCCTGAAGCCTACAATGTCTTGAGAGAGGAATTTGGCGCTGATAACTAGTTTCCATTTTAATCTCCCACACTCTCTTTTTCTCTGGATTTAAACAACATGCAATTCATATTGTGAATAAATGTTATCAAAAAATGATTGATATTCATCCATGTGCCTCCTTCTGTACAATAGTGAATGCCATTTACAACGTGTTTTTATAGGAATACATGCTTGGTTCTTTGTAGCCTTGGATTTTAGATCTGAACTTCTATCACTGTTAAAGCTAAGCCCACAAAATTGTCACTTCTCCAGAAACACTCACTCGCTTTTTGCTGAACCGCCTCCCTAATGTCCTATTTTCAGAACTGTTTTTTCCCCATTAATCATACACTCATTGCAACACATCTTTTACAAAAGCTGCAAAGGAATTCTGAGGCTGCCAATTTACAACCATCGTGGACATTAGGAAAAAATGAATTTGACAGTTGTGTATCTTCTATCAAATCTACGGTATAATAGAATAAGGTGTATGTTTCAAGCCTTGAAAGATAATTGGAGCTTTCAGCAGGGTGCTTTCAGAGTCAGCCAGAGCCAAGAAATTGGCCTGCATGACAATCAAGTTTAATGTGCAAATCATGCAGAAAATCAATTTCACTTGTCCATTGCAAAATTATACTGAACACTTCCAGGTACAGTGAATCATAGTTACATCTTTCCAGGTATCATTCAGATCCATGATGTTTTCAGTAATATGTATGACTTGCACCTCTGCCTGACGTTACTGTTTTGCTGTCTCCATATGCCTGCCTGTCCTGGTTTTCAATGTGCTGCTGATGATATAAATCATTGGAGATTCGAGTCAAGACCTTTCTTCAGACTGGTATCGACCCAACCCAAAAAGTCACCCATTCCTTCTCTCCAGAGATGCTGTCTGTCCTGCTGAGTTACTCCAGCATTTTGTGTCAACTTCAGACAAGAATATGGTAAGATTTGTTTGAATAGCGTGCAAACTAAGTTTTTCACTGTACATATGACAGTAATGGGCCTGTCCCACTTAGGTAGCTTTTTAGGCGACTGCAGGAGACTATGCAGTCGGCACATAGTCGCCACATGTTCACGCGTGGTTGCCGGGGAGCTGCTTTCATGGTCGTGAGAAGTTCCCGCATTTTGGGAACTAGTCGCGGCCTCATTATGGCCACCGCAAATTTGTCAACATGTTGAAAAATTAGCGGCGACTAGAATGAAGTCGCCATGGAGAGTAGCGAGAATTCTCGTGCCGTAGGTGGGTTGCCAGGAGGTACTAGTGGGTTGCCAGGAAGTTGAAGGTTCTCATAGGTTCTTGTAGGTGCCGATGCTGACCGATGAATTTCATTGGCTCATTGGGGAAAAAAAACCGTAAGCAATAGTTTTCAGAACCAAGGATAACCGACCGGTAATGTTAAATGTCTGCCGAGCTTCACAGCTGTGTATCACTGGCTTCTTAAAAGTTGTCTCCACTACTTCTCCCCCCCCCTCCCTCCCCACTCTTTTAAAAGACTTACCGTACACTGTCTTAATTACTGCGCCAACGTACACGTCTTAATTACAGCACCAACCTTCCTGTTCATCGCGGTGTGTGTCTGTCTCACCTTGGCTTTGCACCGAGTGAATTTCAGACAGAGCTCCTTCCGCTTGCCCTGCCCCCCACCTTTGCGATGTGTTTGTGTGTGTGTGTGTGTGTGTGAGTGTTCCACTCTGACAGTCGCCATTCCAGTTACTGGTTTTTCTGCCGACTGTCGGCAACTCGACAGTCGCCGGCAGATGCCTGAAAAATCGCCTAATTGGGACAGGCCCATTAGAAACCAATACCCAATACCAACAGGTCGTTCAATAAGATAAATAGAAGTATAGAATATGGTGTTTCTGCTACAGAGAAAGTGCAGATGAAAAAAAAGATGCACTGAGTAAGTTTGGGGGATCGGTAATATATCCTTCTTACACGACATCCATCCGTCAGCGATGGCAGCCTCGCCAACAGTCTGTCTATCCTTTTGTCTTTTTTGTTATTTTTAGTGTGTTTTAAATGTATGTGTTAATGCTCTCTGGTTTGTTTTATGTGGGGGTGGGGGAGGGTGTCGGAGGAAACCCTTTTCAATCTCTTACCTTGCCGGAGATGCGATTGTTTTCCGGATCATATCTCTGGTCGCTCTGCGGCCTAACATCATGAGCTGGCAGCCATGCTTGAGACTGACTTTGAGCCCAACCGCTAGGCCGTGGACTTGCCATCGGAGTCTGCGATCCCTTGCCTGAGATCGACGCATCAACCGTGGGCTGCAGGTTTCAACATCGAGGAGCTCGCAGTCTCGGGTAGAGACTGATGTCGGGAAGTTCCAAGTCGCAGAAGGTTTGATTAGCCCCGTCCCGGGGTCCAATCGCCTGCTACAGGAGCCAAGATCATCCCGTCAACAGAAGGCTCGAGGCCCCTGAACACGGGAGAGCAAAGAAGGGAAGAGATTGAGCATTTTCGTCGTCTTCTATCACAATGAGGAGTGTGGATGTGTCACTGTGGTGGATGTTTATGTTAGAATGTATTTTGGGTGTCTTGTTGCATTTTATTGGTATGACTGTATGGCAAATCAAATTCCTCGTATGTTGCAATTCCTCGTATTTTGTTCTCGTAGCCGAATGATTGATAAAAGTTGGGAATACTTGAGCCCCAAGCACTGATCCTTGTAGTAGCCCATCAGTTATTGTCTACCAATCTGAAAGAATGACCCTTTTAGTCCTAACATTTGTTATCGATATGTTTGCGATTTCTCAATTTATGCTAGTGTATTATCCATGATTCCATTTGCCTTAACCATGTTTCTTCTTCTTTCCTCTTTCCTCTTTTTCTCCTCCTCCTCCTCCCTCCTTCTCCTCCCTCCTCCTCCTCCTCCTCCTCCTCCTCCTCCTCCTCCTCCTCCTCCTCCTCCTCCTCCTCCTCCTCCTCCTCCTCCTCCTCCTCCTCCTCCTCCTCCTCCTCCTCCTCCTCCTCCTCCTCCTCCTCCTCCTCCTCCTCCTCCTCCTCCTCCTCCTCCTCCTCCTCCTCCTCCTCCTCCTCCTCCTCCTCCTCCTCCTCCTCCTCCTCCTCCTCCTCCTCCTCCTCCTCCTCCTCCTCCTCCTCCTCCTCCTCCTCCTCCTCCTCCTCCTCCTCCTCCTCCTCCTCCTCCTCCTCCTCCTCCTCCTCCTCCTCCTCCTCCTCCTCCTCCTCCTCCTCCTCCCACCAGCTTCTTTCTCTATTTTCAAAGGTATCAAAGGTATTTTATTAGTCACATACACATACACCAGGTGTAGTGAAGTGAAATTCTTTTTGCCATTTTGCAGCACATAAAAAAAGATTACAGACATAACACCAATGAGAGTCTAAAACACATAGAACATCCCCCCACAATGGCTCCCACCATGAGGGAAGGCACAAAGTCCAGTCCCCAACCCCAGTTCACCCATAGTCGGGCCTATTGAGGCCTCCACAGTTGCCTCTACGGAGGCCCGATGTTTCTAGCCGTTCTCGCCGGGTGATGTTGCTCCGGCGTCGGGAGAGTCCTCCCAGCGGCCTGGGAACCCTGGAACGGCCGCTTCCGCACTAGAGGCCGCGGCTTCCGAAGCCAACAAGACTGCGCCGGTTGGAGCTCCACAACTGGCGATCTCATCTAGAGATCCCAGGCTCCAGATGTTAAATTCAGCGCCGCCGCCCGCAGCTGGTCGCTCCACAGTCCCGCAGCTCCGTGATGTTTTATCCAGCGCGGCGACCCAGGCAAGGCATCGCCTGCTCTGCGATAGCGCTCCAGCACTGTGCCGCCGCCGAAGCGGAGGTTCTGGGCGGTCCCCGACAGGAAACGCTGCTCCAGGCCCGCTGGTAGGCCGCGAGGACGGGTTGAAGCTGCAGCCCGGAGAAAAGCTGCCTCTCCGACCAGGTAGGGACCCTGAAAGGTAGTTTCCCCCTCCCCTCACCCCCCCCCCCCCCCCCCTCACCCCCCACATAAAAAAAAGTCTAGACCTCCAAACAAAACACTTAACTAACTAAAATAAAAAATAAAAAGATGAAGAGACAGACAGCTGCTGGCTGGGCAGCCGTGCACAGGACAGCGCCCCCAAGTTGAGGCCGAACCGCGATCCACACACCTTGGTGCAACGTGGGCAGTGGAGACTGGCGGTGGTTGGTAGTCGTTGAGCTTCCTTCTCTCTCTCCTTATGGTGCTGTCGCTTTATCTCTGTGACACGGCGTATTTCCATTTTGAGATGTGCAGCTCCTTTTCAGTTCTCATGAGTCATTGGGTTTGTTGTAAAGACCTCCAGGGCATCCTGAATACCTTTGCCAAGGCATACAGAGCCATGGGACTAGCCTTAAATATCAAGAAGACCCAGGTCCAACATCAAACTCAACCCAACCAGCCGTTTACCCAGCCCACTATAAAAGTGGACGACACCACTCTTGAAAACGTTGACCACTTCCCCTATCTTGGCAGCTTTATTTACTCAAAAGCTGACATCAACTCTGAGGTCAAACATCGCCTGAGTTGTGCCAGCGGAGCCTATGCCAGACTCAGGAAAAGAGTCTTTGAAGACCGAGACTTAAAGGCCCAAACAAAACTGCTGGTCGATAGAGCCTTTGTCCTCTCCACCCTGTTGTATGGAGCCGAGTCATGGACCACCTACAGCAGGCATCTGAGAGCCCTGGAACAATACCATCAAAGATCCTTACAAAAGATTCTGAGGATCAGCTGGGAGGACAAACGCACCAAAATCAGCATTTTGGAGGAAGCCAACATGGCCAGCATCACCACCACAATAATGCAGCACCATCTTCGATGGACTGGCCATGTCATCCCCATGTCCAACACACATCTCCCCAAACAAATCCTGTACTCTCAATTGAAGGAAGGTCGGCGAGCCTCCAGTGGGCCAAAGAAACGCTTCAACATCAAGAACAGTCTGAAGAATTTTCACATCACATCAAGCAACTCGAAGCACATTGCACTGGACAGGCGCTCCTGGAGGAAATCTGTGCAGGAAGGAGCTGCATATCTCGAAATGGAAATACGCCGTGTCACAGAGATAAAGCGACAGCACCGTAAGGAGAGAGAAAAGGAAGCTCAATGATTACCAACCACCGCCAGTCTCCACTGCCCACATTGCACCAAGGTGTGTGGATCGCGGTTCGGCCTCTACAGACATCTGCAGACCCACAAGTAGACAACCCTATGGAGAGGACAATCATACTCATTTCAAGTGACCACTGATGATGATGATTTCTTTACTGTAGCTTTGACTCTTTTCTTCTGTGATGTTGTAATTTTATTTTCCACAATAGAGCTCTAAATATAGTATCTACTTGACTAAGTGGGACCCTTTGGGGCTTTCTGGAGCGCTAGTATGGGTGTTGTGCGATGAAGGGACTGGTTTCCAGAGGGCTAATATGGACACTGTGGGCCGAATGAATTATTGGGCTGGCAGCTCACTCACTCACAGCTGGTGGGCTCACAGTTGACTCATGGCTATTCCTTGAAATTCCATTTCAAGCAGGGTGCAAGGGCACCAAATTCAAGTGCAGTTTCATACCATTTCAAGCAGTGTGTAAGGCCACTAAAGACAGCAAGTCATGACAGCAACTCCCTCCCCCCTCTTGCAGAGACCGAGCCACGCCCACACTTCTGGGTTTTATAGTCCCTCCGGGAGGGGCGTGGCCTTCAGGAGAGAACATTTCAACGTGTTTTAAACACTGATAATCCTTTTATTTTTCATCGTTGGGAAAATCCTCTTGTCCTGTGCAGCGGATGGGGACTCTGAGTAAGATGGCCAAAAACCATGGCTGTACGTGGTAGCGTTTTTTCTAAAATCAATATAAATCGCAAACAGGAAGCGGTCAAGATTAGACTTTTAATTATATAGAAGACAAGGCAGCTCTAATTGGGCAAGGCAGCTCTAATTAGGCAAGGCAGCTCTAATTGGGCAAGGCAGCTCTAATTGGGCAAGGCCGCTCTAATTGGGCAAGGCAGCTCTAATTAGGCAAGGCAGCTCTAATTAGGCAAGGCAGCCTGCTTTAGCACTTTCAAAACCAAAGGCAAGGCAGCTTGCTTTAGCACTTTCAAAACCAAAGGCAACACAGCTTGCTTTAGCACTTTCAAAACCAAAGGCAACACAGCTTGCTTTAGCACTTTCAAAACCAAAGGCAAGACAGCTTGTTTTTCCACTTTCAAAACCAAAGGTAACACAGCTTGCTTTACCACTTTCAAACCAAAACACACTTTTGCATTTTCAAACTACATTTTCAAACCACATTAAGGGCACTGACAGGTCAGTAAAACCACTGACAGTTTAGTAGATATGTGTTCAGTGTTATTCACAGCTCAGACTGAGAATTGCGACCTCTCGCTCCCCCATCTTGCAGAGAACTGAGGCACCTCCATACTTCTGGGTTTTATAGTCCTTCCGGAAGGGGCGTGACCTTCAGGAGAGAGAATCTACATTTTTTAAACACTAATAACTCTTTTATTTTTCATCGATGGGGAAAAATACCCTTGTCCTGCGCTGCAGAGGGGGACCCTGAGTAAGATGGCCAACAATCACAGCCCTAAGTGGCAGTGTTTTTTCTAAAATCAATATATAGAACAACAGGAAGTGGTCAAGATCAGACTTTTAGTAATATAACCATATAACCATATAACCATATAACAATTACAGCATGGAAACAGGCCATCTCGACCCCTCTAGTCCGTGCCGAACACATAATCTCCCCTATATAGATTTCTGGAGCCAGGTGTTGGCCATAGGAATGGCGCAGCTTACCCAATGTAGTCCACTAAGAGTAAATTAATCCTCAGAACTGGAGATGTTGGCCTGGGAAAGGTCAATGGAGGAACACAACACATTCCCTGCACTGGACTGAGAATCATCTTTCAGTCATTCATGCACCACTGAAAATCACAAAAATGGCATTCCCACCACTCTTGTCCCCTCACTTATTCCTTGCAACCTATTCTCACTCATATGACCAGCAACTCCAACCCCCCCCCCCCCCCCCCCCCCCCCCGCCCCCCCCTACTTGATTCTCTTGTAATCCACCTTCACTGAGGGTAAATTTACATCAGTCAAGGAACCTACCAAACATCACATCTACGGAACATAGGTGGCATCTGAGGGAAACCCATAAGGGATGAATGTACAAATTTCACATATTCAGCACTTCATCTCAGTATCAAACCAAGGTCACTGGAGCTGTGCAGCAGCTGCACTACCTGCTGTGCCATAGGATGGGGCCGGGGGGTGAGGGGTTGAAAAATTATATTTAAAGTTGTACTGTTTCTTGAGAATATGGATTAACATCAGCCTGGTGATATAATGTGGGATGAGTTTATTTCAGTAGATTCAGGACTGACAAATTGATGCCATATGGGAAAGGTTGATAATCTTTGCATTGGAGTCTTAACCAAATTTCAAGATAATTTAGCATGTCAAGCAGATTGTCAACTCAAAACTTCACCTGGGGTTCAATCTGTGTATCGTGGGTGTTGTTGAAGAATTGACTAGCAGTGCAAGTTTATGGTTCATTTCTACAGAGTTTCTGCGTCACTGATTAGACTGACAATATGGATGGATAGACCCGTGCAGCTGATAGTAATACTTGCAGATGAATACTGATGACTCCTGCCAATTTGGTGTAATATTTTGATCCTGAACCAAGCGATCCTAATTAAAAATTAGGCAGTTTAATTTGATAGATGGATGGAAATCTTTGGCAGATGCTATTTATTTTCAGCAAAAAAATATTAGCACAGATTGATATTCACTGACTGCAACTCAGTCACTTCTGTTATGGCAACTCTCTCCACAACTGTGTTGGAATTCAAGGATTATCACAATTCTTTGAAAAAGAAAGTAACTTGAAATAATATCAAAAGCAACTGTTTGTTGGTCTGCAGTTATTGGTATCACCACACAACAATGCAGACATACAATTCAACAGCAGTGCAATGAGATCAATGGGACACTTCACATGGCTCAATGCCTGGTGCTAAACAGTATAATAGACAAATCTATAAAAGCTCGCTATGGGGTGTGGAAATCTGATTGTAAGAAAAAATAGCAGATACAATTGGCAGAGCATATGCTATGTGACAGAAGTAAAGAGACTGTAGTTGCTGAAATTGAAAATGAAGAATGTTTCACTCGATGAGCTAAAGGGTAGAGCAGCATTTGTTGAGACAAAAATTGAAGTTGACATTTTGGGTTCAGACACCGGGAGGAATGGCAATATTTAGCAATGCATGGGAGAGGTGTGACAGAGTGGTAGGTTAGGTGGAACCAAATGAGGTGTGGACAGATGGGAAGAAAGGAGTGGAGAAAGGGATGGGAAAGGTAAATGAAAGGGGAAGAAAGTTAGGTGGACAGGTAATTGTATGTGAGAAGATAACGCCAGGGTTATGGATTATCTGATACTGGAAAATATTTTCCCTACTCTCTGGGAATTGGAAAGGGCCAGTGAATGAAGTGTCAGTGGGCAAACCTTTTGGGGCCAGCAACCACGGTTCAATCAGCTTTAAAATAGTTATGGATAAGGACAGAACTGGTCCAGGAGTACAAGGCAATGTTTGATGGTATTAGATAGGAACTTGCATAAGATGACTATGAGTTTATGATTGTAATTCAATGTTCATACCATTGGGTTGTGAATGTTACGTCAGCTGCATTGAGTTGACCCATGCACTGAACAAACCAACCTAAAGGAAAAATTGATGTAACTCAGGAATCTTCTCTTGGGTTCACAAATAAAACCAATGGACTGTTATAACCCATCCAAAGCTCAGCCTGTTCTTGCTCCCAGCTCTGGCCAAACAGAGAGTCAATATGCCAACTAGCTCAGTTCCCAACTGTGATATTTGCTTCAGCCGCCGCTGGTCCATGGGTTTCATTTTAACAAGTCTTGACCTGAAGTTTAATATGGGCCTGCTGCTTACAAAAACCAGCAGGCAAAGCAGCCGTAATTCAGGCTTGTGCACATTTCAAGTGGGCGTCAAATTTCTTGCCCAAGGTCTCTCAGTTGATGGAATTGAAAATAATTTTGAGATCAAAGAGGAAGAAAGATTATTTTTTATTTTTTTATTTTTTATTTTTATTTATTAGAAGCAAATGTACAAAAATATAACCAACGGCATATGACATAATACTGTTATTGTACAGCTTCAATTTTACCTTTTAGTTATAGTTAGAAGAAAAGAAAGGAGAAAATGCAAGATAGAGAAAAAGTGAAATGTGCAAAGATAGAACCCCTAGACTACCAAAGTGGTGTAGCCAAAGAGTGAGTAAATAAAAGAAAGTAGAAAGGAATAGGAAAAATAAGAAAGATTAAAAAACAAAAAGAGAAAGAAAGAAAAAAGTGGTGATATACCTGCCTGCCCCCCCGCCCATCACCCAACCCGTAATTAGATTTAACTCCAAAGTTGTGTTGTACCATACTATCCTTGTAATAAATCAATGAATGGTGTCCATATCTTCGAAAAATGATCTGGTTTTTCTGCTAAGACAAGTCTAATATTTTCAAGATGTAGCATCTCAGACATGTTTGTAATCCACATTTTAAGGGTAGGGACAGATGTATGTTTCCAAAATTTGAGTATTCGTTTTTTTGCCGTTATCAGGCCATAATTAAGGAAATGTCTTTGAAATAATGATAGCTCAGCGCAGGCTTCTAACGTACCTAGAATTATCAATTCCGGATCGGGGTCCAATTATGTTTTTAGTGTTATTGAAAAAATTTCAAAAATTCCTCTCCAAAAATTATGTGACTTTATTCATGAGGCAAAGGAATGTGTTATAGTTGCTTCCTGAAGGAGACATTTATAGAGGAAGAAAGATTCTAAGGGGAGTAGGAGGTAACCATGGCTGACAAGGGAAGTTAGGGATGGAATAAACTAAAAGAAAGGGTGTATAACATAACAAAGAGTAGCGGGAAGCCAGAGGATTGGGAAACTTTCAAAGGACAACAGAAGGTAACAAAAAGGGCAATACAGGGTGAAAAGATGAAGTACGAGGGTAAGCTGGCCAAGAATATAAAGAAGGATAGTATAAGCTTCTTTAGGTATGTTACGAGAAAGAGATTAGTAAAGACAAACGTGGGTCCCTTGAAGGCAGAAACTGGTGAAATTATTCTGGGGAACAAGGAAATGGCAGAAAAGTTGAACAGGTACTTTGGTTCTGTCTTCACTAAGGAAGACACAAACAATCTCCCAGATGTACGAGAGGACAGAGGATCTAGGGAGACGGAGGAACTGAAAGAAATTTGCATTAGATCAGAAATAGTATTGGGTGCACAGGTGGGACTGAAGGCTGATAAATTCCCAGGGCCTGATGTTCTGCATCCCAGGGTACTCAAGGAGGTGGCTCTAGAAATCGTGGATGCATTGGTGATTATTTTCCAATGTTCTATAGATTTAGGATCAGTTCCTGTGGATTGTAGGGTCACTAATGTTATTCAATTTTTCAAGAAAGGAGCGAGAGAGAAAACGAGGAATTATAGACAAGTTAGCCTGACATCGGTGGTGGGGAAGCTGCTGGAGTCAATTAATAAAGAAGTAATAACGGCGCATTTGGATAGCAGTAAAAGGATTGGTCCAAATCAGCATGGATTTATGAAGGGGAAATTACTAATCTTCTGGAATTGCTTGACTAATCTTCTGGAATTTTTTGAGGATGTGACAAGTAAAATGGATGAAGGAGAGTCAGTGGATGTAGTGTATCTGGACTTTCAGAAAGTCTTTGATAAGGTCCCACACAGGAGATTAGTAGGCAAAATTAGAGCACATGGTATTGGGGGCCACAGTCTAAGAATAAAGGGGAGGCCATTTAAATCTGAGATGAGAAAAAACTTTTTCATCCAGAGAGTTATGAATTTGTGGAATTCCCTGCCGCAGAAGGCAGTAGAGGCCAATTCACCGGATGCATTAAAAAGAGAGTTAGATAGAGCTCTAGGGCCTAGCGTAATCAAGGGCTGTGGGGAGAAGGCAGGGATGGGTTACTGATTGTGGATGATCAGCTATGATCACAATGAATGGCGGTGCTGGCTTGAAGGGCCAAATGGCCTCCCCCTGCACCTATTTTCTATGTTTCTATGTTTCCATCACTAAAGACGACGTGAGATATTGGTGCTGAATTTCAGAATCAGAGCCAACAAAGTACACATTGTTTGGAAGTGTTTATGCATTGACAAATTCTTTATAATAAGTGAGATACAACAAACTACAGAAGCTGGAATCTTGATCAAAACACAAAGTACTCCAGGAACTCAATGAGTCAGGCAGCTTCTGTTGAGAAAATTGACTTCCATTGCCAGATATTGCGAGGCTCATTGAGTTCCTCCAGCAATAAAGGGCTGCACAGTGTCGAAGCAGTAGAGTTGCTGCCCTACAGTGTCAGATACCCGGTTTCGATCCTGATTCTGGGTGCTGTCTGTACAGAGTTTGCCCTGTAATCGCATGGGCATTATCTGGGTGATCCAGTTACCTCCCACATTCCAAAGATGTGCAGGTTAATTGGATTCTGTACATTGTTTCCAGTGTGTAGGATAGAATGGGTGATCAATAGACAATATCGACTCGGTTGGCCGAAGGACCTGTTTCCACGCCGTATCTCTAAAAATGAAACAAAAAAAATAAGTTGCGTTTTTTAATAATAAATATCATCCAGATTCACAACTGTCCTGGCCTCACCTCATTCTTATCTGTCTGCTTGTCTTGCTGAATGTTCCCAGTATTTCTTTTTAATTTATTTGAAGAAAAGAAAAGCCAGATATGAGCTATATGGCAACAGGGATGGGAGAGGCAGAGACAGATTTGAGGTGGGAGGATGAAAAAGGAAGATCGAATGGCTTTGGGGCATTTGGGTTCAATGGAGGGATTGCAGGAGCCTGTATTCAAAACTCAATGCAACTTCTCATCTGTACTGGTGACGAGGATGGGGTCTTAGTCAGTGAGGGTGACAAGGAAGGAAGGGTTTTAATTTAGCGATACATTCTCACTATTCTATATTTAACTCTGACCTGTGTAGGAAGGAACTGCAGATAGACACAAAGTACGGGAGTAACTCAGCGGGACAGGCAGCATCTCTGGAGAGAAGGAATGGGTGATGTTTCTTTGTCAGAAGAAGGGTCTCGACCTGAAACATCACCCATTCCTTTTCTCCAGAAATGCTGCATGTCCAACTGAGTTACTCCAGCACTTTGTGTCGATCTTTGGTTTAAACCAGCAGCCTTAGGATAACAGGGCGTACCTATAGAAAGGAGATGGAGGAACACCTTTTTGCAGCAGCTTAACATGCTGTTGGACTGCTGATGCCCACACTCAGTGTTTTTGTTTTTTATAGAGTGTTGTAGCTGTTGCACAGAATATTTCTGAACTGCACCACCATAACTCACTAATTTTCTTCCACTCCAGAGTTTCTCAGAGAAACTACCAACCTTTTGAAACTTGGGAGTTTTGCCAATGAATTGTAAATATTTCCAGTCCAACAATTGCCTAAGAATGTTTATTTTTATGCATGCTGCCTGATTATAAAAATAGATATAACAAATGATGTGAAACTAATGGAAGATGGATTTGTAAACCATAAAATCTGGAGAGAAGTATTACTCACACAAAGAGAGATACAATAGGGATTGTTACCGCATTGCTCCAATGACTCTTAGTCAATGCTGATCTCATTTGCTGTCTGCGTGGAGATTGCTCTTTCTCTCTGTAACAGCATGTGCCCATGTGCTCAAGATTCCTAACATGTGCTATTAGTTATTTAACTACAGTCAGTTGCTTCAAGTGAAAGTGAATGGCAGAAGAATAAGGGGCAGCACAATGATACATCTGGTAGAGCTGCTACCTTACGGTGCTGGAGACCTGGGTTCGACCCTGACCTTGGGTGCTGTCTGTGTGGAGTCTGCACGTTCTCCCTGTGACTGCATGGGTTTTCTCCTGGTACTCGAGTTTTATCCCACATCCCAATGATGTGTGGGTTTGTAAGTTATTTGACCTGTTATCTGTCCCTGATGTGTGGGGAATGGATGAGAAAGTGGGAAAACATAAGACTATTGTGAACAGGGTGGGGGCGCTGTCCTGTGCATGGGGGCGCTGTCCTGTGCCGGGGGCGCTGTCCTGTGCACGGTTGCCCAGCCAGCAGCTGTCCTGTCCTTTCATCTTTTTTTTTCTTATTTTTAGTTAGTTTAGTGTTTTGTTTTAGGAGTTCTAGCTTTTTTATGTGTGGGGGTGGGGGGGGGGGGGGGGAAGGGGGAAACTAATTTTCAGGGTCCCTACCTGGTCGAAGATGCAGCTTTTCTCCGGGCTGCACTCTCGACCCGTCCTCGTGGCCTAACAGCGGGCCTGGAGCAGTGTTTCCTGAGGGGACCGCCCAGAACCTCGGCATCGGCATCGGCATCGGCGGCGGCACCGGCATCCGCGGTGGCGGCGGCATCGGCGGCACGGGCACCGGCATCGGCATCGGCATCGGCGGAGCTGCGGGTCTGAGGACGGCGGTGCAGCGCTGCAGCGCCATTGCGGTGCGGGCGGTGCCTTGCCTGGGTCGCTGAGCTGGAACTCCGGTGAGCTGGGTCTGTTGCGGAGCTGCGGGTCTGTGGAGCGGCTGCGGGCGGCGGCGCTGAACTTTCCATCGGGAACCTGGGATCTCTCGATGAGATTGCCAGTTGAGCTCCATTCGGCGCGGCCTTGTCGGCTCCGGAAGCCACGGTCTCGAGTAAGGAGGCGGCCGTTTCCAGGGTTCCCATGCCGCTCAGAGGACTCTCCCGACGCCGGAACAACATCACCCGGCAAGAACGGCCTGGAACATCGGGCCTCCGTAGAGGCAACTGTGGAGGCCTCAATAGGCCCGACTATGGGGGAACTAGGGTTGGGGACTGGACTTTGTGCCTTCCCTCATAATGGGAACCATTGTGGGGGGATGTTTTCATGTTAAAGTTCTTTAGTATTGTCATGTTTGTATTCTTTTTTTATGTGCTGCATTGGCATAACAAATTCCACCAGCCTGGCTGTGTGGTCATTAAAAGAATCAATCAATCAATCAATCAATCAATCAATCAATCAATCAATCAATCAATCAATCAATCAATCAATCAATCAATCAATGGTCCATTTAGTTTAAAGATACAGTATGGAAACAGGCCCTTCGTCCCACCGGGTCCACGCCGACCAGCGATCCCCGCACACTAATACTATCCTACACCCACCAGGGACAACTTTTATATTTACCAAGCTAATTAAACTACAAACCTGTACGTCTTTGGAATGTGGGAGGAAACCGAAGATCTCGGAGAAAACAGGGAGAACGTACAAACTCCGTACGGACAACACCCATAATCGGGAATGAACCCGGACCTCCGGCGCTGCATTTGCTGTAAGGCAGCAACTCTACCGCTGTGCCACCGTGACTGCCAATGGGTCGAAGGGCCTACTTCCCTGCAGAATCCCTAAACCAAACTATGCATTTGATGGGTATGTGAGAAATAATAGATTATGGGGAAATATGTGGGGAAGTGGAACTAGTGAGTGTGCTCTGGGATACACAATGCCCACTCACTATTAGAAGGAAAGTGAAAAAATGTGGAAATATAAAAATAAATAATCACCCTTTACTTTTATCTCCATCAAAGAACCATTCTCCATCAAAGAACCATTCGGCTAGTTTGTTTACACTAGTCTTCCTAGCGGACTGTCTGGGGCTGATAAGAGCTCATTACAGCCAAGGCTGTGTTATACCAATCTGCTCCTACAGCGTTTTTGTTTAACAATACTTAATTGATGTTCTTTTGCCCTGTGCTTTAATTCAAGAGCCCAGTTTGCAACTCGCTAACTTCTCTAACACTAACTCTTTCTTTATACCTGGTCGATTTTAAGATATACTATGTAATACCAAAGGAAGCTATTCTTGCTCCACTTAGACGTTGGCTTGCTTATTCAGTATCACCATTTTGTTAATTTGCTTTGTCTTATTATTAATATCATCATTACAACCATTACCATTAGTGTTAGCAATGACATTGGCAGTGCAACTATTATGGCAATTATTTCAACTTTGTATTTATTTATTTATGTTTATTTTACTTTATTTCTACTTTCTATTTTTCAAATTATTATTATCATTGTTATTATTATTATAACTACACTCATTTCATTTTATGTTACTTTACTGACTGAGCGATTTTGTTGCTTTGGGAGGTGGAAATATTGGGAGTTAAGATCGGATATCTCCATGCGGATGCGAGGACAACGCACCTTGGTGCAATGGGCACTCAAGGTTCAGTTGGGACATGGGGGATCTCAGGTCCGGGGACTCAGGTTTGAAAGATGGTTAAGTGATATGTGTCCCACTTGTTTGTTGTGTGTATACGTGTGTATGTATCTTTTTATTTATTTTTATTTTTTATCACTCCTTCTCCCCCCCCAAATCCCCACTCTCGGCAGCTGGTTTCGATGCGCTCTTCCGTTTCGACTTGCAGTACTACAGCGCTCTGCCCACTCGCTTGGATATAGCTAAGTATGGCCAACACAAACGACACTCTTAGATTTGTCTCGTGGAACGTGAGGGGGGTGGGAAGTCCTACCAAGACTGACAGGATCTTGGCCCACTTGCAACAGCTCAAAGACGATATATTTTTTATTCAAGAGACCCACCTTCGCAACAGAGAGGTAACACGGCTTAAGAGAGGCTGGATTAGCCACTTATTTCACTCGAAATTTAATGATAGGGCTAGGGGTACTGCTATCCTGATTCGTAATGACGTTATGTTCGAACCACAGAAAACCGTGGAGGATCCTGCTGGCCGCATTGTCATGGTGCCTGGCAAACTGCAAGACACACCTGTCATATTGGCCAGCATTTACGGCCCCAACTGGGATGACAGCTCATTTGTAACTAAATTTTTTACATCTCTCCCAAATATTGAAAATCACCACGTCATTGTGGGTGGAGATTTTAATCTGGTCCAAGACTCTATACTGGACAGATCTTCGAACAAAGCCTCTACTTTAACTAAATCAGGTAAGACTCTGCATGCTTTCGCCAAACAACTTGGGCTCACAGACCCATGGAGATTTACATTCCCCACGACTAAATTATTTTCATTTTTTCCCACGTGCACCATACCTATACCCGTATAGGCTTCTTTCTCTTAGATAACAGACTGCTCTCCAAAATCAAATCCAGCGAGTATCATAGCATCGTAATATCAGATCACGCTGCAACCTCCCTCGATCTCCACTTTCGTAAACGAACTAACCCCTTTAAACAGTGGAGGTTCAACTCCTCATTAATAGCAGAGGCTCACTACATGCAATTCTTGCACTCCCAAATCACCTTATATTTTGAGCTGAATGACTCGCCGGACATAGCAAGAGGTATACTCTGGGAAGCTTCAAAAGCCTGTATTAGGGGCCAACTTATCTCTTTTGTCTCCAACCTGAAAAGAACCGAGACGTCCCAAACGGCAGACCTGTTACAAAAAATAAAGGACATTGATGACAAATATGCATCTGACCCACACCCTAACCTTTATAGAGAACGCCTTAGGTTACAAACAGACTTTGACCTCACGTCTACTAATAAAGCTAAGCTACGACTGCTTAAATCTAGGCAACACTTTTTTGAATCTGGGGATAAAGCCGGGAAGCTTTTGGCCCATCAGGCCAGAACCGAGGCGACTTCACGGCTAATTCCAGCCATTAGATCCAGCTTAGGGGAGATTCATACTGATCCTCTTAGAATTAATGAAGCATTTGCTAAATTCTACGCTGAACTATACATTTCCGATTGTCCTCCCATTGCAGGTGACATGCTCAGTAGTATGACGTTTCCCCGAATTGACGATGAAGCCACGAGAGTCTTGGGTGGTCCCATAACTGTTGCTGAGGTCCAAGCAGCCATCACATCGCTGCAAAGCGGAAAGTCACCCGGCCCTGACGGCTTCACTGTAGAATATTACAAAGCTTTCTCTGCTCTCCTTGCACCAGTCCTGAGAGATATGTACCACGAGGCGTTTTTACATCGTCGCCTACCACCCACCTTGTCGTGGGCTACTATTTCCCTAATTCTTAAAAAGGAGAAAGATCCCCTGCTTTGTAGTAGCTATAGACCAATTTCACTCCTAAATGTGGACCTCAAAATCCTCTCTAAAGCCCTTACGCTCCGTCTTCAACGAGTGATGCCATCTATTATCTCGTTAGACCAAACAGGGTTCATAAATGGCCGACAGTCTTCCCACAATACTAGGCGTTTCCTTAACATCATCCATTCACCGAGTAGTGAGACCCCAGAGATAGTGGTTTCCCTCGACGCCGAAAAAGCTTTCGACAGGGTCGAGTGGAGGTACCTATATGAGGCGATGGACAGGTTTGGCCTCGGTAACAGTTTTATTCTTTGGGTCAGTCTATTATACTCGTCCCCGGTGGCCTCAGTACAAACAAACGGCACACTGTCACCCCACTTCCCCCTTCGGAGAGGTACCAGACAGGGTTGCCCGTTATCACCACTTCTGTTTGCTGTCGCGATAGAACCCTTGGCGGTCTGGTTACGCTCAGAGAAGGGCTTTAAATGTATTACACGGTTCGACACAACTCATAAAGTCTCATTGTATGCGGATGACCTGCTCCTGTACATCTCGAACCCAGTCAGCTCTCTCCCTGTGATTACGAATATTTTAGAACGGTTTGGCGCGTATTCTGGTTATAAACTTAACTACCAAAAGAGTGAGCTATTACCGATTAACTCATTGGCTAAGCAGCTCCCTCGCTCTTTAACCTCATTCAAATGGGCAGAGGACGGGTTTCGCTACCTCGGCGTCTTTATCACAACACCCTTATCTGATATGTTCCGCACAAACTTTCTGCCTCTGGTTGAGAAAGCTAAAAGAGATTTTGACCGCTGGTCAGTTTTACCGCTATCCCTCGTGGGCCGGATAAATCTGGTCAAGATGGTCGTCCTACCCAAATCCCTGTATCTTTTCCAGCACGTCCCTATACTTATCACTAAATCTTTTTTTAATGAATTAGAAAGGACAATATCTAAATTTTTATGGGGTAGCAAACCGGCTAGAATCCGAAAGGCGCTACTGCAGTCTCCTAAGAGTGACGGCGGTTTGGCACTTCCTGACTTTAGGCAATACTATTGGGCAGCTAACTTGCAAAAAATCCTGTATTGGATGAATAATGATTGCGACCTGGGTACACATGGAAAAGGCGAGTTCACACCTCCCGTTGCAGTCTGTCCTATGCTCCCAACTCCCCCTTCCTATAACATCTGTGGGTGCAGGCCCAATTGCGTCCCTCTCGCTCAAGATATGGAGTCAGCTCAGGAAAAACTTCGGCTTACAAGGCCCTTCCATCTTGACCCCACTGCTTAAAAACCACATCTTTAAACCTTCAAGTACAGACCACGCATTCAAAACCTGGCATAGCAATGGTATCAGTAGTATCAAAAACCTATACAAGGATGGCATCTTTTCGTCTTTTGCGGAGCTCTCGTCCAACTATAGCCTCCCAAACTCCCACCTTTTTCGTTTTTTCCAGATTAGGGATTTTGTGAAGAAGACATTCCCCCATTTCCCAAATCGTCCCCCTGAAACCCTGACCGATACCATCTTAGCTCTAGAACCCAACCGGAAGAAATGCATCTCTGTTTTGTATAACTTGTTAGGGTCGGTTATATTGAAACCTCATACCTCATTAAAAGCTGCGTGGGAGGGTGAGCTGAATACGAAACTAACAGACCAGCAATGGCTCTGCCTTGGATTTGATCCATTCTTCCTCCATATGTGCCCGTCATGGCCTAATCCAATGCAAAGTCCTTCACAAAGTCCACTACACAAATGCAAGATTATCTAGAATTTACCCCGCTGTTAGGGACACCTGCAACAGATGTAATCAATCTCCTGCCAACCATAGCCATATGTTTTGGTCTCGCCCTAAGCTAGCAGCCTTTTGGAGGAGTGCTTTCGACTTGATAAGCAGAGCCTACGGCCAGACTATTCCTCCAAACCCACTGTCAGCCATTTTCGGTACCCCTCCCAACACCAACCTTTCTGTTGCGGTGAAACGGGTTCTAGCTTTTACAACCTTGTTAGCCCGGAGACTGATCTTGCTTAACTGGAGGCTCACCTGTCCCCCGACACACACCCGCTGGATTAAGGAGGTGCTTTACAATTTAAAGCTTGAAAAACTTAGGTTCTCTCTCAAAGGCTCTACCAAGACATTCCTAGATACATGGAACCCTTTCTTGGAACTTGTTAACTCTCTCAACTTGTCCCCGGACTCGGAAGAGGACTGAGTGCTCTCCACCATTGTTCTGCTCTACTGCAGCTGCTCTCCCCTTAACACCCCCCCCCCCCACACTTATTTATTTAATTACTTACTTATTTACTGTTATTAGTGACCCCCTTTTTTATTTTTTTTATTTTATTTTTTTTTAGTACTTTTTGTTTCGTTTATCTTACCATATTTGTGTGGATGTGTATGTATGTGAGTGTTGTTTGTCCCCGATTGGTTCCGACCTGATTCGGGTGGGTTGAAGGTGGGTAAGGGTAAGGGCTTTGAGGGTCGCCTACATACTGTTGCACAATTATGCCTTGACTGTCACTGTCTGTTATCATTGTATGTATGCAAATTGCTGTGAAATTCAAATAAAAAGATATAAATCAAAGAACCATTTTGAAACTTACTCTTTAAATGTAGGAATTAATAAATACCTATATTTGATCAACTATTGAATATCAAAACTGTCCTGCATCAAATTCGGATTATCTTTACTCTACTGAGTCCTTATGCATTCCAATAATTTAATGGACATTTTCTATGCCACATTATCAAAGAGGAAGTCGGAAAATGAAAAAAAAAGAATGTTAATATGTATACTATAGTTTTCAATAGTTTTAGTTTTAGTTTTAGAGATACAGTGCAGAAACAGGCCTTTTGGCCCATCAAGTCCACGCCGACCAGCGAACTCTATACTCTAGCACTATACTACACACCAGTGACGATTTAACAATTTTTAACAAATCCAAATTAATCTGCAAATCTGTACATCTTTGGAGTGTGAAAGGAAACCGGAGCACCTTGAGAAAACCCACACGGTTACAGGGTGAACGTACACACTTCATATGGACAGCACCCCTTGTCAAGATCGAACCTGGGCCTTTGGTGCTGTAAGTAAGCAGCACTGCTGCCACACCAACGTGCCTCCCTTTTTTGTTCTTCTGAGGTATAAGCTGTTTGTGAACTCTATCATGAATCCCTGCCTGTCGTTACATTAATGTCATTTTCTCTTTTGCTTGATTCTCCCTCAGCTCAATTTCTTAGCTTAAACTCTGGAAGAATAATTTGGGAAAGGGGTGAAAGCAGATTGTCAATAATTCACAAGCCATTGAAAATTAGCTTTCACTTTGAAGTTTTAGCTCTAGCATGGATTTTTGGATTTATTGCTGAGAATTTTACGACGCCTAGTCATGCTAAAGCAGGTATCTTCTGGTTTAGTGTTCAATCACTGTTAGACACGGTTTTTATGGCATGGTTCAGCATGCGGTCTTGAACCCATTTCCACTGAAGGTGTAGTGTGGGCTATGTCTGAGGTAGAGCACAGAGGTTCAGAATGGTTAGTTTGCATAGAGAGAGATATGAAAATACAGTAGATAATGAAGGAAACACTCAGCATGTCGGGCAGCAACTGTCGAAAGAGAGGCAGAGTTGGCTTTTCAGGTTGAAGACCCTTTGACACAAACTTGGCCAGAATTGGTTCCCAGCATCTGAAGTTGAATGATTTATAGCTTTGAATTCAATTGAATGGAATTGAATTGAATGGAATGGAATGATGCAGCACAGAAAAAAGTCCTAATTCCCATTGAGTTCACACAGACCATTGATCACCCATTCACTCCTTACACACGAGGGGCAATTAGCAGAGGCCAATTAATCTACAAACCCTACTGTCTTTGTTATGTGGCTGGAAACAGGGCACCCGAATGAAGGGTGGAAACAGGGCTCAGGACAGCGAACTCCAGCTACGGATTACCTCCCACAACTGGATTAAAGACTGCAGCATCATGATCTTCACAGAAACATGGCTTAACATCGACGTTCCTGACAGCGCCATCGAGCGGGCAGAACAATAGATTCCGGAAGGACCAGAGGTGGGGGTCTGTGCATTTATGTAAATAAAGCTTGGTGCACGGACACTGACGTCGAGAGTCACTGCTCAGCTAACCTAGAGTTTCTCATGGTTAAATGCAGACCGTTCTATCTGCCCAGAGAGTTTACTTCCACTGTTGTGACTGCAGTCTATATTCCTCCGGATGCTGATGCTAAGCTTGCAATGAAAGAACTGCATACTGCCATTAGCAAACCACAGACTCACAACCCCGTGGCAGCCTTCATTGTTGCGGGTGACTTCAATCACGCCAACTTGAAGACTGTACTCCCCAAATTCCACCAACATGTCTCCTTCGCCACTGGAGAAGACAAGATACTGGACAAAGTTTAAACAAACATGGCTGAAGCCTATAAAGCCATCCCCCTCCCCCACCTTGGACAGTCTGATCACCTCTCATTGTTCCTTCCACCAAAGTACTCTCCACTCATCAGACGTGTTAAACCCACAGTGAGGACAGTTAAAGTTTGGTCAGAGGGAGTGGACTCCACACTTCAGCAGCATTTTGGAAACACTGACTGGAATGTGTTTGCAGCTCAGGCCAACCTTGACTCCCACATGGACATTGACTTTTATACCTCCTCCGCTTTGGACTTCATCAACTACACCATTAACAGTCACCTCCCTCAAACGGATTACTACATTCCCGAATCAGAAGCCACGGATGAACAGCGAGGTCAGGCGACTGCTGAAAGCACGGGACACTGCTTTGAGGTCAGGCGATGCTCGAGCCTACAGTTCATTCAGGGCTAATCTGAAGAGGGGTTTCAAGAAGGCCAAGCACAGCTACAAGCTAAGGATCGAGGAGCACTTCAAGAACAACTCCGACCCCCGACGCATGTGGCAAGGCATCCAGGCCATCACGGACTATAAACCCACCAACACCACTCCCACATCCAGCGACGCCTCCTTCCTTGAGGAGCTTAGCCACTTTTATGGCCGCTTTGACAGGGACAATCAAGAAATGGCTATCAAGGCTGTGCTCCCTGCTGATCATCAGCCCCTCACACTCACCCCCTACGACGTGTACGTGGCACTGAGTAGGATTAATGCACGAAAGGCTGTTGGCCCTGACGGCATCTCCGGGCGCGTCCTCAGGGCCTGTGCTGCGCAGCTGACAGACGTCTGGACTGACATCTTCAACCTGCCACTTGCCCAAGCAGCTGTCCCCACGTGCCTTGAAACCACCTCCATCGTGCCGGTGCTAAAACACTCCACTGCGGCAAGCCTCAATGACTTCTGCCCAGTTGCACTTACTCCCATCATCACCAAGTGCTTCGAGAGGTTGGTCCTGACACACCTCAAAGGCTGCCTACCTCCCACACTGGACCCCTGTCAGTTCGCCTACCACAAGAACAGGAGTACGGAGGATGCCATCTCCACGACACTTCACTCCGCCCTCTCCCACATCGACAACAGAGTTAAGTTGTGTAACAGCCGCAGGGAAGAAGCTGTTCCTGAACCTGCTGGTCCGGAAACGGAGAGACCTGTAGCGTCTCCCAGATGGGAGGAGGGTAAACAGCATCGTCGAGGACTGCTCTCACCCCAATCACAGACTGTTTACCCTCCTCCCATCTGGGAGGCGCTACAGGTCTCTCCGTTTCCGGACCAGCAGGTTCAGGAACAGCTTCTTCTCTGCGGCTGTTACACAACTTAACTCTGCAACTTAGTGATTGCCAGTCACCCGCCCCCCCCCCCCCCCCCCCCCCCTCCTCGGACACACCTTCCCCCAGTGACTGATCTCCCTCCCCCCCCTGAAAATTGCACTACTGCTACTGTATATACATATATATATTTTACTTCCATTATTCTGTGTTTGCACTTCTGGGTGAGATGCTAACTGCATTTCGTTGTCTCTGTACTTGTACACTGCACAATGACAATAAAGTTTAAATCTGAATCTAAATGAAACCCACGCAGGGAGAATGTACAAACTCCACACAGAAACCATCCGAGGTCAGGATTGCTCGGGTCTCTGGCACTGTGAGGCAGCTGCCCTACTGCTGCACCACTGTGCTGGCCTAGAAATTGGGTGTTCCTGGATACCAGAGTGGTGGAATACATGGGTGGAAAAAGGAATTCACTATTTTTCTTGCTGCAGCTTATTGCTTGTCCCCAAGTGAATAACTCATTCCTCCTGCAGTCTGATGAGGTAGAGAAGCACTGCACTTAAATTATTTAGACAAGTTCCTTGAGAATGTTTTCTGAACAAAAGTTAGTAGGGCTTTGGTGATGTCTTGACAAATTCCCAGAAATTCTCCTTAGAGCATTTTAAAACATCTCTTTGAGCCTCCAGCAGTGAACAAAATGGAAAATAACCAGCCAAAATTCTACATGATGACTTATTTGCTCCTGTGCAGGTTACCGCTGTTAGAGGTAGTGAAATGAATATCCACCAAAAATGATGTGCGACATTTTCAATAAAATTCAGCAGGAGGTTTAATTGTTAATTTTCCCCCAGAATTATCCTTAGTGTGATTTATTCTAGTATTGTAATCACCACTTTTACGAAACTAAGTGATGAACAAGCTGCTGGAGGAATTCAGATCGCATCTGTGGAGGAAAATGAACATACAACATTTTGAACTGGGACCCTCGTTTTCATGCAGAAATATTGTCTGCATGCTCTCTCCTTAATTCAACCTCCCAAAGTGCAGCACAGCACACTTGCTCAGAAAATAAGCATGCCGATACAGCAGGCAGTGAAAAAACGACTGGCATGAGGGCCTTCATAACAAGAGGAGTTGAGTATAGGAGCAAACAGGTCCTTATGCAGTTGTACAGGGCCCTAGTAAGACCACACCTGGAGTATTGTGTGCAGTTTTCAACTCCAAAATTGAGGAATTACATTCTTGCTATTGAGGGAGTGCAGCGTAGTTTCACCAGGTTAATTCCCGGGATGGCGGGACTGTCATATGTTGATAGAATGGAGCGGCTGGGCTTGTATACTCTGGAATTAAGAAGGATGAGAGGGTATCTTATTGAAACATATAAGATTATTACGAATTTGGACACGCTAGAGGCAAGAAACATGTTGTTGGGGGAGTCCAGAACCAGGGGTCACAGTTTAAGAATAAGGGGTAAGCCATTTAGAACGGAGATGAGGAAACATTTTTTCACACAGAGAGTTGTGAGTGTGTGGAATTCTCTGCCTCAGAAGGCGGTGGAGGCCGGTTCTCTGGATGCTTTCAAGAGAGAGTTATATAGAGCTCTTAAAGATAGTGGAGTCAGGGGAAATGGGGAGAAGGCAGGAACGGGGTACTGATTGTGGATGATCAGCCATGATCACGTTGAATGGTGGAGCTGACTCGAAGGGCCGAAGGACCTACTCCTGCACCTATTGTCTATTGTCTATTGTCTGTTGTTAAATCATTACCCTCTATAATGGACTAATTTTGTCTTTCATCTCTTCCATTCCCACCAAGAAGCTGCCTCGCCCAGTGAGTGTCCCAGTCTCAACCCAAAACATTACCCATTCCTTCTTTCCAGTGATACTGCCTGTCTTGCTGAGTTACCACCGCATTTGGTGTTCACTCAAGATTCCAGCATCTGTAGTCTCTTGTGTCTCCACTTTCACTAAACTGGTTGTTTTAACATAACAATGGGCTAAACTGTTGTTATAGTTTCAGGTTAAATTTTTGGTATACTTTAGTTTCAGCCATTGATCTGCATTAGAATATTTTCAGCTGTTTGATTAAAATGCTCCTTAACTTTGATGGAATATCATCAGACATTTCCAATAGATGTGTGAACTGTCTTTCCACTGATCTTCTGGCATAGTTCCAGTAGCCGATCAAAAGAAACCTTTTTAAAATTAATTGTACAAATACATATGAACTCCTGTACCTCCTCGAGTCCCAAGAGCTTTCTATCCATTTCACTTCATTTTGATATCTCTTTTTTTACTCATCTTCTGTGCCAAACCACAGAACATAAATTTCTGCAAAGAGGTCACCATCTTTGCCTGGTTAAATATTTGAGAAGCTATTAGTGTGGTCACCCAGTCAGATAGAAAACCTATAGATTTAAAAAAATTAAATAAATGTGCACTTTGTTTTACCTTTTAGCCATCTCAGTTATGAAATGGTTTCTAGATAACATTCAATAGAAACCATGATTACAGATGTATACTGGGAAATTAAATTAACAACTCAAAAAGTAGCAGATAAGGAGACTTTCATCAGAAACGGTTAAAATTGGCCAATTAACAAAGAACTGTATAAATTCACTTTTCATTTATAAGAAGCAATAATTGTTCTCAAGTGCCCTTGTGGTGAGGTATTCCATGTGTCCTCCAAGTTAAAAAAATCTTTTAACCTTTTGTAAAAGAATTAGGTGCTAATGGTCGGTAAGTAAGGTTTAACATTTAAATTTAATTGCACACATTACTGATTAAATATCACGTGAAATATGTATTTTATGTGCTTCTGGGCCCAGAGGAATATAAATTCATGAAAACAATTAATTAGGACATAGGATTCAAACACACTGAATTGGTGAAGATTCAGGATGAAGATTAACCCTTTACACTTCAGTCGGCCTACTTCACAAATAAAACACATTAAATTGTTAAAATAGTATAATGGAATGATAAGATATATAAAAGAAACAGCTGATCTCGATTGAGAGCATCAGGTTGGCGGCCTTGAGAATTATCATTGAACAGTTGAAGAAGGGTTGCAAAAGCTGTAACAGTGACAACATGATGAGGTACATCCTGAACTACATTTTTAACTTTAGCATTTAAGCTTCAATTAAATAAGCTCAGTAGATGATTATAGAATAGATGGGTGGCATGGTGGTACAGAAGCAGAGTTTCCGCCTTACAGCACTTGATGCGCAGGAGATCCGGGTTCGGTCCTGACTATGGGTGCTGTCTGTACAGAGTTTGTACGTTCTCCCCGTGACCTGTGTGGGTTTTCTCTGAGATCTTCAGTTTCCTCCAACACTCCAAAGACGTACAGTAATGTAGGTTAATTGGCTTGGTAAATGTATTAATTATCCCTGTGTAGGAAGGAACTGCAGATGCGGTTCAAACCGACAATAGACACAAAATGCTGGTGTAACCCAGGCAACATCTCTGGAGAGAAGGAATGGGTGACGTTTCGGATCTGAAGAAGTGTCTTGACCCGAAACGTCACCCATTCCTTTTCGCCAGAGCTGCTGCCTGTCCCGCTGAGTTACTCCAGCTTTTTGTGTCTATCTAAAAATTGGCCTTAGTGTGTGTAGGATAGTGTTATTGTGCAGGGATCATTGGTATGTGCAGACCCGGTGAGCTGAAAGGCCTGTTTCTGTGCTGTATCTCTAAACTAAACTAAACTGAACTAAATAGCCCAATATTTACATCAGTGGCATAGGGCAAGAATTTATCCAATGTTGCTAATGCTGGATGATTTGCCAATGCTTTACTTGTGACAAATGTGCCATTTCTCAAAAGTTATTTTTCCCCAAAATGTTGTGAAAGTAATTTACGATGGTGTTATTGTCTGCTGACTTGATTAGGCATACATTTAAAAAAAAGAGATATTGCTTCTTTTTTTCTCTCACCCTTAAATTAAAAATATTACTGTATTTGAACAATTTAAGGAAACAATATACAAAATTGTTTCTGCCAAGGACAAGAGCATTTAATTGTAACAATGAAATTCATACTCGCTGCAGCTTAACATTCCCGTTCATGCAACAATACACAGATGAATATATAATATATAACGATCAATAGTACAAGAAAATAAATAATGGTTATAATTGACAACCATAATAGTGCAAAACCAAAGTCCTGGTGTCATGAAGTTATAAAGTCATACATACAGTCAACAGGCCCTTTAGCCCAACGTCACCCATTCCTTCTCTCCAGAGATGTTGCCTGGCCCACACCAACCAACAGGTCCCATCTACACTACTTCCACCTGCCTGCATTTGTGGACAGGCAGGTCTAAACCCATTTCTCCATGTACCTAACCCTCAAATCCCATCCTGTCCATGTCCCTGTCTAAATGCTTCTTAAAATTTGCAATGGCACCTGCCTCAATGACCCCCTCTGGCAGCTTGTTGCACATACCCACCACTCTTTGTTTAAACAGGTTCCTTGTATATAATGGTCCATAGTAGATCATAGTTACTGAAAGAATGATTAATGTTGCACAGTGTTCAAGTCTAATGGTTGGTGGGAAGAAACTGTTCTTGAACCTGGTGGTCACAGCTTTCAGGCTTTGGAACCAACTTACGGATGGTAGTAGCGAAACATAAGCATGGCTAAGGTGGTGTAGGCTTCTGATGATATTGGCTGCCTTTAAGGCAGATCCTCCTATAGATCACTTCAATGGTGGGGAGGTCAGTATCTGTGATGGATCGGGCAATGTCTCCAACTGTGTAGCCTCCACTGTTCCTGGGTATTTCAGTTGATGAACCAGGCTATGATGCAACCAATCAGTATGCTCTCGACTCTACACAATCTACAGAGTATTTGTCAACATAATAAACCTCCTCAATCTTCCAAGGAAGTAAAGGCATTGATGGCCTTTCTTTATCATTTCATCAATGTGCTGAGTGCAGGACAGATCTTCAGAGATATGCATTTCCAGAAACTTGGAGCTGTTGACTCTCTCACCCCCGTTCCATCAATAAAGACTGGTTTGTGGATCTTCGGCTTTTCCTTACTGAATAAACTACCTGCTCATTAATCTTGCTAGCGTTGAGAGTAAGATTGTTGTCTGGCACCATTCAATCAGATTATCAATTACTCTGCTGAACATTGTTACTCATTAGTTGTTCAACAAAGAACATCAAAGAGGAGGATGACTGAACTTTGGTGCCTTCCCAAACAGTGGGAAACTTTGATTCCGCTGTGTGGGGATGTTTGTGTTAAGGAATATCATGTTCTGTGTTCTTTAGTTATTTGTATGGCTGTATGGTGACCACACATTTCACTGTACCAATTGGTGCATGTGACAATAAATGTCTCTTGAATCTTGAATATCTTGAACAATGGTTGTATCTTCGGCAAATTTAATGATGGCATTGGAGCCGTGCCTGTCTACACAGTCTGGAGAGAGTAGAGCAGTCGACCAAACACACAGCCTGTGCTCCTGTATTGAAGGTTATCGAGGAGGAAGTGTTGTTACCAATTCATACTGATTCATTCATTCTTTTTTTGGTGCCCAGACTTGTTTTCCAGGGCAGTAAAATGTGTTTAGTTTAGTTTAGTTTTGAGATTCAGTGCAGAAACAAGCCCTTTGGCCCACCAATTCCTTGCCGACCAGCGATGCCCACACACTAACATTACCTGGGACAATTTAGAATTCTACTAAGCCAATTAACCTACAAACTCTGGTACTATGGTACTCCATGAGTGTAACAAGACACCGTAAGAATATAAATGTCACCCTTGTGTCAAAATGCATTTCATTGGGAGGTGCTGTTTTGTATCGGGTAAGCCGCTGTGTGGAGTTGGGAAAGTCGCTGTGTGGTGCCGTGGCCGTTGGCCGCTGAGTGGAGTCCCTCCCCCACACACACACACCCTCCCCCTCAAACCTCGCACACCCTCCATCCCCCCTTCCCTATCCCCCTCCTCCCCACACACACCCCCTTCATCCCTTCCCCCTCCTCCCCGCACACCCCCGTCCCCCACACACGCATAACCCCCTTCACCCCTCCCCATTCCTCTTTCCTTGCCCCGAGCCCCCACCCCCCCAACACCACCCTACACCCCCCAACACCAGGCCACCCCCTCAAAACCACCCCACCCACCCCAACACCACCCCACCCCCCCGACACTATCCCACCCCCCCAACATCACCCCACCCCCCTGACACCATCCCACCCCCCCCAACACCACTCCCCCCCCAACACCACCCACCTCCCCTCGCCCATGCCACCCCCTCCCCCACACCACACCCACACCAACCCCCTCCCCCCCACCAACACCCTCCCTCACAACCCCCCTTCCCCACACCACCCCTCTCCCCCATACCACCACCCCCCCTTCCCCACACCACCACCCACCTTCTCCCACACCAACCCCCTCCCCCACACCACCCCTCCACCCCACACCACCTCCCTCCCCCACACCACCCCCTTTCCCACACTATGGTGGAACATTGCATTGGGAAATGGGTTGCATTGGGGGACGAGGTCTCCTATGGGACTGGGACCCAACGGATCCCACTTAGTCTACTCCTTAACTAAACCTCTCATCTTGTCCTCTTCCAGTTTGTGTTGTTTCTAAACACCACCCCACACCCCACCCACACCACCCTATCCCCCCCCCCCACACCACCCCCCCATACCACCTCCTCCCCGCCTACCCCCTACACCACACCACTCCACCCCACCCCACCCACATCACCCTACCCCCCCCACACCACCCCCTCCCCACATACCCCCCACACCACCCCACCCCACCCAACACCAATTTGCACAAAAACGGTACTCGATAGCGCTACGATTTTTCACTACCTTACTCGCCATTCTCCTGCTCTCCAAGCGCATCAAGGTTTGTTCTGATCGGTGAAATATAAAAAAATTATGAAGGTTTAAAGATCGTAAGATCAGCCGATTCGTCTTCTCTCCTGTCATTCGCTGCTACAGCATCGCCCCTTCCAGCACCCGCTTTCAATCACCGGGGTGAGGAGAATAAAGCCCCGGAGGCCGGACGAAGTTCAGAAGCCGTGAGAGCATCCAGAAGCAGTGAGTGGGTCCAGAAGCCATGGGTGAGTCCAGAATCCTTGAGTGAGGCGGCCCGGTGCGTGGATGCGCTCTAGTGCGCGGAGACTGCCCAATTGCTGCAACCTTGAGATCCTGGGGAAGTGAGGAGTGAGAGTGGGGGGATTGAGGAAGTCAGGCGTTGGCGGGGCTCCACACCCCCGGCCACACCCCCATCCCCCTCCCCATGCACAGCCTCCCCAGCGGCAGACCACGGCAGTGGTAGGCCACAGCAGGGCACATCCCCACTGGCCCCCGCCTGAATCCGGTGGGGAGCGGCAGTGGTGTGCCATGACAGTGATAGGCCATGGCACCGGCAGCAGATGGCAGTGGCAGGGGTAGGGAACAATAGGCCATGGCAGTGGAAGGCCACGGCAGTGCTCCCCCCTCTGCCCACCAGCCCCCAAAAGCCCCCGACTGAAGCCGTCCCCCTCCCTCGGTGGGAGGACACTCTCCCCCCCCTCACTGGCCCCCAACAGCCCCCGCCTGAAGCCACTCCCATCCCCCTGCTTCAGGACACTCCCCCCCACACAGGCCCCCGCGAGGCCCCGACTGAAGCCATCCCCTTCCCCCGGCTGCAGGACAATCTCCCCCCCCCCCAACAGCCCCCGACAGCCCCCCGCCTGAAGCCGTCCCCCTCCCCCAGCTGCAGAACGCAACAAGAGATGCAACAAGTAAGAATGCACTGAATAAATCTCATCTTTCACGTTTATATTTTTGTTATACCTGCGTGTTCTACGTCACAATTAGAACCCAATGGGTGGGAATGGTTGCGCCGCCGGAGAGCCGCTAAGAGTGGATGGGGGGGTGAGGGGGGATGGAGTGAGTGCGTGGGGGGGGGGGGGGGGGCGAAGGGCAAGGGGTCGAATGGAGGGGGAGGTGAGGAGTGAATCCGGGGCGTCACAACAGGAAACCGTCAGCCCCGCCTGCGCAGTTGGGGGCTGTGAGTGAGTGGTGGAATATTGCGTTGGGGGACCAGGCCTTCTGTGTGAGAATGGGACCCCCACGGATCCCACTTAGTCTAGGGACAACTTAAAAACAAGTTTACCATTTAGCTATTGCGCCCATTCTTTTCCTGACTTGAAGTTCTTTGCATAGACCAGATTGGACTTAATCTACTAATGGAACTACCTCTTGAGCAATTTGTAGGACTGGGTGAATGCAAAGAATCTGAGCAGAGCAGGCCAAGTTCTATGAAGAGGAAGATGGGAAAGGCATATTTGCAGACGGTATTTATATTGCAACTAAACTTGAGCAAGAACTGATACTTGAAGTTGACAGAGGAGAGTATCAGTGAATTTTGTCACCTGGCAAGGCAACAACACCACATTCAGGGCAGAACATAAATGCATAGTCTGCAGTTGTCAAGGGAGCTACTGCTCACAGAGGCAAAAACACGACCTGCCAATAAACTGCACTACTGAGGCTCTGCATGCAAGAGATATAAAGGTACTGCAATCCTTCTTCCCAGAGAGAAGCCAGCACGATAATTAATTTGTTGGAAAGAACAGCAGATGCTATTTAAATCAAAATTAGATACAAAATGCAAGTCAAGTCAAGTTTATTTGTCACATACACATACGAGATGTGCAGTGAAATGAAAGTGGCAATGCTCGCGGACTTTTGTGCAAAAGACAAACAACCAAACAACCAAACAAACTATAAACACAATCATACAATCATAGGTGACCCATTCCTTCTCTCCAGAGATGTTGCCTGTCCCGCTGAGTTACTCCAGCATTTTGTGTCTACCTACGATAATTTGATCTGCAAACATTTCTGTACTATTGTGCATATGTACTTTATCTTTTTGCAAATACCAAAGTTTGTGGTTGTATGTCACCAAGATCTGTTTTAGTAGGCATATAACAGGAGTATGTCTCCAAGACTCCATAAGGAGAATGACTAAGGAAGTGTACTGAAGAAAAAAAACGAGGAATCAAAGGTTAGTGGTGGGAAAGAAGATTGGAATAATCTTGTAATTTACCAAAGAAAAAGCAAAGCAATAAAAAAGATGGATAGGAAAGGTTTAGAGGATTATGGGACAAATGTAGGCAAGTGAAGCTAATGTAGATGGGACATCTTGCATGGCATGGGAAAGTTGGACTGAATAGCCTGTTCACATGCTGTATGAATATATGAAACCATAACAGAAAGATTAAACGAGAACTTACCGTTTGAAGTTTGATCTTTATTTTATGAGGTTGAAGTGAGGGAATATGTGAAGAGCCCGCCAGCCCGCATGCGCGTCAATCTTTAGAGCAGCTGTATGAAACCACAGACTAGTTGCTGAAATTAAGCTATAGAAAGATTAACGAACTTAGAACTACCGAATAATCTTTATGAGAAGTAGGGTTGGCAGTGGAGGGCACGAATTCCCTCACTTCAACTTCTCATAAAATAAAGATAAAACGGTAAGTTCTCGTTTAATCTTTCTATTTTATTTCGAAGTCACGTGAGTGATTACGTGAAGACTTCAAATTTCTGTGGTTTCATGCAGTAACCCAATCTGTGTGTGAACCACTTAAACAGATAAACCATTAATGGTAGAAAAACATGGGTTGTTAATACCATGATGCTAACTTGCATACATGTACATTGTTCTTAACAGGACCATAGTCCCAATTGACTTTGAGTTAGACAATAACTCATGCAACACTGTGCAGAATTCTATCTGCAAATATCCAGACATATTCAACCAAATTTTATAATTAATTAACACGCATTATGTAAGCCTCTTGCTGTATGATGAAAGGGAACTATCCATTCTATTGGCTGCTAATGAGCCATCAGCAATATCTTGAGACTATTGAATAACAATAAATAAACTATCTTTCATCTGATAGGTACTAGCAATCTCAGTGCACTTGTATACCTAATGACACCCCCAATCTCTGCTCTGGTGGGTATGCTGTCAACTTCAAATGTAAGCAATCATGCCCATTTTGCTTATGAGATAATTCCCATAACAAGCAACGCTAATGTCAGTTATGACCCGGAGACCAAGCCAGAGATTGAGTAAAGACTGTGTTCTTTGTGCTGAGATCAGTTGCTGAAAGCATAATAATTTTAAAAATACTGCTCCCATTAGGAATACAGTAGAAGAATATTTACATAATAATTTACTGATATACATCGCACACTACAATGAGTGTAGGCTTTTAGAGTGGTCATATAAAAGACACCCTGCATAACGTTAGTGAACAGCGGGTGAATAACCAATCATTTATTGTCCCATTTATGGTACTATAGAGAATGACAAAGCAGCACAAGCAGTGTCAATTGTGCAATCACATAAATGCTTCTCTCGGCCCAAACTGAAAGCCACACAAACCTCTGTTACTTCCGTTTAAAAGTAACGCACATGTTTTGTTCACAAACTTCCCATACAATCGTGCAGAACTAGCTGCCCGAGAAGACAGGCTGCCCCAGCCATCACTCGTGACCGAGTAAATAAGAGTTGCTTCAGCCGCCTTACCATGGCCAGAATGAATAGGCAAAATTGGCAATATTAAATTTCATGTTGCCTCATTCTTAATATCGCAAGAGGTATCTACCGATAACCCCTAAGTTTTATTAGCTGCAAATTTTGCATATTATCTAAAACTCGGTGACACAATGCCCTTTGATCTGAGTAGGGCAGAATTTGCTTCCACCACTGGCTTTGTTATCAAAACACCAGATACATTGGTGCCTCATGTGTATAGATATGGCAAAGCATGCATCGTCAAGATTGATTCTCTGAATCAGTTAAATTGCTGAAAGCCAATCATCCAAATTAAACTGGGTAACTAAACACATGATCAGATTAGCCAAATCCTAACCTGATTTGGCATGCTCCATGTTTCTATAATCTTGAGAAGTATCAGAAATATACCCCCCTTGTTCTTGGGCAGACCACTCATCCTCTGTGAGATGTCACTGATTTCACTTGGAACCACCGTTCCTCTATTGACCATACGGATGGAAAATGTTTTGGCTTCTCTTGCCGCGGAAGATGCATTATCTTGTTATTCATACATTTCGCTGATAACATATAATCATAGCAACATAGAAACATAGAAATTAGGTGCAGGAGTAGGCCATACGGCCTGCACCGCCATTCAATATGATCATGGCTGATCATCCAACTCAATATCCTGTACCTGCCTTCTCTCCATACCCCCTGATCACTTTAGCCACAAGGGCCACATCTAACTCCCTCTTAAATATAGCCAATGAACTGGCCTCAACTACCTTCTGTGGCAGAGAAGTCCAGAGAACCTTATGACTAGAGCTGAAAACACAGTCTCCCCTTGATGTGGGAATACAAGTTCCCTGTCAACTCTTGACTATAAGAGTCACCACAAATTCTCAGCGTTCTTCCTCAGAGTGGAATTTAGCATAATGCAAGCCTGAATCAGGAATTGCTTCACAGCCCTCTGACTGAAACCACTTGGCTGAGTTGCCAGAGTTCACAACACAATCTCTTCGACCCGCTGCTCAATCAGGAATACTGGTATTGAGAGCCTACGGATTATTATCAATACATTGTTGATTCACAACATGAACCTGCTGGTCAGATAAAAATATTATACGCCAGACCAGCTTCCTGCTGGTAGCTACCTATCCCAGAGAGGATGGCAATGATGTTTCCAATGAACTAGCAACTCCACTAACTGAGCAGAAATGTAAACATGTGTTGAGGGACTACTTCAACTACTTCATTCTACAGAGCAGCCTGATAACCTCAATCGCAGATGTTGGCAGTGCTTCCCTGGTCAATATGACCCATATGGCCAGCCAGTTACATGATGGTGTACCCTGAACCAGGGTAACCAAGCTGTTCCTATTTGGAACTTACAGAGGTTACTGTGCAAGGCACCCTGCCAATGACTCTGCACCAACCTGATCTTTCCCAGAGACAGTGAAAATATACTAGACAGCCCATGCTGCCAGTAAACCCAAAAGCTGGGCCGACAGACTGCTCCATTTCAGAGTTTTACGGAGGTTAATAAAGAGACCTTACCTGCCAGCTTCTCTGAACCCGGGTCGATCTGCTTGTTGGAGATTCAGCAAAGTTCCATTTGCAGACCCTGTCTGACCACATCTCCTTCAGCTGGTGTGATGTTAGGTAGCTGATGTCGCTGGCCAACTCCTGTTGTAGTGGCTTGCCCGTCCCCGAGTGAACACCAAATTTAGAGGCAAGAGCAGGCAGCACTTCCTTATGCGACTCTTGTACATCATGCATTAAATCATGGGATTCCAGCACATACTCATGTTCGGAGTCAGCTCCATACTGATCTCCGACACTCCCCTCGACATGGTGGGGGAAATACTGCAACCCTGAACCAGGCGTTGCCACAGGCGTATGACTCGAACTGCCCGTGTATGCTTCCGTAACACGGAGCATATTTTGTGCCACCATCTCTGACACTCTCTTTATCCAAGTGGGAGGAATATTGCAACCTTGAACCAGGTATTGCTTACATGCCTATGACTCGAATTGCCTGTGCATGCCTCCGTAACACGGAGCATATATATATATATATATATTATTTTTGGCACCATCTCCAACTCTCCCTTCATCGGAGTGGGAGGAATATTGCAACCCAGAAGCAGGTGTCGCTACAGGCGTATGCCTCGAACTGCCCGTGCATGCCTCCATAACACGGAGCATATTTTGTGCCACCATCTGAACCATCAGATGTTTCAATTGAGACGAACGGCCAATCACATCAGCCATAGGTGTGGGGACAGAATCCTCTTGTCCCGAATCATCCGGCAGGACTTGTCTCACAGACTTGGCTTTAGCTTTGCCCCGACTCGGGGTTGCCAAGCTGCTAACCCCAAGGAGCTGAATCGGAACTAGCTGTGCAGATTGGCGCTGCCAGCGACTCCGAAGTGGCCGTCGGCTTTCCGCACTGCCGCGGTCCTCTGCTGTCGGTATAAATCATCATTATTTATTGTACTTACCAGACAGGTTGCACTTGTTAGTGACTCCGAGTCCTTGCTCCCTTCTGGAGCCTCAACGGAGTATATCAGGGGAGGAAATAGAGCGCAACCCTGCACAAAGTGTTGCTACCTCAGGCCTCTGGCCCCCATATGACCTGGATGAGCCAGCATCATAATCGTAGTCACATCTTTCCGATACTCCCCACGACAGAGTGGGATAAATACTGCAAACCTGCCAGGTGTTAGCACAGGCATATGGCTGGAGCCGCCTGTTAATGCTTCCGGTACATGGAACATAGTGTGTTCATGTGGTTAAAAGAAGCATATCCCCATTAGATCAGAGATTCGCCTGCTCTATCGATATCCACATAGTTGGAGTCTCTTATAAAAGAATCTCCAACAGTCCCCTCTAGTGAGCAGAAATTATCATGACGCCACCCTGAACTAGGTGTAGCTCCCACAGATATCTGATAGACACAGCTCAAAAAAGGCTTCATAAGCCAGGAGCTCTGGACTGCAATGGCAAGTCCAATGTCACTACACCATTTGGTGTATGTCATAATAAATGTCCTTTGTAATTAATTTAATTCATTTTCTATTTAAACTTTATTGGCATGATAAGATACATAGTTATATTGCCAAAGAAGTAAACATGACCTTTGAATGCTATCTGCTACGATAGTCACAAACGTGACCGAGTGGCAACCGCTATTAAAAACCTGTCAACTCTATTTATAGCCGCCCTAAAAATAAAGCAAACACTATATGCTGCTGCAGCGGAGCTGAGCCGCCCTCAGCCGGCAGCATCTATGTTTAAAATTGTCCGGTGCTAAGGCAGCTGAACTTACCTGGCAGTTGCTCGTGGCCGTAGCTATTTTTAACTCACCGGCTGCTGCTAATCTTTTGCAGCGATCGTTGACCTGGCTGCGCCGGTGGCCGCAATATGAAATCCTAGCTCCTACGGAGCCCTACGGCGGCCTCCAAATCTGGCCGCCTGCTCTCGTTCGGAGCTCTAATGCCGGAAGCCTCAATATCTCATCCCAGCACGTTATGGAGCCTCGACGGCAGACCAAAACTGGCCACCTCCGTCAGCTGCTCCGGGCCCGCTATCGGAGCGGCCCGCTGAAAATAAAATTAACTTACCTGCCAGAGCAGTTTCGAACTGCTCCGACTCACGCGCCATGCATCAAAGTATTGACGCGCATGCGACTGGTGGGCTCTTCACGTAGTCACTCACGTGACTTCGAAATAAAATGAAAATTGATTATGAGAAAAAAAAAGCAAAAAAAAAAGAAATCAGAAAGAATTTATAGAAAGGAAGTGTTGCTGAAGTACAAAATGATTGTGTTGAGAAGAAAACGAGAAAAAATAATGTGAAGTAAATAAATACCAGACTGAACAAATATTTTATATCTGATATCATGGTGGAAGAAACATAAAACATCCCAATAGTAGACAATTTGGAAGCAAAAAGGGAGGGAGGAAGTTAAAGCAATCATTTTCACTAGAGCCTAGGCAGCTAAGGAGTGATATTATGACAGTGTATAAAGACATGATGAGCTTAGATACGGAGAATAGCCACTGTCTTATCCCCAGGGTAGGCTGTTTAAAACTAGAGGGCAGAGGTTTAAGGTGAGAGTGAATAGATTTAATAGGTTCCTGAGGGGCAACATTTTCATTCATAGGGTGGTACATGCATGGACCAAGCTGTGAGAGTAAGTGGTAGGTAGGATACAATTTGGATTTTTTTTTAAACACTGTGACAGGTACATGGATTGGAAAGGTTTGGAGGGATATGGGCCAAGCAGTGGCAAGTGGGACTTGGTTAAGCAAGTTGATCAGTATGAACAAGGTGGACCAAAGGACCTGTTTCCATGCTGTATAACTCTATAACTCCATGACTACATGACTTCCACAGGTGCACCAACTTCTGCAGTCTGAAGGGCCTGTCCCACTTGGACGTCATTTGCGCGTCACGCAGGTGGCGCGCGAGGATTTAGAGAATCCCAAAATCCTGAGGCGTCGCGTGCGACCGTGCATCACTGCCTATGCCACTACGTCTCACCACACGCGTAATGCATGTAGCGTAAATGACGCGCAAATAACGACCAAGTGGGACAGGCAATTGACTCAGCAATGTTGCTGTTATGGTTGCCAGTGTATGGAAGGTGTGAGACAAGTGCTTGAGATGTGCAGAAATTATATGTCCATAAGTTTAAGGTTCACCTTGATTGCTAGGGTTACCCCAGTATTTCTGTTAAGTGACGGACATATTCCTTCTTTAACTGTCACACTGCCTTTTGGGATCCAATACAGCAGCTGCGCTGTAAAAAGTTGCGGCAAATTTGCCAACAATGCAACTAGAAAGCTGCCACTTCTCCTGAGGTGGATGTGGGAGAACCTAATCATCTATGTGGAGTGGGTGGACAGAAGTATTTCTGTTTCTAATAGCTTAATCACCAGTGGGCAGATGAGAAGCTGTGAAATTGCAGCATTTAAAATGCTGCAGTTATTTAAAGAGGCAACACACTGCAGGGCATGGAAGATTGTATGACTGTCAGAAGAAAGAATACCCTCAGCAGATCAGCATCGGAAAGAGCCCTTGGTTTTTCAAAGTGGACTTGCAGCTAATGGAAATAATTCCAACATGGGATAGTCCTCTAGTAGAAAAGTGATGGAATCCCCATGTGACATGAGCACAGATGTTACAAAGGGTGTTGCTCAAAGCAATCAGTGTAATCCTTGTGAACGAGCACAAAATGGAGGATATTCATAAGGAAGCTGATCAAGACACACAAAATACAAGGGTCTGAGGAAGGGTCCCCACTGAAAAGTCAACCATCAATGTTTTTCAGAGTTGTTGCCTGATCCGCTGAGACTTTGTGTCATTTTGTTTGCACAAGATACAAGCTCACTTACACATTCAGTTGTATTAGATATATTAGATGTATTAGATATGATTTAATGATTCACCTCATGGGTGAAGAGCTGTCACAGGGGATCCCAATCCTCTACAGAACTGACATTGGACTCTTCAAACTTAATAGGGCCCACCGTCATTGTTTAATCATTTTGATTTTGTATTTGAGGAGCTTTCTATTCCACCTGCTCTTGATATTCCGCTTCCTTCGTACTTAATGAATGTTAAAGAAGACAAATTTGCATAAAAGCACTATCCTGGATTGGAAAACACCACCTATATTTATCATGTATGATTGTCATTCATATTCATATTAATGTATGTATTTTCTCTTGTACGGATATGGATTGTCCTTAGACAGCACCAAATAATGCCCCCACAGTGGGAGTATAAAGGTGAAATATTCACAGGCAAACATTCATAGGGATAGGCAACAGAAAATGGAAAAATAGCAGGTTATCTGCCAACAACAGGATTCTGAAACTACAATTTAATAGAATGAGCTGCTACTATTTTGGGCTACTCAAGGTTTATGGTAGATCCCTTACTGTGTTGCAATATCTTTGAAGAAACACTAGATAGTTGTCATTTCTCAAAATAATTCCCGTGGTTTGCTTTGTTGAGGGAAAATCATGGACAAGATGATGTGATTTAGTGAAGGGCAGTGTAGCATATTAAGGTCAACGACTCACATCACCGCGCCTGTCATAGGATTTCACACGATTCAACATCAATTGAGATGTGTCCATGTCAGGAGAATAGAAGCAATGAATAAGAGGTAATAATACTGGGGTGAAGTATTAACAATGTTGTACAGGAAGAGTTGAGAGTGGAGTGGACACAGTAAACTATGAATTCTTAGAAAAGCAATACACAAAGTGATTTGAAATAACATCAGAAATGCTAGTTATAAAGTCATAGAGCACAGAATCAGCTCCTTGGCCCACAGAGTCCACAGTGCCAATTGAGTACCCAGTTACACAAATCCTTTTTTCTTTTTCCCACATGCTCATCAACATTCTGGTATGGCGACGCAGCAGTAGAGTTGCTACCTTGCAGCGCCAGAGACCCGGGTTCGATCCTGTCTATGGGTGTTGTCTGTCCGGAGTTTTACGTTCTCCCCGTGAAGCATGGGTTTTCCCTGGGTGCTTCGGTTTCCCCCCACATTCCAAAGCACTCCACAGGTATTGGCTTTTCCACTATCGAAGAGATCCATAGGATGCACTACCTCAAAGACCTCCACCACCCTGACCGCATTTTCATTTCACTCCTACAATGGAACGGAAGACATAGGTGTCTGAAAACCATAGGTTCAAGAATAGTTTCTTCCAAAAAACCATCAGGGTCATGAACACTCCACAACACTAACAGATGAACCATTTGATTGTCTTGCCTCGCACAATGGACTTTGTCCTTTTTTTTGTACCTGTATTGTGGTTATTAGTTTATTTCTTTGTTTGTCCATGTGCACTGTGTTATAGGATTATTATGCCACTGCAAATTAGAATTCCATTGTTCCTTTTACATATGACAATGAACCACTTTTGACTGTTGAATTCCACAATCAATTTACGTTTCATAGTTCATCACCACCTCAAATTCCTCTCGTGCACATAATGTATGCACATTTATTTTAATATTTTTGCAAGGTTGAATTCTCGTTGTTCATTGTCATTTCTCTGGTGAATTTCCAAAAGGAATGAACTTACTTGCTAATTTGGTCAACAATTTCCTTTCCAAGGGTTCTGTGAAATTATAGATGTGGAGTTGGATGAATCCTCAGAAGTGTCAATCCTTTGGAGTTCAATTACAGGGAGCTATCTATGATGATCTATACATGATTGATAAATAATAGACTTCTTTATGTATTTAGTAGATATCTGGATTTGCATTGCAAAAAAAATGTCTAGTTAGTCACGAGAAGCTTAAACCATTGTTAATCCTGGTCAAATTGGAGAGGCTAGGACAGTAACATTGAGTAAAGGCTTCTGGGCTGCTAGGCCATTTGGTCAATTTAAAAGTGTCTTCTGTAGAAATGGGACAAGCTGCAGAATACAACCATGTAACCATATAACCATATAACAATTACAGCACGAAACAGGCCATCTCGGCCCTTCTAGTCCGTGCCGAACACTTACTCTCACCTAGTCCCATCTACCTGCACTCAGACCATAACCCTCCATTCCTTTCCCGTCCATATACCTATCCAATTTATTTTTAAATGATAAAATCGAACCTGCCTCCACAACTTCCACTGGAAGCTCATTCCACACAGCTACCACTCTCTGAGTAAAGAAGTTCCCCCTCATGTTACCCCTAAACTTTTGTCCCTTAATTCTCAAATCATGTCCTCTTGTTTGAATCTTCCCTACTCTCAATGGAAAAAGCTTATCCACGTCAACTCTGTCAATCCCTCTCATAATTTTAAAGACCTCTATCCAGTACCCCCTTAAACTTCTGCGCTCAAAAGAATAAAAACCTATCTTGTTCAACCTTTCTCTGTAACTTAGGTGCTGAAACGCAGGCAACATTCTAGTAAATCTCCTCTGTACTCTCCCTATTTTGTTGACTTATTTCCTATAATTTGGCGACCAAAATTGTACACCATGTCCAGAATTGGCCTCACCAATGCCTTGTACAATTTTAACATACATCCCAAATTCTATACTCAATGCACGGATTTATAAAGGCCAGCACATCAAACGCTTTCTTTACCACCCTATCTACATGAGATTCCACCTTCAGGGAACTATGCACAGTTATACCTAGATCCGTCTGTTCAACTGCATTCCTCAATTCGCTACCATTTACCATGTGCGTCCTATTTTGATTTGTCCTGCCAAGATGTAGTACTTCACTCTTATCAGCATTAAACTCCGTCTGCCATCTTTCAACCCACTCTTCCAAATGGCCTAAATCCCTCTGTAGACTTTGAAAATCTACTTCATAATCCACAACACCACCTATTTTAGTATCATCTGCATACTTACTAATCCAATTTACCACACCATCATCCAGATCATTAATGTATATGACAAACAACAGTGGACCCAACACAGATCCCTGAGGCACCGCACTAGTCGCCGGCCTCCAAACTGACAAACAGTTATCAACCATTACTCTCTGGTATCTCCCATTCAGCCACTGTTGAATCCATCTTGCTACTCCACTATTAATACCCAACAATTGCACCTTCTTAACCAACCTTCCATGTGGAACCTTGTCAAAGGCCTTACTGAAGTCCATATATACAACATCCACCGCTTTGGTATCAATTTCCCTAGTAACCTCTTCAAAAAATTCAATTTCCCTAGTAACCTCTTCAAAAAATTCAAGAAGATTAGTCAAACATGACCTTCCAGGCACAAATCTATGTTGACTATTCCTAATCAGACCCTGTTTATCCAGATGGTTATATATATTATCTCTAAGTATCCTTTCCATTAATTTTCCCACCACTGACGTCAAACTAACAGGTCTATAATTGCTAGGTTTACTCTCAGAACCCTTTTTAAACAATGGAACAACATGCGCAGTACGCCAATCCTCCGGCACCATTCCCGTTTCTAATGACATTTGAAATATTTTTGTCATTGCTCCTGCTATTTCTACACTAACTTCCCTCAATATCCTAGGGAATATCCTGTCAGGACCTGGAGACTTATCCACTTTTATATTTTTCAAAAGTGTCAGTACTTCCTCTTCTTTGATCCTCATAGTTTCCATAGCTACTGTACTTGTTTCCCTTACGTCACATAATTCAATATCCTTCTCCTTGGTGAATACCGAAGAAAAGAAATTGTTCAATATCTCCCCCATCTCTTTTGGTCCTGCAGATAGCTGTCCACGCTGACTCTCTAATGGACCAATTTTAATTCCTCGCTATCCTTTTGCTATTAATATAGCTGTAGAAATCCTTTGGATTTACTTTCACCTTACTTGCCAAAGCAACCTCATATCTTCTTTTAGCTTTTCTAATTTATTTCTTAAGCTTCATTTTACATTCTTTATACTCCTCAAGCACATCATTTACTCCATGCTGCCTATAATTATTGTAAATCTCTCTCTTTTTCCGCACCGTGTCCAATTTCCCTTGAAAACCATGGCTCTTTCCAATTATTACTCTTTACTTTCAACCGAACAGGGACATAAAGATTCTGTACTCTTAAAATGTCACCTTTAAATGTCCTCCATTTCTCTAATACATCCTTCCCATAAAACAAAATGTCCCAATTCACTCCTTTTAAATCCTTTCGCATCTCCTCAAAGTTAGCCTTCCTCCAATCAAAAATTTCAACCCTTGGTCCAGAATGGTGCCAGTTTGCCTAGATCAGAGCTGCAGGAATCGAATGGGAACATCTTCAGACCCTGAAAATTAGTTGCAAAATGCATAGAATGGATTGGATGAATGTAAACCAGACATACACATTGTAAATAATGTTGCAAAGCTTTACTTTGCTTGATGTTGATTGGATTAATAATGAGCCTTGTCTGGTTTTCTTGCATATCAGGGCACATGTTGCGATGTTGTTTCCTCTGATAAACACTGTTTGAATACAATGTATTAGCCACTGTATTATTGGGTTAGGGAAATGTCTGTCATGTATGGGGTTAATCGATATTTGTTATTGGATTGTAACGAGACCACCCCCATGTGGTTCGGCCCCTCGAGGTTCGGGGACCTAGAAATGTCCGCTATCACGAGGTCCTGTGTCGATCTTCTGGGAGAGCGCTTAGGACTGCGTGACCTTCTGGAGTGTCTCAATTCCAAGAGGGCTTGATCAGGTAGATACGAGGATCGAACCCGCGGTGATTAGGTACAGTAGTGGGAACTGTAATTGTGTTTTGTCAAAATAAAATTTAGATGCGCAAGAGCTTCACTCAGTGATTTTTGACTGAAACTAGAATTATTTTTTGAAAGGGGCTGTCCCAGTTGGGCGACCTAATTGGCGAGTTTAGAAGAGTTGGAAAAAATGACATGTTGAAGATCTCCTTCGACTATGTAGAAGACCTCATTCAACCCCCTTTGACTATTTTGAAGACCAGCTTCGACTAGCTACGACTAACTTTGGGAAAATTGGACACCGAATAGTGGAGAGTGAAGACGACCTCTTTCGATCTCTCTTCAACTATGATGAAGACTATCTACGACTACCTTCGACTACCATCGATTACCTATGACTAACATGCCGACCTACTATGACCTACTATGACTAAACCTACGAGTAAAAAAAGTATTGATTTTTTCCATGGCAACATTTTTTTACTCGCGGGCATTTTTTAGCATATTCAAAAAAACGTCGCAACCTAGCTGATGCCTCGAGTACGCGGAGACCACTCTTGAGCATGAAGGAGAGATACGAAGACCTCCTACGACCTCGCGTCGACCAAGCTGCGAGTGTGAGTCGAGGGTAAACTCGCCAGAACTCACGGATTAGGTCGCCCAAGTGGGACAGCCCCTTAACTGAGTTTGTGCCTGCAGGACAGTATAATCAACAACATACTATCTGGGGAGTGAGGTAAAGAATATACAGACCCCTTGAGAATGGGCAGAATAAAGGAAGTGGCAGCGCTGCCTTAGCAGCTGCGGCTCGCCTGCAATCCGTCTGTTTTTTCTTTTTTTTAATGTTTTCTTCTGTCCTTAGTCAATTTTAGTTTATTAGGTTGTGTATGTGTGGGGGGGGGGGGGGGGAGAAACATGTTTTTGGTCTCTTCCTTCGGTGGGGATGCAACTTTTTCTTGTCGTATCCCCGTCTCCGTCTCCGTCTGCGCTGGGGCCTAATGGCAGAGCTGGCAGCCTCGGGGCTGTGGCGGTGTTCCGGCTGCGGACACGACTTCAGGGCTGTGGCGGCGTTCCAGCGGCGGCCCGACTTCGGAGCTGAGGCGCCGTTCCAGCGTTCCGGCGGCGGCCCGACTTCGGGGCTGTGGCGGCGTTCCGGTGGCGGCGACCCGACTTCGGAGGCTCAGCCGCGGGCCCAGTGGATGACATCGTCGGGAGCACGCAGGTCACAGGTTGGTGACCTGTTTTTCCGGAGCTCCTGCAAAAACAGCTTTGTCTGCTGGACTGGATGGCGGCATCTTTGGCAGCTTCGACCACCCCGGGCCGCGGAGTTTGAACCAGCCCATTCGCGGAGCTCGGATTCAGCTACGGGACTGATTTACTTACCATCACCCGGCGGGATCTCAACATCGGAAGCCAGGATCGCCTCAGCGCAGAGGGAGAACAAGGAGGGAAGAGCCAAAGACTTTAAGACTTTTGCCTTCCATCACAGTGAGGAGGTGCCTGGTGCTCACTGTGGTGGATGTTAAATTTGTGTTTATTGTGTGTTTAAAAAAAAAAAATGTTATATGTATGACTGCAAGGCACAAAATTTCGTTCAGACCGAAAGTTCTGAATGACAATAAAGGATACTTTGACTTTTTGACTTTGTAGACAGCAAAGGTAATGTAGCTCCCCAGAAACAGGAATCAACAAGCTGGAGGAAATGATACTGTCCTGCCCCTTTAAGACAAATCTGGGAAGGCCAACCAACAGAGAAAGCTGCTCCTCAGTAACCCTACTCCCTTGAAACTGACATCAGAGAAGAGGAGGAAAACCTACCCTAATGCCCAACTTTAACATCATCTAGCTTTTGACAACAGTAAAGGAAAGGAAAGTAACACTAAGCTTTCCTAAAGAAACAACACAGACAACCTATGGCAACTATTGGGATGAGCTCCACTTTGAAAAATTAATTTGAAAAAAAGACATTCCTCTGTGGTTTAGGATAAAACACTTACTTTGATTCTAAATTATGATTATTAGAAATAAATGTATAACATTTTGAATTTGGTCTCCAAAATTGTAAGGTAATGAATTGGAGGGACTTCAATTTTTTGAGATTTAGAACTGACTTGTGAGATTTGGCTTAGGGATATGTGGAGTTTGATTATTAATTGATATTGTTATTGTCTCATTCCCAGACAGGCAGCTAAAGATGGGAAGAATTATTCAGAGAACACCAGGAAGGATGGAATTTGGGAAGATCTGGTAACATGGAAATTATTCAGAGAGCATGAGTTGGAATTGGAAATGGTCAATAGAGGAACTGTGAACAGCAGGACTTCTCTTTAAGAAGCCAGACTAGAAATTACTCAGTGGTTAGGAAACTAGTGTAGGAGAGAACCCTTATGGACTGAGAGCCGAGTCAACATACTAAGGAAGAAGTACTGGAGGAGAAGTCTATTGAATTAGAAGGAGAAACTTGAATGGGTGTGGAGATATCAGAGTCGATGTATTTGACTGATGGATCTAAATTGTTTAACCCTTGATGGTAAAGTGGCTTCTATTATCGTGGAAATAAATTGTCCCTAGAATTGGCATTCTTAATTGGATTTATAATAGAATTGATAACATATGGAAATTGATTGTTTAAATGTGAACAGCTGGGAATTCCACAGGAATTGGAATGGAAATGTGTTATCAACCACAATGCTGTGGAATGAGAAGAGTAAGATGGACACAGAAAACTAAAATAGTCAATTGAAGGCTGAGACTAAATTTGACTAAATTGGAACATTTATCATGGTTTGCTTTAAATAAGAGTCACTCCTGTAGGGAAATCTGGACTGAACCCATCTGAAATGTATATGAGAAACCATCATCAGATATACATATTATAACATTGTGTTAATATGGAGAGAGCTGATTAGTGTCCTAGGATAGTAAAAGGTTTATTAGAGAACAGAATAATAATAGGAGTACAGTGATAGAATAGAATATAATAGAGCAGAATATTGAAATGGAAAAGGGATAGTATTGCAGAATTACAGTGAATGTATAGGGAAGCATTGGTGCATGAAAGGTAACTTGCTTTGTCAGGAATTATAGATTATAGGTTCGGCTATGGAAAAGGATGGAAGAATGGGCAACAACACAGGGAGATAATTCGCACCCACAAAAACTCGGGAGGTGAAGACTCATCAGACGGAAATTGTGAAGCTACGCCCATGAAAACTCAGGCAGTTTGACAAGATTCTGGGAAGAAACATCATCATCTTGTGTTGTTAATAGATGGAGAATGTAATAGACACACATATGGATATCTGGTTATATGATTATCTGACTACTTGATTATCATAAATGATGGTTTATCATATATGATAAAAAGGAAGGAATGTTATTCCTGGCCAAATTGGAGAGGCTAGTACACTAAAATTGAGTAAAGGCTTCTGGGCTGCTAGGCCACTTGGTCAATTTAAAAGTGCCTTCTGTAGAAATGGGACAAGCTGCAGAATGGTGCCAGTTTGTCTAGAACCTAGTTCAGAGCTGCAGGAAGAGAATGGGAACATCGACAGACCCTGACAATTAGGTGCAAAATGCAGAGAATGGATTGGATGAGTGCAAACCAGACATACACATTGTAAATAATGTTGCAAAGCTTTACTTTGCTGGAGGTTGATTGGATTAAGTATTGAGCCTTGTCTGGTTTTCTTGCATATCAGGGCACATGTTGCAATGTTTGTTTCCTTTGAGAAACACTGTTTGAATACAATGTATTAGCCACTGTATTATTGTGAAGGAGCGCAACCCTCGGGACAGCCCCCACTCACCCACGACCAGGCCGTCCTCCGCCTCATCTCCCCTGTGTAGACATATTGTGACAGGCTGTGGGTCGGGGGGAGCAGAGGTGTGGGACGGGCTGGTCCCTCCACCCACCCAGAGTTACTGACCGCGATGCACCGCCATCTGACCCCAACCCCCACACCAGGGCGATTCCCCCCCCCCCCCTCCCTTTAGCTTCAGTGGTTGACTGTGAGATGTCCACAGAGATTATAGTTATATATTATCTAAAGGTTAATATGTATATTATCAACTAATGTCTTCCAATTAGCTATTTTGGTCAAAAAGGCAAGGTAATATATTGCCAATGACAGTATTTGTTAAATTAGCTTTCTTTGAATGTGTATGACTATTCAGATATGGAATACATGCAGATTAGATGCAAATGCATTCAAGAGACTTTTTAACTATGTTGAAATAGAGATGATTCTGGTTTCGTCTGTTCTCTGAATGGCAGATAGATGCATACAAGTGTGTTTTGTTTCGTAATGAAATCCTGATATGCTAACACTGACAGAAAATAATTAAAAAAGGGGTTTGAGGGATGAAAATTGCAAATCTATGCTAAAAAACATGAACCCAGGATGAGATTAGCATAGTAGCATCTCCTTCCAGGAACTACAAGACCATTGCTTCTCCAAAAAGGATCCCAGAGTGTAGGAGATTTTTGTTTGAGGTTGTTATGGATGGCAGTTGTTGATGGCATTAGCATGTAGATGCCAATTATTCTTCTCCACCCTAGACTGTACCTTGGTGTGTAGTTTAGTAGGTTATTGATGAGGCCAGTGTGACTGCTGACATTCACTAAGTCTGCACTGGATGGTGGTAATGGCAAGACATCTAATGAACGAATCTCCTACCACCATTGGTTCCTCTATGTTCGCTTACCCCCCCATCATGCGGGTTTCTAATTTTTGATAGCAATGCTTATTCCATGAGAAGGCTTTCCTTTTCTGACGAAGGTCTAACCAGTGCTTTGTGCTATGTTGGTTATTTCTACCTGCTGTGTCCCACACAGGGCAATGATGTTGATGTCTAAGCTTCTGAGTTCCTGAGCTAAATTAGGAGAGCACCATTTGGGTTTGTCCATGAGGGTCCTAACATTCCACATCCCAAACTACCTATAGTGACAGTTTTGCATGATTTACTGTAATATGGGTAGTCATTGCAGGTCAAAATCCACAATGCAGTGTATGCCAATCGTGACAGCAGCCAACTGGCAATACCTACTTGATTCGAACATCTAGCATATTATAGCTCAAGCAATAGGCAAATAATTATTTTAAGCACACATACTGAACATGCAAAGTCAAAGAGTAATTCATCACAAAACAGGCCCTTCAGCACAACTTGCCCATGCCAACCAATATGCCCATTTATGCTAGACCCATTTGCTCATGTTTGATCCATATCCCTCTAAATCTTTCATCTATATGTACCTTACTAAACATCTTTAAAACCTTGTTATCATACTTGCCTCAACTATTTCTTCTTGCAGCCCTTTCCATTTACAGACCACCCTTTGTATGAAAAAGTTATTCCTCTGGTTCCTATTAAATCTTTTCCCTCTCAAATTAGACCTATCCCACTAGTTCTCGATTTCCCTAAAATGGGATCAAGACTGTGGTCTTTATTATGTGGCCATCAGCTACTTGAATGAATGCATACTTTATTGTCACATGTGACAAGTCACAATGAAATGTTTTGCTTGCATACACAAGGTGTGCAAATAGTCGCCACAGAGAGGGCGCTTACAAAGTTACAAAGTATCCTGTGCCAGGTCCCCTTTTGTTCTTTCCCCCTTCCCCCTCCCTCACGGCAGTCCCCCCCCCCCCACTCCCACACCAGGTCCTCCTTTGTTCCTTCCACCGGCAGCAGCATCCTCACTTCCATGTGGTCCATCCTCATCCATCGTTCAGCGCCATCATTGACCACCACACTGACGTCTCCACTATCGCTGCTGGGTCCTCCCCAGCCGCAGGCTCCGTCGACCCAGGGGTCGGCCGTGGGCTCCGACCCACGAGGCTCCGGCTTCTCCATAGGCTCCTCATCAGCCATGGGATCCGACCCGCGGGGCTCCGGCCTTGGCGTCTCCGTGTACATCCGGGAGGCGTAACTTGCCGGCAGGGGTAACTTGCTGGTTAGTTGCTGATTTACTTTTAGACAGTTCTTATGATTCAACAAATATTTTTTTAAGGATGAGTTCAACTTGCGGAAGCCCACCAAGAATGAGTAGGAAGGAACTGCAGATGCTGGTTTACATCGAAGATAGATACAAAAAGCTGGATTAACTCAGTGGATCAAGCAGCATCTCCGGAGAAAAAGGAATAGGTGATATTTTGCATCGAGACACTTATTTAAACTGAGTCAGGGGAGGGGGAATCTAGAGGTTTTAAAAATTACAGAACATAATCAGTGCTGGCATTGATAGCTAAGGAGCCCACAGTGGTCCATTGTTGGCTGTTGAGGTGATAACAAAGGGATGTGAATAGTCAAAAGGGTAAGGAAGACTAGGGTGCGGGGGGGGGGGGAGACCATGTGAGAGGGAATGCAAGGGTTATGTGAAATTAGAGAAATCAATATTCATACAGCTGGGTTATAAGCTGCCCAAGTGAAATATAAGGTGCTGTACTTCCAATTTGCATGTGGTCACACTCTAACACTGGAGGAGGCCCAGAACAGAAAGATCAGTATTGGATTGAGAAGGGGAGTTAAAATGTTTGACAACTGGGAGATCGCGTAGGCCAAGGTAGACTGAACACAGGTGTTCAGCGAAACGGTAGCACAGTCTGTGCTTGGTCTCATACAGGACTGTCATATGAAGAAAGATTGAAAAGACAAGGCTTGTATTCACTGTAGTTTAGAAGGATGAGGGGGATCTTATAGAGACATATTAAATTATAAAAGGACTGGACAAGCTAGATGCAGGAAATTTTTTCCCAATGTTGGGCGAGTCCAGAACCAGGGGCCACAGTCTTAGAATAAAGGAGAGGTAATTTAAGACTGAGGTGAGAAAAAACTTTTTCACCCAGAGAGTTGTGAATTTATGGAATTCCCTGCCACAGAGGGCAGTGGAGGTCATCACTGGATGGATTTAAGAGGGAGTTAGATAGAGCTCTAGGGGCTAGTGGAGTCAAGGGATATGGGGGGAAGGCAGGCACAGGTTATTGATAGGGGACGATCAGCCATGATCACAATGAATGGCGGTGCTGGCTCGAAGGGCCGAATGGCCTCCTCTTTCACCTATTTTCTATGTTTCTATGTTTCTAATCTACATGGCCAATTTGCTCAAAATTAAATCTTTACAGCAAGGAATGAGTTGATGAAGCGGAGCGGCATACTGAAACGTTGGAGCCCACCAAAATGCCTTTGACTACTTGCCACAGCATGGGTTGTGAGTCCAAGTAGTCTACTGCACACCACATCAGAAAGCAGCTGATAGGCTTGAATGAGGAAGGGGAGGTGGAAATATGGAAGAGTGAGTGAAAAAAGAAGAAATAGAGCAATTGTCAAAACAACCTAATCAGTGACTTTATGCAGAGGTTGAGCATGAAGAATCCATCAGTGTACTATTTCAGAAATCGCAGCTCTTATCTAGTCATTATTCACCCCAAACCTCACCCAGCATCAATAACTCCACTTAGTCTACACGCCACCCATAGCATGGCCTCTCCAAACCAGCCTAAATATTGATCATAGAATCATAGTGTCACACAGTGTGGAAACAGGCCCTTCAGGCCAACTTGCCCACGCCAACCAATATGCATCATCTTCACTTGTCCCACCTGCCTGCATTTGGCCCATATTCCTCTAAACCTGTCCTATCCCTGTGTCTGTATAAATGTTTCTTAAACATTGTGATAGTACTGCCTCAAAGATTTCCTCCAGCAGCTTGTTCCATTATACCTACAACCGTTTGTGTAAAAAACAGTGTAAAAAAACTCCTCCGGTAACTTTAACATTTTTCTCCCCATATTGAACCAGGTTATATTTCATTTCAGTCATTTAGTTTTTTTTTGTTGATGCACTTAACCACAGAGAAACAATTAAAGCTACCACATAATAATTCCAAATTTATAAATCAGATCATGGCACATTCTATATTCAAAAGTTAATAAAGCACCTTCAGGCATTCCCTTAATGCCTCTCTCCCAAGTCCTTTTGCCTGTCCTTGTGCTAACCCAGTGAAGGCAGCACATGTGGTGGACAGCTGCTGAGTATCATGGAAAAGCTCTGAAGGAATGGGTTTCCCAGTTATTCACAGCAGGGCTTGCACAGAAATTGCCACAGGAGATCATAATTTTCCCATGGGCAATTCATCACTTGCAATGGAATAAAGAATTGTCTGTAGTTATAGAAGATAATATTTCTGAGGGGTTAATATTCAGTCAATGAAAGTACAGAGAGAAAAATGAAAGTATTTTCATAAAATAAAATTGAAGAATCTTTAAGACTTAGGAATATAGTGTACCAATATAGTGGTAATACAAATATCACTGTACCCTAATTATTACACATGACAATAAAAGACCTTTGAAACCTTTGAAACTGAAAAATGCTGGTACAGCTGCACATAGATGCTGTTTCACATCACATGAGACGTGGTTCTATCCTGACTACCGTTGCAGTCTGTGAGCAGTTTGCACGTTCTCCCTGTGACCGCATGGGTTTCCTCCGGGTGCTCCGGTTTCCTCCCACATCCCAGAGATGTGCGGGTTTGTAGGTTAATTGGCCTCTGTAATTTGCTCCCAGTGTGTAGAGAGTGGATGCAAACGTTTGATATAAATAGAACTAGTGTGAACAGGTGATCGATGGTCAGTGTGGACTTGGTGGGCCGAAGGGACTGTTTCATGAAGAATCTTTCCAACAATCAAAATATCCAGCCCAAAACATTTTTCTCCCTCAAAATAGTGTTGGGAAACTGACAGAGTAGCTAGAAGAATATTCATAGGCAGTGTAAGTAATTGTTGCGGTAAACATGCAAAACATGGCTGATTCTTAAGCCATTGGCAATGTTGAGCATCATAAAACACACAGCAGTATTTAGTTATAGAAATATTTTCCAATGTTAAAAGGGAAAACAGTTGTGATGTTTATATTCTACCTACAGTGAGCATCTGTACAAATCATAAAGCTTACTTCTCCAACGAAGCTTGTTATAAAGGTACAGAGTAGCAATAAATAAAATGGAAACAATTATATTAGAGGATTTATTTGAAACTTCACTGATCTCGCAAAGGCTAAATTCAACAATATATTATGTCATTAGTTTGCTCTATTCAGGAGAGCGCACAGAGCGAGCCAACTTCCATGATTGTGGAATGCAGATTACACTGGTGAGATCAAGCGTAGGCTTGGCGATCGTTTCGCCGAACACCTCCGCTCGGTCTGCATTAACCAACCTGACCTCCCGGTGGCTCAGCACTTCAACTCCCCCTCCCATTCCGTATCTGACCTCTCTGTCCTGGGTTTCCTCCATGGCCAGAGCGAGCACCACCGGAAATTGGAGGAACAGCACCTCATATTCCGCTTGGGGAGTCTGCATCCTGGTGGCATGAACATTGAATTCTCCCAATTTTGTTAGCCCTTGCTGTCTCCTCCCCTTCTTATCTCTCCCTCAGCCCTCGGGCTCCTCCTCCTTTTTCCTTTCTTCTCCCCTCCCCCCCCCCCATCAGTCTGAAGAAGGGTTTTGGCCCGAAACGTTGCCTACAGTATTTCCTTCGCTCCATAGATGCTGCTGCACCCGCTGAGTTTCTCCAGGATTTTGTGTACCTTCGATTTTCCAGCATCTGCAGTTCCTTTTTAAACACTAAACATATTGTTCATGCACAGGCTTCTTCAGCAGATGGCTAATCAAGTGCATGGTTGACCACAGTTAAAGCTCGAATGTGGTGATGTTGGGGAGAGGTGGTGATGGTGTGGGAGGAGGGGGGTGTCAGTGGTGGTGGTGTTTATACAGGGGATTTAACAGCAGATGGTAGGCAATCCCCATCTGAAGCGGACCCAGAAACTAATGTGGAGTGACCCAATGTGGTAGAGAACAGACTTTATAATCTTCTGGAGTAGAAACAAGGAAATGCAGATGCTCGTTCAACAAGGAAGCCCACAAAGTGCTGGAGTAACTCAGCGGGTCAGGCAGTATCCCTAGAGAACATGAATGGGTGACGTTTTGCGTCAGAACACCTTCTTCAGACTGAAGAAGGGTTGTGACCCAAAACATCACCTGTCCATGTTCTCCAGGGGGATGCTGCATGACTTATAATTTTCTGAATTCATTTTCATGGTCTTGAAAAAGAAATGGAAAGGTGGCGAAATGTTACATCTGTGACTACACTTCAAAAGAACTTCATTGGTGTTAAAGGGATTGAGTTTGTAATGAAATGGATGTGAAAGGTATTATAGTACAGGTGCACAATCTTTTATCCGGAGTTCCAGAAACCGAAAAGCTCCGAAAACCAGACATTTTTTCCAGGATGTCGTCTGCACACCAAAGCTCGCGTTTGGCGCCAAACGACCCGAAACAACCCACGGTCAACCCAGGTCTGTACTACTGTAGCGGCTGCCTCCTCCCCGGAGACCGGGGAGACACTTAAGCATCTGTAAATCATTGCTTAAATGTTAGTCAGTTAGTTTGGAGGGCTTTTATGTGAAGGGGGAAACTTTAATTCTTAGTCCCCTACTTGGTCGGAGGGGCGGGGAGCGGGCAATGCTTTACCGGGTCGCCGTGCGGTAAGCTCCAGAGCGCTGTGGCCACCGACTCCTAACATCGCGGAGCTGGGGCTGCGGGCGTCCGGCTGCGGGCGGCGCCGGTTGTAGCTCCGACCCCGGCAACTCTACCCCTGGCTGCACGGCGCTCCCAATCCAGCGCGGCCCGAGGCCGGACGCCCGCAGCCCCAGCTCCGCGATGTTGTGTGTCGGCGGCCACAGCGCTACGGAGCTTATCGCACGGCGACCCGGTAAGGCATTGCCCGCTCCCCGCTGGTATCCCAGCGCTGCGACACCGCCGACACATAACATCGCGGAGCTGGGACTGCGGGCGTCCGGCCGCGGGCGGCGCTGGATTTGGAGCGCCGCGCAGCCAGCGGTAGAGTTGCCGGGGTCGGAGCTACAACCGGCGCCGCCCGGGGCCGGACGCCCGCAGCCCCCAGCTCCGCGATGTTGGGAGTCGGCGGCCACAGCGCTCCGGAGCTTACTGCACGGCGACCCGGTAAGGCATTGCCCGCTCCCCGCTTCTCCGACCAGGTAGGGGACTAAGAATTAAAGTTTCTCCCTTCACCCCCCCCCCCCCCCCACATAAAATCCCCCCAAACTAACTGACTAACATTTAAGCAATGATTTACAATGATTCCCCGGTCTCCGGGGAGGAGGCAGCCGCTCCAGACTTTTCAAGCCGCCCGCGCTACCTACCTAATCTACGCTAAAAATCTTCCATTCGGAAATCCGAAAAATTCCGAAATCCGAGAAGTGTCTGGTCCCAAGGCTTTCGGATAAAAGGTTGTGCACCTGTAATACTTTCTCGTGACCTCTTTCCACAGGAGGACAAACATCTGCCAGAACCTCCCTTGGAAAGAAATGAGACAGATAGTCATGGAAGTCAATGTCAGCAGTCAAGTTTCAAGGACTTGAATGCCAGAACATAAAACAGTATAGCACAGGAACCAGGCCTTGTTCCCACAATGTCTCTGATGAATATGATGGCAAAATAAATAAGTCTCACCTGCTTGCACAGGATCCACATCCCTCTATTCCCTGCATTTCATGTGCCTATCTAATAGCCACTTACATGTCACTGTGCTATGTGCCTCCACCACTCCCTCTGTCAGCATGTTATTGGCACTCACCACTCTTTGTGCAAAAAAACTTGCCTTGCACCTCTCATTTAAACGTTGCCCCTCCTATCCATGCCTTCTAGTCATTGACATTGATTTGGCCTCCACAGGCATCTGCAGCAATGAATTCCACAGATTCTCCACCCTCTGACTAAAGAAATTCCTCCTCACCTCCTCTTGAAAGGTATGTCAAGACTGAAGCTTACACATTTTGAACTTGGAAATTCAGGAGATGAGTTGGTAATTTAGTTCTGTTCCTGGAGGAAATACAGAATCATTACTGAATCGTGCCAGGGTTTATTCTTTATTACTCGCTGCATAATAATCCAAGCAAATTACATCTAGAACTATGTGGGAGTAAGTGATGGCAATGGTGGTGGAAATCTCACAGGTGTCTGAGCTTGGTGCTGTCATGCTTATTTGACTGAGGCAAAGGTGTAACTGATAGTCCCAAAGGTAATTTCATTTAAAACAAGGAAGACAAAGACTGTTTTCAACCATTTCAGAAAGGATTGTTGGAAATTCCACCATCTGTTTCCAATTGAAAACTAACCTGTACACATCCTACCTCCCTTGAATGCAGAAAATCTCTTCTCACAAAGTGGCTATACTGCATGCAAGGGATTTATAATATTTTTAAAACCATGTCTATCCTAAAGAGATGTTGTAGAGGTACTTGGAATTTGTAATCTTCAATTACTCTGTAGAATAGTAAGATTAAACGAGAACTTACCAGTTTGAAGTTTGATCCTTATTTTATGAGGAGGAACGTTGATGGACTACGTGAAGAACCCGCTTATGACGCATGCGTGTCATTCTTCAAAGCAGCGGTGTGGAATCACAGATAACTATAATGACTAAACATAGTAAGATTAGACAACAGATACCAGTTCAGACTATGATCAAGGGTGGGAGCGGAGGGCACGTAGTCCCTCAACGTTCCTCCTCATAAAATAAGGATCAAACTTCAAACTGGTAAGTTCTCGTTTAATCTTACTATTTTACTTCGGAGTCACGTGAGTGACTACGTGAAGATTTTAAAGCTCTGTGATTTCATGCCGTGGAACGAGTCCATGCATCACATCTGCCTTGATTTTTGGGGAGAGTAGAGTTAACAACATTAGACATCAATACGATATTGAAATCCAACAGTAAAATTATGAACACCAATTATTGCCCCTATTTATGGGTCTATTATATTACAGAACTTAAATTTGTTTCTGTAAATGTTTCAGGTTCAATGACTGGTTTGTTATAAAGTCGTTGGAAAATTCCTCCGTTGGCCATCCTGCTGTCTTGAGGATTTGGTCCATTGGTACGTCCAACTTCATAGCTGCAAATGTAGCTGCAGCCCTGGTGGAGTGAGATTTGAAATGCTAGTTCCCACTCCAGCCTATTTAGGACTTGTTTTAGCCATCCAGAGATGGTCTGGACTGTCACTGTTTTAAATGGCTGTTAGTAGCTGATTAAAGTGACATTCCTCCCCTCTGATGATCTTAGTATACTTCAAGTATGATAGTAAGTGTGTTATAATACAGAGACGACCATCTGTAGGGTAGACCCTGAATTCTGTTTTTTAGGCCTGCTGACCCCTGTCTGTTCTGTATGACTATTACACTGATGTAAACCATAAATTCCAGATGAATTAATCATGTTGTCCAACCTTGTTTTCTGTGGTGACTGGACCCTTGTGGCGTGACCAAGACCATCAGCATGACTGTTTTCATAGTCAGTTCCCGTAGGAACAGAGCTGTAGCTGGAGACCAGTTTCTTAACATGGTTAGTACAATGCTCACATCCCATATTTGGGAGTACCTGGTTCTTGGGGGCTAATTTTAAAAATGCCCCTCATGAGTTTGTTTACCAGGGTTTGTCCCAACAGAATGCCGCTCTGTACCTTCATTCCAGCATCTGCAGTTCCCTTTTGAACACCTTCAATAGGTATATTGACAGAGCACCTCTGGCGCAGTTGATGGCACTATGACTGAGCCTCTCATCGTAATGGAGGCTTGCCAGGAATTCCAGAACAGACGGGATGTTCATAGATCTGTGGGTGATGATTGTTGTTGTGACAGTACTTCCCATTACTAGATGATACCAAGTACTGATGTTTAGGTGGACAGTCTGTGACCCGCTGAAATAATTCCGCATTCGGTCCGTCAGTCCCAGGTGTAGAAGAGGTGCTTCCAACTCTAAATAAATAGGTTAATATATAATAGTGACGGGTAACTCCCCTTGTTGCGGGAAGACCCAGTAAGTTAGGTCTATGATGGATGGTGATGTATGGTTCTGACCCATGTTGATATCACCAGTACCTCTGGTTGCGTAGGGCAATCAGGTATTATCAAAATTCGAGTCGTGAAGTCTATAGTTTCTTCCTAAATAACCGACTGATGAGGCAAAAGGGAGGGATGCATAAATGATCCCCCAATCAGCGAAGATACATCTGAACCACTGCCCCAGGTTCTGGTTCCCAAGAACATAATTTGATAACTGGTAAGAGCATGGATGTGAATAGGTCGTTATCTGGTGTTCCATACCAGCTGTTCCAGCAATACATATTTTATCCAACATCCATACAGAGTTTTTAGACTTAGCGTGACCTGTTGTCTGCCACTAAATTCAGTTTTCCTGGTAGTTGGAAGCTGATATCCAATCTCTATCTGGATACGCTATTAATCCAGATTAATAGAGACAGTGACTCTAAGACTATTGCCTGCATCACAGAGTGGAGGTACCCGGTGAACTCACCGCGGTGGATGCCAGCCTGTGTCCATTGTGTGCTGCTAGTATTACATGTATGGCTGCAGGCAACATCATCTCGTTCAGACCGAAAGGTCTGATTGACAAGAAGGATTCAATTCAATTCAATTCACAAATATTGTTGGCCAGATAGTCACATGGTGTCGATATGTTTCTACCCATATGGTTGACATATGCTACCCCGGTGGTGTTGTCAATTTGTAGATTAACATACTGGTGATATAACCCAAAACAATTTGACTTAAAGCCATGACTAGCTCTCACTTCCCCAGGTATACATGCCCAACGTTAGTAGTGATGCCTCCTGAGCATTCCATCTCCCCCACAGCTGGAGATGGAATTAGTAGCATCCCAATCCAAGGCCCATCAGTATGTGGTTCCATAGACGGATAACTGTGTTTGGTTGTTTCATAAGTCGGTCAGAATGACCCCCACATAATTTCTTGAGTGACGCGTGTAGCGCTCTGTACTATGATTATGTAAAGGTCCGATATCATGTGGCTGTCACACAGCCCCTAATGCCAATTATTCTACTACCAGTCTGATGGCTGGTTTAGTTCCCTGGAAGCCTCCATAAAGGCTGTACCCTTTCTTACGGCAAAGTTACTGCCATGTGAAGTGTGTTAACGGTGGATCGCAGACGATCTGTTGTGTTAAATACATCTGTGGGCACCTTCAATGAGTCCTATATAGCAAGCGTATTTTAATACCATGCTTGCCATGTAGTACCCTAGGATCAATCCCTTAGTTGCACCAAAGGTTCCCATTTGTAATGAATATAAAGTACGAAGTATTCAAATTAGTCAATCTAAGATGAAGTGGCAACCACCTCTAAATTATGAGAAGGATATTTAGGACACAAATCCCTGTGATTCGTGTGGATGTCCTCCATAAGTCCTATAATATATGGGCACTGTAGTTCAGTATGCGCTTTAGTTGTTTCTTTCCCTGTAAGCATGAACATTCAGTTCGGTACATGCTGAACTGGAGGGTAATGGAATGAAGAATTCTAAGGTATACCCCTGTACTTCTGAATTTTAAGTGTCGGTAGAATAATTCTATGCATACAGGTAGATCTGTTATCCACTACCAACCTCCCTGGTTCCTATTAGTAGGTTAGTTACTATTTCGGCATCCTCCGTGGTCGTTGAGGTGCCGGTGTCTGATGAGGGTAGCACATTTCTCAGGAAGTAGTTTTTAAGACGTTCCTTAATGTGTCCCAGAGTTCCCTCGATGTGAAGATCTTTCCCTGTTAAGATAAGATGTCTCCAAATTTTAATATTGGAGGTTGGGAGGTTCCAGGTTTTCATCTGTTAGGACTTAGAACATTCTTTCGTTTCAATTCTCTGCCCTACCATGTTTAGGTTGATACTGGGAACATTCAGGTTTTGCAGTTCCCTGATGGTAAGTGTTTTCCCATAGGGTTTCCGCACCCTAAGTGTACTAGGGGTATGTTCTGCTCCCCTGTTCAAGTGGAGCCCAAACTTGACCCCCTATACTCCCCTCTGATGAGGGAGAACACTGTGCAGCCCTACAAGAGGTACTGCTGTAGGACTTACTAGCTGCCCCTCTGTGACTAGTCTCCATCTCATGGAGCTGCCACTTACATGCTCCAACAGCCGCTCCAGCTGGTCCCGATGCTCTCGGGCACCCTACCGGCTCCAATGCACATGATCACTGGCCATCGCGGCTGCTCCTGAAGCCGTTACTCCTGATGCTGCTCCTGCTGCAGTTCCTGCAGCCACTCCATCCGGCTCCAATGCTCACGGGCAATGGCCGTCACGGCTGCTCCTGAAGCTGCTCCTGTTCCAGCTCCTGCAGCCAGCCCAGGATTGAATCTCGGTGTTCCCCTCTGATGAGTGAGAAACTCTGTGCCGCCCCACAAGGGGTACTGCTGTGGGGCTTATTAGTTGCCCACTGTGGCTTTGCCACTTTGGAGTATTTCCACTCTGCAGCCCCACAAGGGGTACTGCTCCTGCAGCCGGTCCAACCGGCTCCAATGCTCTCGGGCACTGGCCGCTCCCGGCTGCTCTTTTCCTGCATGCTGCAGCCGCTACAACCGACCTCGGTGCTCACGGGCACCGGCCGCTCACGGCTGCTTGTCATGCTGCAGCCGCTCCAACCGACCCCGGTGCTCACGGGCACTGGTCGCTCGCGGCTGCTTAATTTCTCCTGCAGCCGGTCCAACCGGTTCCAATGCTCTCGGGCACTGGCCGCTCCCGGCTGCTCTTTATGCTGCATGCTGCAGCCGCTACAACCGACCTCGGTGCTCACGGGCACCGGCCGTCACGGCTGCTGGTCATGCTGCAGCCGCTCCAAACGACCCCGGTGCTCATGGGCACTGGTCGCTCGCGGCTGCTTACCATCTCCACCAGCCGCTCAAACCGACCCCCATGCACACGGGCACTGGTCGCTCGCGGCTGCTCCTCTCCCGACCGGCCGGGGCCGGCGCGGGAGCGAAGTCGGGAGCGAAATCGGGCACAGCTGTTCCCATTACAGGAGATCAGCATGCCGTTTGCTGCTGCTGCTGCTGCTGCTGCTGCCGGCTGCCCGCAATTTTGCAGGTTCTCCCCCGCCAGCTTTCTCCCTCCTTCCAGCGCCTCGGACCCATGTATAGGTCCGTGGGCTGTAGTCCGAGTCGTCGGAAATGACTGCTCCAGACATGCTCCACCGCTGTCGGCGTGCTCCTGGAGCTGAAGTCGGCTCCGGCTCCCGTTTTAAGGGAGATAGCAGTGCCCCGGCCGTTGCTGGCTGCCTGCAGTTCTGCAGACTCTCCCCAGCCAGTTCTCATCAGCCTTCTGTAGAAAGAAAAAAGGTAAGTAAAAGAAACGACGTTCCCTCACCTTACTGTTGCAGGTTCAACCCCTGCCGTTTGGGAGGAACGTCCTTCCTCCAGCAATGACGAGTTCGAATGCGTGTAGCGTAATGACACGCATGCGTCGTAAGCGGGTTCTCACGTAGTCACTCACGTGACTCCGAAGTAAAATTATGAACCTATTGGGAAATGATTCTGTCACTTGAAGTTTCGGGAACAAAATGTCAGCGGGCTCTATCATTATTGCACTGCATGGAGCAAAGTAGTCATACATTTAACAACAATAGGCTTCAGATTAAATGTCGGTACATGGAATTAACGTATGTGTCTATGATCCATGACCCTATGATTTTAATATGAGCATCAGGCCATAAAAAAGAAACAAGTCATTTATTCCTGTCCTGCATTTACTTTAGCGAAACAGCACAGAAATAGGCCCTTCGGTCCACCAAGTCCACGCTGTCCAGTGATCACTCCACACACTTGCACAATCCTACATATTGGGGACTATTTATTGTTGTACCAAAGCCAATTAACCTACAAACTTATACGTCTTCGGGAGGAAGCCAGAGCACCCGGAGAAATCCCACACAGATCGTACAAACTCAGTACAAACAACACCCATAGTTAGGATCAAACCTGGTTCTCTGGCACTGCAAGACAGCAACTCTACCACTGCACCACTGTGCCACCCTTCAAAGAGACAAAAAAATGACACTGCCTTCAGTAAATTCATATTCTAATCAGATCTAATTCTATATATTGACATTTTTCCATTTATCTGTTAACATGTTAATACCTTTAGCTAACAAAGAAAATCATTAATCTTAAATTTAAACTTCACAGTTGACCTTGTATCAATAGCCATTTGCTAAAGATAATTACAGACTTCGACCATGTACCACACATAGCAACATTTCTTAGCTTCATTCCAGGAGGGTTCTAATCTGTAGATTAAGCATCCTCACCCTAGAATCTCCAATCAATGGAGAGAGTTTATTTCTATCATCCCACCAGTTCCTATTGATTTCTGGATAGCTTCAGTGAAATTACTTCAATTTTCTAAATTCAAGAGAATGCTACCATATTTTCCATAAACTTATATCTCAAGCTTTGGCAGACTGGTATCATTATCATTATTTTATCTGCAATCCAAGGCCAATATATCCTTCCTAAGGTTGTGCACAAAATTGGCCATTATATACCTGTAGCTACAGCATATGCCACTTGTTTGTGCATTTGTATTGCAGTCCTCACCTTACAAAGGCCAGCATTCCATTAGATAGTCAAACACAGCAATTTAAATGATTTCTCTACACTCTTGTGCAGTTCTTAATCACTTTATTTCAGTAAACAAACATTAGTGTAGTAGATGTTTCCCAATATTTTCTTGTCTTGTGTGTAACATCAGAGATGAATTATGCTCTATGTGAAAAAAATTGAATTGGGTTCATATTTATGTCACTATTAAACACTTTGTGGTGAAATCTTATAAAAGCTAAACAGTACAAGCAAAGCATGTAGCAAAGAATCCTTTAACTATACAGTAACCATGACAAGAGCTACCAATTAACTCATGTTCAGCCTTAAATTCCTCAGAGCTTAATTTTGTTTGACAGGACATGATACATTGTACTAATTAATTTAACATTATGTCAGGAATAGATTACAAGGTCAGCTATTGATGTGAACAATGTTACGAGAAAGACATAATTTTCAAAATTTTAAAAGAATGAGAATCGGACATCTCGGCTTCAGTGATGATAACTGCAGTTCTAAACATTAGAGTCAGACACATTAATATCACAGATGGAAAGAGACTCAAGAGATTTTTTCCAGCATCATATGTAAATTAGATGACACATACAATGTTTTGACACAAGCTTGTATTGTTGCCCACCACTTAAAATCAACACTTTTTAGCGTCTTTAATCTATTCCAAAATTCAATGATTTGTGAGAATATTTCATGCATAGTTTAGGTTATTTTCATCAGCAGGAACCCAATATATTAAGATGGGAAAAGCAGATGGCCCATGTTACAAAAAAGAATGAGGGTTAACTTTCCAAGCTATGATAATACAACACAGTTTTAACAACTTATATCCTGGTGCAGTCTTTTGTGCTTTTGTACTGCTCATCTGGAGAGGAAGATCAGTTCTTCACCTTGCTTGGACATGAGTTATAGGAAAGGCAAAGAAATTTGAATATGAGGAAATGTGGAGGACCCAGCCAACATGGGCTCTGAAGACTGAATGGAATTCTTCTTCATCTGTTCTACATTGATTATATTTTTGGTGCTACAACTCACAAGTAACATTTTATGTTGTATGTGCAACAGAGGATCCTGATCCGAAACATCACCCATCCTTTTTCTCCAAAGATGCTGCCTGACCAGCTCAGTTATTCCAGCACTTTGTGTCAATCTTTGGTATAAGCCAGCATCTGTAGTTCTTAGTTTCTACATTTTGGTTGTTTAGTCGATCTAATTGCCTGCTACCTGACATAAAGCAGTTGTGCTTGCGCCATATTAGGCCTGTAGCGGATCAATTTAAAGTTGCATTTATTGAGAATAACCAGAGCAGAATATTATATTTGTGAGTTTCAATTTCAGTTAAAAAAAAGAATGCTACTGGAGGAATTTAACAAGTCAGGCAGCGAAGGGACCATTGGGCTGCAAGAAGGGACCTTCATGCCATGGCCATATCCTGGCAGCAAGCCTGGCTCAACAATGGCAGAACCGGCAAACCCGCCTAAAGAGGGAAGCTGCCGAGCCCGAAGTGGGAAGCAGCTGAGGCCCCTGCCCATCCTCAAGGATTGGAGAACCAGAGAGGAAGTTAATGGATATCATCAGTGCCAGATGTAAGAACTAAGGGCTGATAAGAAGAACCAGGATCTTACCTTCTGTACCTTCAAGGATGACTGCAGAAGGCACTCCCGGAGCAAAAAAAGGTTGAATGGTGACCGGGCGAGGTGAAGGACAACGTTTCGCTAGACGATCCAGATCGAGGAGACGACTGCAACGAGCCTTTATCTGCAGCTTGGACTTTGAAAATCCACCAATTCTTTGATATGGTGTTTTGGGCTATTTGGGAGATTCTTTTATATGGTCTCAATGGCCTATTTCTATACACTTTGTACTTAATCTTGAATTGTTTTTATGTATAGTAATAATTTACTGACCTGTATGCAAAAATAAATTCACTGCACAAAGTGTATAGAAATAGCCCATTGAGAACATATACAAGAATTGTTGAACCTTTGAACCACTGAACCATCTGTGGAAGGAAGTGGAAAGTCAATGCTTTGGGTCAAGAAATTTCAACTGGACTGCCCTTGAAGCTTTGCTTGGAAAAAAACCTCTTAAACGAGATTACACCATGTTCTTCGATGAAAAGGCTTAGAATTAACTGATTAACATCTGGTCAGCTAACTGATGTATATTTTGTTGATTTGTTTATTTAAATGACTTCAGTAGAGAGGAAATTCAGGTGCAGGGCTTAGATTCTCATCAGTTTGCTTCATAGCAGTGAAAGTTGAAACCTAATCCAAAATATTCATATTTGCAAATTTCAGCGTTGTGTGTTTGATAAATATTTTAATAATCTTTTTCCTGAATAATGAATAATAAAGAAATGAATCATATACAAAGGAAATTTGGCATTTTTTGAAATAGGAGCTTCTTGCATTTGAAATAAATACCCAACAGATCAAAATATTTATTTAGAAATCTCTGAAAATTCATTAATTCTGTTATCTATATATTGCTTGCGTTGGTTCTGAACGGAAAAAAAAATTATACAAACATTCCAGGAGTCTGTAATTTAGATTGGTCTTTGAATCGATAAAGGTGGAAGCAGAGTTTAGAGTATGCAATATTAAAGGGAATGGCCAATGAGTCCTGTAGCTTCAAAACCTGTGGTATTTCAATACAGCCAGTTAATTAGAATGTTAAATTTAGAGTTAGTATCAAATGCATGGAAGTGGAAGTGGGTTTGAGTGAGGACACATGCTCACAGCATGGAAACAGGCCCTTCGGCCCAACTTGCCTATGCCGGCCAAAATGCACCATCTATGCCAGTCTCACCTGCCTGTGTTTGGCCCACATCCCTTCAAACCTTTCCTATCCATGTACCAGTCCAAACATATTTTAAATATAATCTAAATATACCCAATTAAGGAACAAATCAAAAGATGAATTTAGGAATGTTAATTATCAAAATAAAAAGAGAAATCCATTTTATCATCAATGCAGGATATTATGGAGCCCTTGGACAAAACAAGAAGGTGTTGATTATGCAAGGGTGCACAGCCATAAAAGCAAGGAAATCATGATGAACTTTCATAAAACACACCTTCAGCCACAATTGGTGTGTTGTGACCAATTCAGGGCACCACGTTTATGGAATAAGTGAAGGCTTTTGAGAAGGCATAAAATAGATTTGCCATAATAATTTCTGGATGGGGCTCTTGAGTTATGTTATTAAACTGCAGAATTGTTGTCTTTGGAACAGAGAATGTAAGGGGGGTTAAAATTATTATTTTTAGTGTATAACTGGTGGTGATAGAGGGGCTAAAGGGGTTGTTAACTACACACTGCAGTTCCAATGATGAAGGTTCAATCCTAATCTCCAGTGCTGTCTATGTAGAATTTGCATGTTATCGCTGTGACCACAGGGCAGTACAGTGGCACAGCTGGTAGAGCTGCTGCTTCTTAGCAATAATTGCCCAGATTTCCATCCTGGTGGCTGCCTGTGTGGAGTTTGCATATTTTCCCAGTGACCGAGTGGATTTTGTCTGGGTACTCTGATTTCCTCTCAAAGACATGTTTGTACTGTAGGTTAATTGGCCTCCACAAACTGCCCCTAGTATGTTGGTAGTGGATGAGAAAGTGGGATAACAGTAGCAAGAGATACATACAGCAAATGGAGAAGGTTAAATATATACCAGGGATAGTAATGGGGGCAGATTCAACTGTAGCATTAAACTTAGAACTGATTGAATTTCTAAAGGAAAGAAGTTGCAGGTCTAAGAGGAATTGGCGAGGAGAAGGATTGCTCTTACCTAGAGCTGATACAGATTTGATGTATCATACGTTCTTCTGTTCTGCGACAATTACAATAAAAATGTTTAATTCATGTTAAACAGCAAGGAGCAGTACACCGTGGCAGTTATCGTCGGCGCCAGCAGCAGCAATCAGTCTGCGGCAGCTGAGGAAGCACAATCTGCCACAGGCAATGATGGTCCAATTGTATATGGCCATCGTAGAGTCTGTCCTCACCTTCTCCATCATGGTCTGGTTTGGCTCAGCCATCAAGCGCGACACCTGGAGGCTGCAGAGAATCGTCCGTTCAGCTGAGAAGGTTATTGGCTACAACCTTCCCTCCATTGACAAACTGTACACTGCACGGGCCAGGTAGCAAGCGGGTAAGGTCATCTCTGACCCCTCTCACCCTGGCCACAAACTCTTTGAATCACTTCCCTCTGAAAGCTGCCACAGCCAGGCATAAAAACAACTTTTTTTCCACGAGTAGTAGCTCTACTCAATAGCCAAAAATCTGTAGGCTACTTTTGCACTGGTATTTTATTTAATTCACATGTTTAATCGATAATGTTTTATTATTAATGTTTAATGTTTTATGTGTCATTCCTAACTGTCATTGTATGTCATGTTGTCACTTGCGGGCGGAGCACCAAGACAAATTCCTTGTATGTGAATACTTGGCCAATAAACTTATTCATTCATTCATTCATTCATTCATTCATTCATTAACATGCACTAGTATCTTAATGTTCATAGGAAAATGTAACTGAAAAAAATAAAAATCATTTCATGTTTAAAAAAATATGCTGTTGAATGAATCGTTCCTATGTCTCAGATAGGAACCAACCAAATACTAAAGTTCTAATTGCATTTTTGAATGTGGCCTCCTGCTGGTAACTTAATTTCTCTTAAATTCCTTCAAATTTTGTTAATGCAACTCTAAGGCATGAGCGGATATTTCTCCAAGTTTCTCCTCTTCCCTGGCCATTAGGAATTCAGAGACAGACTAGTTCAGTTTTTGTTACTTAATATGTATTACATTTGAAAAAGATACAGTGAAATCAAAACCTGCATCACAAAATGCTACACTGAATTACCTTTTCCTTCTTCTATATCAATGTGAAAGACATGTTGGCATATTGGAGATTATTTTTATTTTTGATGACTGTAGGATGTCTAATTAATTCTGGTGCATGATAAACATATTTTACTCTTTTGACCCTTAAGGTTAATGGAAAATAAACATTTTAGAAATGTTATGATTTTCTAAGTCAATTTACACCAGGTCAAAATGACCTCATTATTTTTCGAACCAGAGGCTAGCAGAATATGTTCTATTTTTTGTTTGTTAGCTATTCCCATTGTGTCCGTTTATTGTTTTTGCACAAATAAAAGCTCAAAAGCTAAAAGCTCAAAAGTAGCACAGCAGTGTATACTAGGTAGCTATGTCACCAGTAACAGTTGGAAAGAAGTACATGTACATACAGTCGATAAAAGCAAAACACAAATGTTATATTACAATTGTCAAAGCAATGAGCAGTGAAGAAAAACTTTGCAAGAATACACTGCCAGTGAAAAAGAAACAATTTTACAAGTACAGATCGCTTTTGAAAGTATTCATTTTACATCTCTCAAAATTTCCAATAATATTCAAACAAGTCAATTCGATAAGGATATTTAGCTTTTTCGTGTAAAATGTAATTTGAAATAGTATTTTCATTTCTTGTATGATGTACCCGGTCACAAAACAATAATGGTTTCACAATTCTTGGCTAATAGTGTCCTATTCTGTAAGTTATTTATTGATCCATCAACTTAAGAGTTGCTCTGGAGCAAGAAAAATCCAGAAGTTGACATAATTTTAGTACCTCCATTGCTTTCTGTTTTTATATCAGATATTGAGTATAATTCTTCACACCACCTGAAATTAAACCAGAAAGAATTCATTGAATCATCAGTTGCTTAGTTAATTCTCACTCTCTTAACATCCTATCCTTATGTGCATGACTTTTGAAAATTATTATGTTGCAAAAAAAATCTCAAGACATTTTACTTAAACTTTTCAAAATCAAGCGTTATAAGAGAATTTTGCACAAACAGTCTGTGACCCGTAACGCTGTGGCCAGTAGCACTATGTTTAGAGACCATAGCGTTGTAGCTGGTAGCGCGTTGTGGCTGTTAACTACTGGTGTGTGGCAGGGAGTGGGGATGGCCGATCGGGGGGTGGGATCTCCCTGTCCGTTTGCTCCTTAACGGACGAGTGTGCCTTTTTTCTGTTCTACTAGTCAGATCCTTGAACCTGTTCCCTTGTAACATTTGGCGTAGTCGACAGGATCTGATGAATAGATTAGAAAATGTTTGGTAAAAATAAATAGCAAACAAGATGGTCAAACAGCCTGCTGCCCCCCCCCCCCCCACAACAAGCTGCTACCCTCTGTGCAGGGGGGGGGGGGGGGCAGCAGGCTGTGCTGCAGGCAGGACCAAGAACCTTGAGTCTTCAAGCTCCTCTAATACTTTTAACGGTTCACGGGGGAGAGGTTTCTTGTTGTAAATTTAACCTGAATGGATCAACACTGGCATCTGCAGGTTTTGATTGACTCGTATTGTTTTGAAATGTATATGGCGACTGCGATAATTATGCTCCATTGAAAGGTCACAGTGGAGCAGTGATGGAATTGTATTATAACACATATGGCAGCACGCTTTTTCCAGCATCAACAGATAAAACTGTAGCAGTGTGGACACAGTGAGTGTCAGTGTGACGGTGTGGACATAGAGAGCTTGGAGTGGTCAGTGTGACGGTGTGGACATAGAGAGCTTGGAGTGCCTGATGGGGACTACAGTAGGCCTGTACAGGAAGCAACGATGAAACAGTAAAGCTATGGATCATTCGGGAGAAAGCTACAATCATATGTTTCAAAACACCTACCAAGTACTGGCAGCAACGTTTAATGACACAAGCGTTCAGATTATCTCTGGTGGTATTGATGACGACATTAAGGTTTGGGACCTCCGACAAAACACGTTAATTTATACCATGCGTGGTCATACAGACTCGGTGACTGGTTTGACCCTGAGCGAGGTAAAAGAGAACATCACCAACCTCGCTGACCACATCCAGGAAGCCATGGGGAAGATTCGAAGGGTTGGAGAACAGTACAATGACTACAACCCCCAGGGAGGATAGTGGTCTTTCGGGATGTTTGGAGGCTGGTGGACAACAATCGTGCACTGGGAACTGACCATTGGGACAATCTTGTTGGCCATAATATTACTGCGTTGTATGTGCGGATAGGCATCATGACCGCGTGATGTTACTACAGCCTGTGGGCCTGATGTAATAAAGCCTGTGGGCCAGATGTGAGGGTAACCAGACTGTTCATGCGGTGGAATGTTATATGAGAATTTTGGCCTGAACAGTCTGTGATGACCCATAGTGCTGTGGTCATTATATTTAAAAACCATAACGCTGTGGTTGGTGGCACTTTGTTTAAATTCCCACGTGCTAAGTTGACAACGTTATGTTTAAACCTTTGCATGCCAAACCGGCAACACTCTGTGTATTATCTTTACCCCAGGTCTGTATTGCTGTGTGTATCGCCTTATGAGCCAAGTCTGTTGCAATGTGTGCATAGCCTTTACCCCAAGTGTGTATTACTTGATGCGCCAGTCTGCAACTGATAATACTTTGTTACTGAAGGGATGGAGGGGTTTTTGCACGGATGCAGTCCCCTGCCATTGGGTGTAGTTTAAATTTGGGAGCAGCGCTTTTGTCCAGGACTAACTGGCAGTTATTGCAATGACTGATTTCTCACCTTTATAAAGGTGGGCGCCGGTAAGCCATGAGTTAGTTAATGTATGAGAGGGGGAGAGAGAGGGGGAGAGGGAGGGGTAGAGGGAGGGGTAGAGGGAGGGGTAGAGGGAGGGGTAGAGGGAGGGGTAGAGGGAGGGGTAGAGGGAGGGGTAGAGCGAGCGGTAGAGCGAGGGGTAGAGGGAGGGGGATACGGAGGGGGATACGGAGGGGATACGGAGGGGATACGGAGGGGATACGGAGGGGGAGAGGGAGGGGGAGGGGGAGAGGGAGGGAGAGAGGGAGGGGGAGAGGGAGAGGGAGATGTGCAGCTGTAAAACGATCCTTGCACATACTGAGATGTATTATTTTTGTTCTCTCTCTTGCCAATAAATTGGATTTGTAACTTAACGGACGAGTATGCCTTTTTTCTGTGGTACTAGTCATATCCTTGAACATGTTCCCTTGTAACAACCCCTCAAATGGATTTAGTTAATTGATGAAGAGACGTGTCTGGAAAGGAGCAAGGCTGTTGCTGACTCCTACATTTCTTATCAAGAATTTAAGAATGTTTACTTCCAGACTCTGATGAATATATTTTGTTCTTTTCTTTACAAACTGTACACTGATATTAATTTGCATAAATTTACAAGTTCCAGTCCAGGGGATGAACAAAATCGTTCATATTGTTTGCGGAGATCTGCATCTGCATAATGCAATAACATTTGTTATTTTGCAATAATAACATCTGGACTAGTTATCTGTGTACTGTAACAGATGGCTTAAAGGGAACATGTATATCTTTTATAAAAAGTGAAGGTTCAGCTCTTGTTTACATTTACCACCAAATGTTCCACAAACAGATATTCTAGAAACAAAATTTGGTGTAAGCCAACCATTGAGACCCTGGATTTTATCAGACATCTCACACAGGAATTGTCAGTGAGTTTACCAAATCACCTAAGATAGACACAAAAAGCTGGCATAACTCACGGGTCAGACAACGTCTCTGGAGAAAGGAATAGTTGATGTTCCAGCTCGAGATCCTCTGCCAGGAGAAGGATCTCAAACCGAAACGTCACTTATTCCTTTTCTCCAGTGATGCTGTATGACCTGCTGAGTTACTCCAGCATTTTGCGTCTAGTTTCAGTTTAAACCAGAATCTGCATTCCCTTCCTGTACATTACCAAATCACCTCTCTGATTAAGATTTTCTTCCCACTCTCCCCATCCCCTCCACTGTCATTCTCCTCTCGCCCCATCACCACCAGCTCCTGTAAAAGTTCCTGCCATTTGCAAGTGATGGGGGGGGGGGGACATTATATGAAGGGACAGCACTGACATCTTAATGTTCCTGTGGCAACAGGCATGATAGAGGTGGGAAAAAAGTGGAGGGGGTGTGCTTTATTGATTAAGGAGAACATCATGGCAGTAGTCTGAGGTGAAATTACTGATGGTTTGTCCAGTGGAGATTATATGGGTTGATCTGAGAAATAAAAAAGGGTTGATCACCTTATTGGAAGTGTACCATAGGTTTCCAAATCATTAATGGGAATTAGAAGAATATGCTGGGAGATCGCTGGCAGCTTCTACAGTGCATTCAGAAAGTATTCAGACCCCTTCACTTTTTCCACATTTTGTTACGTTACAGCCTTATTCTAAAATGGGTTAAATTCATTTTTTTTAATCAGCAATCTACACACAATAGCCCACAATAAAAAAGTGAAAACAGGTGTTTAGAAATTTTTGCAAAATAATTTAAACTAAATAACTGAAATATCACATTTACATAAGTATTCAGACCCTTTACTCAGTACTTTATTGAGGCACCTTCGGCAGTGATTACAACCTCAAGTTTTCTTGGGTATCACGCTACAAGCTTGGCACACCTGTATTTGGGTAATTTATCCCATTCTTCTCTGCAGATCCTCTCAAGCTCTCTCAGGTTGGATGGGCAGTGTTGATGCACAGCTATTTTCATGTCCCTCCAGAGATGTTCGATCGGGTTCAAGTCTGGGCTCTGGCCGGGCCACTTACGGACATTCACAGACTTGTCACAAAGCCACTCCTGCGTTGTCTTGGCCGTGAGCTTTAGGTCGTTGTCCTGTTGGAAGGTGAACGTCTGCCCCAGTCCGAGGTCCTGAACGCTCTGGAGCAGGTTTTCATCAAGGATCTCTCTATACTTTGTTCCGTTCATCTTTACCTCGATCCTGACTGGTCTCCCAGTTCCTACTGCTGAAAAACATCCCTACAGCATGATGCTGCCACCACCATGCTTCACCGTAGATATGGTATTGGCCAGGTGATGAGCGGTGCCTGTTTCCCTCCAGACGTGACACTTAGCATTCAGGCCAAAGAGTTCAATCTTGGTTTCATCAGGCCAGGGAATCTTGTTTAGGTGCCTTTTGGCAAACTCCAAGCGGGCTGTCATGTGCCTTTAACTGAGGAGTGGCTTCTGTCTGGCCACTCTACAATAAAGGCCTGATTGGTGGAGTGCTGCAGATATAGTTGCCCTTCTGGAAGTTTCTCCCATCTCCACAGAGGAACTCTGGAGCTCTGTCAGAGTGACCATCGGGTTCTTGGTCACCTCCCTGAATATGTTAGTAAGTCTCTATCCTAAGGCCCTTCTCCCCCGATTGCTCAGTTTGGCCAGGCTCTATGAAGAGTCCTGGTGGTTTCAAAGTTCTATTTATGAATGACGGAGGCCACTGTGCTCTTCGGGACCTGCAATGCTCCAAAAAATGTTTTATACCCTTCCCTAGATCAGTGTCTCAACACAATCCTGTCTCGGAGGTCTACAGACAATTCCTTCGTCTTCATGGCTTGTTTTTTGCTCTGACATGCACTGTCAACTGTGGGACCTTATATAGACAGGTGTGTGCTTTTCCAAATCATGTACAATCAATTTAATTTACCACTTGTAGACTCCTATCAAGTTGTAGAAACATCTCAAGGATAATCAATGGAGACACGATGCACCAAAGCTCAATTTTGAGAGTCACAGCAAAGGGTCTGAATACTTACGTAAATGTGATATTTCAGTTATTTATTTTTAATTATTTTGCAATAATTACTAAACACATGTTTTCGCTTTTATATTATGAGGTATTGTGCGTAGAATGATGATAAAAAAATGACTGTAACCAATTTTAGAATAAGGCTGTAATGTAACAAAATGTGGAAAAGGTGAAGGGGTCTGAATACTTTCTCAATGCACTGTAGATGAATAGGGTTGTCATCGTAGGGAGATTTAACTTTCCAAACAAAGACTGGGATTGCGTAATACTAGGGGATCACATTTCCCGTGAGGACTTACTTTGTATAAGGAAGTGGCTCACCTAATTTGTAGTTCACATCCTATTCTCAGCTCCCTCTGACAGAAGAAGGATAATCCAATCCACTCATGTAGCGGGATCAAATAGGATTAAAACCGTCTCTGCTAGCAATGTTGATGAAGAATATACAACATATAGTGGGGATGTGTTAAAAAAGCAATTTAGATTAGAAAGACAAGAGAAATAAAGTGAGATTATAAAAAAATTGTCGCAAATATTTTAATGCAAGATAAGTGAATGATTATGTCACTGATGCATAAATGAAGGCCCAATTATTGCAATTAAGTCAGGAACGAGAAATATAATATGATGTTGATGATAATTAGAATATGCAGGCAGTACGAAGAAGTCAAATATTGGTAAAAATAAGTACTGACAAGTGATTAAACCGGAGAGTGGGACATTTTCAGGCTTCTCCCATATATTTCTTAATTTCACTGAGTGTACTGGTTTGCCAGAGATGAGGGAAACAGTACACCATACAATTGCTCATTCTTGCTGCTCAGATAGCATTAAAGCTATTACCTGATAAGCACTTTTGGATACTCAATTACAACCCCTGCAGCAACAAGTGCACATTATCACAATATTATGCAATTAAGTCAGGAACGAGAAATATAATATGATGTTGATGATAATTAGAATATGCAGGCAGTAAGAACTGAAGCCAAATATTTGTAAAAAAATATGTAGTGAAAAGTGATTAAACCAGAGAGTGGGAAACTTTCAGGCTTCTCCCATATATTTCTTAATTTCACTGAGTTTGAGTACTGAGTGTACTGGTTTGCCAGATATGAGGGAAACCGCAGATATTATTGTCTGGTTGATTGAAGGCTAAATTGCTCTCCATGCTATGATTAGTTGACTCTACTCTATTTTAGCTGCATCACACAGCCATTGAGCTAATTCCAGGCCATTTCTACTTGAATAATAAATAATATGGAGAACTCGAGGAAAACCAGCACAAAGTAACCAAGATTGAAATTGAAATTGAACTGAATTCAAATAAAATATTATTGGATTGAATCCAATTGCTATGTGGTTCAGAAAGTAATACCAATAGATTTCAATGGTTTCGATTATCGTATTGGGAGAAAAATCATTTGCCTTGGCATGGTTTTGAAAAGTTAGTATTGGAATTGGGTGGGTTTCTGTTATTTTAGTTTTGGCTACAGATAGAAATAAACCCAGATAGACATTATTCTGTCAAAACCAGTTAGAATTGAAACTCTGCAGCACTGAGACATGTCACCTGGTATAATTGATTGTAATCGTTTTAACAAAATAAATCAGGTACCTGAAGGAAACAGATGGTAAACTATGGCTGCAAAGATAATACTTGCTGTGAACGACACAATCTTGACTTGGGGCAAGGACCCATCTCTGGCAAGTGGGTTACAGCATCAAAAGACCTGGAACAGCCAGCTCTTGTGCCCTTGAGGATCCTTCAGGAGATGTCACTACCACGCCGGTGGGTTAATCAAAAGGCAGTGTCTCGCAGAGTACTTCATTATCTCACTTCCGGACTTCCGGTGGCGCCATGGAGCAGTAAGAAGCGCTCCATTTAGCTCCGCTCCAGAAAATGCACTAAAAATGCTAAAAAGCCTGCAACAGGAAACGGGACCAATTCAAAAACACTCACCGGGGATACCTGACGTTACGTAAGTGATGTCATCAGAAATCGCCGTGAACTAATGGGGATACCGGCACTTTTAAATGAGCAAAAGGAATTTACCGAAGCTGCCCCTGACAAGACCTCTAACCAGACTGCGGCTCGCTCAAGAGTTGGAGAAAACACCTCTAACAACACCTGAAGGATCTGAAGAGGAAACTGAAGGACAAAGATTTATTGCTGATATGGAAGCAAAAGTAAAAGAACAAGAACAATCCCTAAGAGAATCTGTGACAAAGGACTTTCTTGAGATGTTGCATGAAGAGCTTTCCCTGCTGTCTACTCAGCTGGGAAAGTTAGAAACAAGATTGGATGTTGGGAATAAGGATATTGTCGATAAAATTGGTGTTCTACAGGACCGCATTGAAGAAGTAGATACCGATCTAAGAGAAGGAATTCAACGGGTTGAAGAAGATTGCAATAAAAAGCTGGAGCCCATTCTCAATATTTCTGCAGGACAAAAGAAAGCTATTAAAGATCTGGAAACTATGACTATGGACATGTCTGAAGCGGTGCGAAGAATGAAAGAAGATCTAGACTGAGTTTCTGGGCAACTGGCCAGAATGACCGACAAATGCCTCGATCTCGAAGTTCGGTCCAGACGGCAAAACTTAAGGATTGTTGGAGTGAAAGAAGGGAAGGAAACTGGAACAGACCCTGGGGTTTTCACTGCCAACCTACTTCAACAAGTATTCAAGCTGTCTGAAAGACTGAAAATAAATGCTGCTAACCGAGTTCAGAGAGCACACTCAAGGGTCGGAGCTCCACCAAGACAGATTATCCTGAAACTTCATGACATGGCAGTTCTTGAAGACGTTATGAAGAAAATACCAATCAGAAAAAATCTAATGTTCGAAGGAGAAAGTGTAAGATTCTTCAGAGATTATCCAGCAGAAGTGGTGAAGAAACGTGCCCTTTTTACAAAGACCTGGCTGATTCTTGAAGGAATTCCACACCTGAGATATGGAATAATATATCCTGCTAAACTGAGGGTCGCATATAATGACTCGGAGTGTTTCTTTATTGATCCAGAAGAAGCATTTAAATACACGCAAGACTTAAAAAAGGACATTAAAGGATAAGTAAAATGCCATGGCTTTGCTGATGTGTACCTTTAATATGTATTTATAGGGGGTAAACTGAGAGAATATGCCTTTTTACATAAAAATACAGATAAGATGGCCGACTAACTCGCATGTGCTAATGTCTAGACACCTTATCAGGTTTGGAATGTAACATAAGCACCTTCAAGGCCACCATGTTTTTGAAAGAAAGATTTAATAAAATGGAATTATGCAGTATAGAAAACAAATTAAATGGAGCGGAATGTAATAATCTACCAACAAACGATATAATCAATTATACACTAACACGTTAATAATTGGATTAACACATTTATTTTAACCTAAAATATAATATCATAACCGAATAATGATTCATTACTCTTTAAAGTTAATACTGAATAATCTCTAGATCTATGATCTCTAGTTAAGGTTCATTGCATCTGTATATATTAAAATATGTTTAATCGATTTGTGTGGGCAAATTCCCAGAAATGCTCAGGCCAAACCAACAGAGAATCATCCAAGCTGGAATGGAGCAAACAAAAGACAGACTGAGATAAACCTGGCAGGCAGCCAATACGCGGATCCAAGACTGAATTATTGGTTAACCCCCTCCAGCCAGATGATTCTTACCTAAATATGATGATTACTAATAAAAAATAAACTTTGGGGTTTGTCTTGTAAGTTAAATACAGCAATTAAATAGTAAATACTTATTTAGTTTAAGCTATTAGATGAACTACTTATAGTACATGCTTAGTTGTTTTCTCTTTGTATATATTATCCGGTTTTGGCCTGTTCTTTCTCTTCCATAATACTGGTTCATAGGGAACGGAGCTAAATGTAATTTAATTTACATCTACGGAAGGTTACCTGAACTCTTCCACCATTTGGTGGCTTCTTCACAAAGTATTTTCAAATACTGTCTTTTCATATCATTTATGTTATTTAGCACTTTTTTAGATTTTTCTTTTTAGGGCACATTTTTTGTGGATATACCTACAGAGTTCAGCAACTGGGAGCACCCACCCAACACCCAGAAGGTTGAGGTATTGTGTTGCACCATCTGAAATAAAGGAACCAATCTAATTTACAATGCAAGCCGACCCTCAAAAGAAAACTGGATGAATTACGTTTTGTAGCTGGAATATTAGGGGCGCTAATGAGCCAATTAAAAGGGGTAAGATTCTTGCCCAATTAAAATCACTCAATGCCGATATAATATTTTTACAGGAAACACATCTGAAAGTTCAAGCTCAGACCAGGCTGAAGGCCAATTGGATCGGTCATATCACTCCTCCTATCTCTCTAAACCCAGAGGTACTGCAATATAATTCGTAAGGGCATACCATTTAAACATAAAAACACCATTGCAGGCAAAGAAGGGAGTTATGTCATAGTCTCTGGTGAGATACATTCTACCCCACTTACCATGGTAAATATTTATGCTCCTAATTTTGATCACCCACAATTCTTTAACAAAATCTTGAATATAATTTCTGAGTCCAATCAACAAAACGTGATAATCGGGGAAGATTTCAATTGTGTTTTGGATCAATACCTCGATAAATCTGCCTAACAATAGAGACTTAATATAAAATCAAAATCCAGTGAACTTTTTAATACGTATATAAAAAATACAAATATAACAGACGTATGGAGGATTGCAAACCCTGCCGGAAGAGAATATTCCTTCTACTCATCAGTACATAAAACCTATACACGCATAGACTACTTCCTAGTGGACACAAAATTAATCCCCTTTACAACTAACCCTAAATACCATAGTAGTGTTATTCCCGATCATTCCCCACTAACCTTCTCCTTAAAACTAGAAGGAATGTTCAATAAAAAATCGTTTTGTAGGTTCAATCCTCAAATACTAAACAATCCGGACGGTTGTAAATATTTAAAACAACAGATGGAACTTTTTTTTGAGACCAATGATACCTCAGACATCTCGCCTTCCCTATTATGGGAATCTTTTAAGGCGTTTATTAGAGGTTCTATCATTTCATACCAATAAAAAGAAAAGGATGGAACAATTGCAACTAGAAGAACAGATTAGACAACTTGATTTAGAAAATGTGAAAGATCCAACTATAGATAAACACAAGATAGCAACATTGAAATTTAAACTAAACCAAATTTTATCTGCAAGAGTTATTAGATTATTTCAAATTACAAAACAGGATAATTTCTGAGCTGAGAAAAGTTGAAAAGGACCAGACTATTCTAAAAATCAAATCAGATAAAGGTGAATTGTTAATCTTTCCCAAAGACATTAACGAAAGATTTACCCAATTTTATCAAAATTTATACACATCCAAAACATCATCAGAAAACAGAAAAATTACAAACTTTCTGGACAACTGTAATCTTCCAACACTTAACCCGCTGGAACAAGAGGAATTAGGAGCATAGATTTCCATCAAAGAAATAGAAGAGACAATCAATTCACTGAAGAATGGTAAAATACCTGGACCAGACGGGTTTAGTAACGAATTTAAAAACAATTTCACGAGGAAATTTCATCACGTTTACACAAGCTTTATACATATGCATTTAAAGAACAGACATTACCACAAACACTATCTGAATCAACTATCACACTTATACCCCAAAAATATAAAGATCTAGAAGACCCCGGTTCATACAGAGCAATTGCCCTGCTAAATACAGATCAGAAAATATTAGCAAAAACTTTGGCAAGAAGATTAAGTAAATACGTTAATAAATTAATACATTCAGATCAAACGGGGTTCATCTCCAAGAGACATTCATTTAATAATTTGAGATGCCTTTTTAACATAATGTACTCACACAGAATTAAAGAAGAAGACATCAATTATTTCATTAGATGCAGAAAAAGCAGTTGACCAAGTAGAATGGAAATACCTTTTCACAGTACTGCAAAAGTTTCAGATGGGAGAGAATTTTATTTCATGGATAAAATTACTATATGATAGGCCGTATGCCAGAATATTGACCAACCACATACTTTCTCCGAAATTTCAACTATCCAGGGGCAATAGACAGGGTTGTGCATTATCACCACTGTTATTTGCTCTTGCGATTGAACCCTTAGCGGAAAGTATAAGAGTACATCCGAACATTCATGGCTATAATACCAAACACTCCGATAACAAAATATCATTATATGCAGATGATGTATTATTATATATCACCAATTCTCAAGTTAGTATTCCAAATATATTAAATCTTATAGAGGAATTTAAATATCTGGGTATTCAAGTAACCAGAAAATATAATTCTCTATTCAACGCAAACATCCCGCGTTTAGTTACTAAACTCTTATTCAATTCTGGAAAACACTTCTGATGTCTCTAATAGGCAGAATAAATGTCATAAAAATGATTTTCCTCGCACAAATTCTCTATTTATTTCAATCAATACCAATATACCTACCTAAAACATTTTTTTTTAATCTTGATTCCCAGATTACAAACTTTATCTGGGATTATAAATCACATAGAATTCATAAACAACATCTATGTAAACCCAAAGAAATGGGCGGATTGGCGCTCCCCAATTTCTTATACTACTATTGGGCAACAAATATTAAAAATGTAATCTACTGGCTGGATAACGCATGCCAACAGGTAGACTGGTTAATAATGGAGAGAGAGGATTGCTCGTCTTTTAATATAGACGCGATTCTTCTCTCCCCAATAAAGTTGAAGAACACAATATATGAGAAAAATCCGATTATTCACAGCACTTTACGAATCTGGAGACAAGTAAAATCAACTTTTAAACTAAGAAATTTATCTCTTCTTTCACCAATAGCTAATAACCCATCGTTTAAGCCATCTATTATAGATAAAACCTTTATTTATTGGGAAAGGCTAGGAATTAAAAAGCTTGGAGATCTGTACGAGATGCGAAATCTCCTGTCATTTCAGAAATTACAGTCGAAATACAGTCTGAAAGGTAATCAATATTTTAGATATCTTCAAATTCGAGATTATTTGAAAACATATACCCATGATTATCAAACTCTGCTGCCAGATATATTAGACGAAGGTATGAATAGAAACTCAGTCAAACAATCTAACATCATATTGTATAATACCCTTCTAAATATAGAAATTCCATCGTCAGACGCAATTAGAAGAGAATGGGAAGAGGAATTAGGCCTAAAGATTCCCAAAGACAGATGGGAAAAATATCTCTTATATATACATAATTGTTCAATTAATGTTAGACACATTCTAATCCAATTCAAAATCCTGAACAGACTCTACTACTCAAAGACTAAACTGAATAAGATGTTTTCAAATGTATCTCCTATTTGTGACAAATGTCTCCTTCAAGAAGCAACTATGACACATTCCCTCGCCTCTTGCATAAAACTACATAACTTTTGGAAAGGAATCTTTGACATTTTCTCAAAAACATTAAAAACAAAACTGGACCCCCATACGGAACTGATTATTTTCGGTACAGCCTGCCCTGAGCTATCAATATTTCAAAGACGTCTCCTTAATTATGGCCTGATAACGGCAAAAAAACATATACTTAAATTTTGGAAAAATACATCTGTCCCTACTCTTAAAATGTGGATTACAAACATGTCTGAGACGCTACATCTTGAAGATATGAGACTTGGCTTAGCAGGAAAATCAGAGCAATTCTCAAAGATATGGATTCCTGTCATTGATTCATTACAAGGATAGTATGGTGTAATACAAATTGGAATTAAACCGATTTACGGACTGGGTGATGGGTGGGGAGAGAAATGAAGCAGGTATATCTTCAGATCCTGATTTTTTTTTCTTTTTCCGTTTTTGTCTTTTTATTTCTTTAAGTCTTTACTTACTCACTCTTTGACTATACTAATTTGGTAGTTTAGGGGTTCGATTCTTACACATTCACTTTCTCTTTCACTTTCTTTCTTGCTCTTCCTCTCTTTGACTATTTCATAGAAACATAGAAACATAGAAAATAGGTGCAGGAGAAGGCCATTCGGCCCTTCGAGCCTGCACCGCCATTCAATCTGATTGTGGCTGATTCCCGGGATGGCGGGACTGTCATATTCTGATAGAATGGAGCGGCTGGGCTTGTATACTCTGGAATTTAGAAGGATGAGAGGAGATCTTATTGAAATATATAAGATTATTAAGGGTTTGGACACGCTAGAGGCAGGAAACATGTTCCTGATGTTGGGGGAGTCCTGAACCAGGGGCCACAGTTTAAGAATAAGGGGTAAGCCATTTAGAACGGGGATGATGAAACACTTTTTCACACAGAGAGCTGTGAGTGTGGAATTCTCTGCCTCAGAGGGCGGTGGGGGTCAGTTCTCTGGATACTTTCAAGAGAGAGCTAGATAGGGCTCTTAAAGATAGCGGAGTCAGGGGATATGGGGAGAAGGCAGGAACGGGGTACTGATTGGAGATGATTAGTCATGATTACATTGAATGGCAATGCTGGCTCGAAGGGCCGAATGGCCTACTCCTGCACCTCTTGTCTATTGTCTGAAGCACATGACAATATCTCAGACACATATGAAAAATTCAACCTTCATCCTCTGAATGTACAATGCAGAACTATTCCTCTGGACCAAAACACAAAGTGCTGGAGGAACTCAGTGAGTGAGACATCATTAATGGAGGAAGTGGGTAGGTGATGTTTCAGGTCAGGATCCTTCATAAGACTGATCATTCTCCCCCCCATACAGTGGTAGGGGGGGAGAAAGTTGGAAAAGAGAGAAGGGTGGGATAAAACCTGGCAAGTGATAGGTGGATACGGGTAAGAGGGTTTTGATTGGCAGATGGGTGGAGTGTCAAAGGCTAGGGATGAAAAGGAGACAGAGTGTGTTAGATACGGAAAGAAGAAGAGGAGTGAAATGTAAAGCCAGAGGGAGGGATAACGGTGGATGGGACCAGGAGGGAGTGAACTAGGGGAGAAAATAGGGAAATTAGGTACTTGTGAGATTAACATAGAGAGGGGACTGGGAAGGTGATAGATGGTAGGAGAAATTGTTGAACATGGGGGATGAGGCAAATAGGCAATAAAGAAAGTATAGGGGGTTATTACATGAAATTGGAGATTTCAATAAATTCATCTATCACCTATCTCCATCTCTCTTTTCCAGCATTATCCCCTCTACTCTAAGGGTCCTGACCTGAAACATTCTCTGTCCATTTCCTCCACAGATGCAGCCTGACTTGCCAAGTTACTTCAGTACTTTTATTTCAGCATCTGCAGTTCCTTGTGCCTCACTATTCCTCTGGACTACTCCTTGAGCGACTATGACGTGAATGATTAACAAACCAATGTATTAAAGTGATGATTCATCCTTAATGCAGCTATGAACAGCGTGCACCAGGCTTTCAGGAATATTAAGGCATAAAATAAGCCAAGCTTCAAGTTGAATACATAAATTGTAAGATCCAGAGCTATTTTGTGCAGAATTGTATTACCGGATTTAGACAGAAATGAGTGTGCAATCAAACAGCCTAATTGCACAATATAAGAGGTTCCTGATAAAGCTGTGGTACGCACAATGAAACTAAATCAAGATATCTGCAAAGACAAATATGCTTCCATTAATGAATCACAGAAGAGTAATTACAAAAAAAGTCATCATGCAGCAATAGCGGTACATGAAGCAGTCCCAATAAGAATTCACCAAGCAAACGCACTTTCAATTCCAAATGATTAATAGCCAAATGTAACCAGACTGTCATCATACTGTTTAAAGGCATTCTGCCTACTTTCATTGACAAATTGTCTACTGCTGAGTTCACAGTGCACTCAGAATTAAAAACAATGGGAGGCATTGGGTTGCTTCCTGCTGGTCTGAAAACTCTGGGCACTAATGTGGTTCTCGGACCGTGCCTGCTGACTCTTCACATGTTCTGCCACAGCTGCTGGCTAATGGAGATCTGTGTGTGTAGTATAATCCTGCTGCCACAAAGCCCTCCCAATACCCACACATCCTTGCGTAGGAAGGAAGTGCAGATGCTGGTTTAAACTGAAGATAGACACAAAATGCTGGAGTAACTCAACGGGACAGGCAGCATCTCTGGAGAGAAGGAATGGGTGACGTTTTGGGTCGAGACCCTTCTTGACCCAAAAGGTCACCCATGCCTTCTCTCTATAGATGTTGCCTGTCCCGTTGAGTTACTCCAGCATTTTGTGTCTACCCTCACATCCATGTTCATCCATTTTCCTCCATATGAGGATCTGAAGATGAAGACCAGAACCCTTTTAACTTATGATGAGCATTTGGTGGCACTGGACCTGTACTCACTGGAGTTTAGAAGGGTGCGGGTGGGAGGGGGTGGGGGGGGGGGGGGGGTGGGGGGGGGGGGGGGGTGGGGGGGGGGGGGGGTGGGGGGGGGGGGGGGTTGTAGGGTGTGAGGGCTTATTGAAACTTACCAAATAGAGAAAAGCTAGGTTGGATGTAGAGAGGATGTTTCCACTAGTGGGAAAGTCTAGGACCAGAGGACACCACATCAGAATAAACATATACCTTTTGAAAGAAAATTAGGAGGAATCTCTTTTGTCAGAGGGTGGTGAATCTGAGGAATTCACTGCTGCAGAAGGCTGTGGAGGCAAAGTCAGATTGGAGATTAAAGTGGAGCAATGGGTGACGTTTCAGGTCAAGACCCTTCTTTCAGATTGAAGAAGGGTCTCGACACGAAACGTCACCCATTCCTTCTCTCCAAAGATGCTGCCGGTCCCGCTGAGTTACTCCGGCATTTTGCGTCTATCTTCAAATGACGTCATGCGCCCCTGACGGCTGTGCGATCGAATGAAGTCGCGCGCGACCTTCGCGGGACCGTCGTGGCTCTACGCAACCACGAGGTCACGTAATTTGCATGCCAAGAACACGAAAGTGGGACAGGTCCTTAAGGGTGTCAAAGGTTGCGGAAAGACTGCAGGATAATGGCATTAAGAGGGAAAGATAGATCAGCCATGATTGATTGTGGTGTAGACTTGATGGACTGAATGGCCTAATTCTGCTCCGAGCTCTTATCTATCTATCTCTATACCTATAAAAGTCTGATCTTGTGTGTGTGTGTGCCTGTCTGTATTCATTGTATCTTCCACAAAATGCTACTCGCTAACGCTTAAATTTTTACATATTCTTACTCACATTTTACCCGTCCACGACCTCATCAGGTTCACTTCAGATTTCATGGTCTATTTCAAACGTTATTCATGATTAAAGTTTAAAAAAAAGCCAAGAACCGCTTCTCACAGAGAGCCTTTTTCCAGCAGCTTCAAATGATGATGTCACAATGCTACTCACAGTGCACCAACCACAATGGGCTCTCAAGCAACCGAGTGCCACAATGACATCAAAATGGGATGTTGCCAATGGTAACCACAGCTTCTCACATACTCCCTTTTTTTCCAGGAGCTTCCAATGATATTGTTACAATGCCACTCTGAGTGCACCAATCACAATGGGCCCTCAAGCTGCCGAGTGCCACACCCCCGCCCCTTCCACCCAGGTTATTCACACTTCCAACCCCCTCCCTCAAGGGTTATTCACAACTCCTCCCTGCTGCCTCAAAAACACCCCCCCTCTCCCCCCCACCCCCCCCCCGAATTATTCACACCCACTTCCCCCCCCCCCCAACAGATGAGTGATTTCATTCCACAGGAAATACTCAATTTTGATCAAATTAATCTGTTTTCATCAACAACTGAGATTGTGTTCAGGCTTTGCATTTATCCCGTTTATTTTTAAAACCTCGGCTTTTAAGGCACCTCGCAGTTTGAATCAGTTTTTAACCTCCTCACCCCTCCCCCCCAACTGCAGAGTGATTTCATTCCACAGGATAGACCCATTTTATTTTTTTAAAACCTCGGCTTTTAAGGCACCTCGCGGATTTAATCCAATTTTCACCCCCACCCATACACACCCCTCCCCCCCACACAAACCCCCCCCCTTCCACACACACCCACCCCTCCCCCCCACACCCCCACCCACACACACCCCCCTCCCCCCACACAAACCCCTCCCCCATTCCACACACACCCACCCCTCCCCCCCACACCCCCACCCACACACACCCCCCTCCCCCCACACGACCCCCGCCCACAAACAATCCTCCCCACCCACACACATCCCCTTTCCTCCCACACCCACACCCTTCCCTCCCACACCCACACCCTTCCCGCCCACACACACCCCCTTCCCTCCCACACACACACCTTTCCCCCATACACGCCCCCTGCCCACACACCCCTCTACCCCTCCCACATCCTCCCTCCCCCCTTCCCCCACACCACGACACCCCGCTCCCACCCCCCCATACCCTCCCGCTCCCGCCCCGTTCCATGCCCCCCTCCCACCCCCTTCAGCCCCCCCCCCCCCACGCCAACCCCTGCTCCCACACCCCGCAATCTGAGAGTCTGCCAGGGTAGGAATTTGGACTGAAAAGGAGCCCATCCAATTGGCTCCATCAGCTGCTGGAGACAAGAGTTTCAATGAAATCATAGTCAGATGGGTCCTACACCATGTAACAAAGTATTCAGATCTGGCCAGATAATTATCCATCTTGTGAAGATGTTTGCATTCATTATGTTCCCAATGTTGGGGAAGTCCAGAACAAGGGGTCACAGTTTAAGGATAAGGGGGAAATCCTTTAGGACCGAGATGAGAAAAACATTTTTCACACAGAGAGTGGTGAATCTCTGGAACTCTCTGCCACAGAAAGTAGTTGAGGCCAGTTCATTGGCTATATTTAAGAGGGAGTTAGATGTGGCCCTTGTGGCTAAAGGGATCAGAGGGTATGGAGAGAAGGCAGGTACAGGATACTGAGTTGGATGATCAGCCTTGATCATATTGAATGGCGGTGCAGGCTCTAAGGGCCGAATGACCTACTCCTGCACCTATTTTCTATGTTTCTATGTTTCTATTATGGCATGGGGCAATCCATGATCCTTTTAGGCATCGGATTGAGGATGACTTTCTTCTACTATGACTGTGTGGACCATTTCAAAAGTCAAAAGTATTCATAGTAAAAAGTATATACAAATCAAAACCCGTGCAAAACTCCGAACACATTCTTATTGTGTCTAAATATCAATGCTAGTGTTATACCCAGTAATGTTGCACCTGCCTTTTACTTTGCATGTAGTCACTTTTGTGGCCGCTTGTTTGAGGGGTGTCCCCACTGGACTTAGCTCCACAATGTCCAGCAGTAGAAGGGCCCTCAACTGTGGTCCTCCCCCACAGAGCCTTTGTGTTGGATGCACCAAGTCCCTCAGCACATACTCCTGCAATCTGGAATAGGCCAATCACAAACATTTCCTTACAGACATCTCATTGTGCTGGGAGACCAACAAGTTCAGGCAGATGTACAAGCATCCTTCACCAAACTGACGGTCTTCTAGTAGCCCTTGATTTCCATTTCCGAGAGTGTCCCAGTGCCCCATAAATCAGAAAATCCTCTAGTTTAATTTAGTTGAGAGATACAGAGTGAAACCAGGCCCACCGAGTCCGCACCAACCAACACTATCCTTATCCTATACGCTAACATTATCCTATACACACTAGGGTAAATTTACATTTATACCAATCTGTACATCCTTGGAGTGTGGAAGGAAACCGAAGATCTTGGAGAATACCCATGAGGTAATGGGTAAAAAGTACAAACTCCGTACAGGCAGCACATGTAGTTGGGATCAAACCCGGGTTTCTGGCATTGTAAGGCAGCAACACTACCGCTGTGCCACCATGCTGCCGTGTAATATAGCTGCTCAAGGTAAACTATAATAAGATTCCTTGTTTCTTTCTTTAAACCCTCTTAGCAAATCCATACACTGCAAGGGATTCTATGATCCAGAGCCACAAGCAGAGCAACAGGCGTGAGGATAGCTTATTGCATGGTGCACAGTACATTATGGCTGGCTTCACCCGGAGGAGGCAGGCACTCTTCAAGGCATGTGGAGGAGGAAACTCTGAGGAAAGCAGGGGAAGGACAATCTCACCGCTCTGCAGCTAGAGTTGCAGGAATAACTCATATCTCCATCATTCCACTGCTCATCTCCAGTCCTAAGATTGCATCATTAGAGTCATAGAATCCTACAACATGGAAGACAGTCCCTTCAGCCCAACTTGCCCAGGTCGACCAACATGCACCATCTACACCAGTCCCACCTGCCTGCCTTTGGCCCATATCCCTCTAAAACTGTCCTATCCATGTAACTGTCCAAATGTTTTTTAAACATTTGATAATACCTGGAAGATCGCAGAGCAGGAGCAGCAGCAGCCAGACCAGCGAGTGAGTGGATTGGCTGAGATCCTAATTAGTTGAGTGGATAGTTAACTTGATTAGATAAAATTAAGTTCAGCTCTCAGGGAGCGGCCTTGGTGAGGTAAAGTGCGAGTCTTTGGTCCAAGAGTCTTGGTGAGGAGGCTGAGGCAAGGACTTCAATCCACTGATGTAATGGCAGGCAAGTTGTTACACTGTCTCTATTGCAGGATGTGGGAAGTCAGGGACACTGCTGGTGCCTCTGACAACTACACCTGTGGAAATTATGTGCAGGTGCAGCTCCTGAAGGACTGTGTTAGAGAACAGGCGCAACAACTGAATGACTTCAGGATCATCCGGGAAAATAAGAGTTTCCTGGACAAGACCTACAGTGAGGTTGTCACACCAAGGATACAGGAAGAGCGAAGGTTGGATACGATGAGAAAGAGAAATAAGCATGGAGTGCAGGAGCCCCCAGTAGCTGTATCTATTGAAAACAGGTGCACCCTCTTGGGTGCTGTCGGAGCGGACGACATGTCAAGTTTGAGTGGCAGCCATGGCTGTGACTCCAAACCTGCTGCTGAGGCTCAACGGGGAAGAGTGATGTCAGGCAGAGCCATAGTGGCGGGGGAATAGATAGTCAGCGGTGCGGACAGGAGATTCTGCGGCAAGAGGCAAGTCTCCAGGGTTCAGTGTTACCTCCCTGGTGCCTGGGTCCAGGACGTCTTGGAGCAGCTGCATGGCATCCTCAAGAGTGAGGGGGAGCAGCCGGAGGTTTTTGTGCATGTTGGCACAAACAATATAGGTCGGAAGAGGAAGGAGGTTCTGCAACACGAGTTTACGGGATTGGGTAAAAGACTGAAATGCAGGAGCTGCAGGGTAGTGATCTAAGGATTGCTTCCAGTACCTCATGCTAGTGAAGGTAAGAATAGGAAGATAGGGGAAATGAATGTGTGCTGAGGAGTTGATGCAGGGGGCATGGATTTAGATTTCTGGATCATTGGGATCTCTTCTGGGGCAGGGGTGACCTGCACAAAAGGGACGGGTTGCACCTAAACTGGAAGGGGACCAACATCCTAGCAGGAAGCTTTGCTAATGCTACACGGGAGGGTTTAAACTAGATTGGCAGAGGGTTGGAATATTGTACAGGACAGGCACATGAGAGGCTAGAAGTTGGTGTGGAGGGTGGTGGGGGAAAGGTCAGTGTACAGAATAGGCAGGTAAAAGGCTGAGTGCGAGGAAGGAGGGTTGGTTTAAACTGCACATATTTGAATGCAGCCTGACGGGTAAGGAGATTGTGCTTAGGGCATGGATAGGTATGGGCGACTGGGATGTTGTAGCCATGACTGAAACCTCGTTAAGGGATGGGCAGGTCTGGCAGCTCAATGTTCCAAGGTACAGGAGAGACAGGGGTGAGGGAAAAAGAGGAGGGGGGGGGGGTTGCATTGCTGGTTCAGAATAATGTCACGGCAGTGCTCAGAGGTGACATTATGGACGGTTCGTCAAGTGAGGCTATATGGGTGGAGCTGAGGAACAAGAAAGGGATGGTCACCTTGTTGGAAGTGTACTACAGTCCCTCGAATAGTCAACAGAAATTAGAAGAACAAATATGCCAGGAGATTGCAGACAGCTGCAGGTCAAATAAGGTTGTTGTTGTAGGGGATACTAACTTTCCCAATTTAGACTAGGAAAATCATAGTCTGAAGTGTTTAAATGGGGTGCAATTCCTCAAAAATGTTCGGGAGAGTTTTTGAGGATATGAAAAACTCAGGATATGTACTTCCCCATTAGAGTGAAGGGCAAAGCAGGCAAACGTATGGAAGATTGGCTGAGAAAGGAAATTGAGGCATTAGTCAAAAACAAGAAGGATGCATGGGACAGGTATAGGCAGCTGGGTTCAAGTGCATCCCTAGAGGAGTTTCGGGAACTAAGGAGTAAACTGAAAAAGGAGATCAGAAGGGCTAATAGGGGCCAGGAGATAGCTCTGGTAGATAGCATTAAGTCAATCCCAAAATATTTTAATCAACAATCTGTAAGGGGGAATAAGGGTAACTAGAGAGAGTGGGACCTCTCAGGAATCAAAGCAGTCACCTATGTGTAGAGCCACAGAAGATGGGCAATGTCCTCAATGAGTATTTCTCCTCTGTATTTCCCGAGGAGAAAGACAGGAGGAAAGAGGAACTTGTAGCCGTAAATGGAAGTGTCTTGAGAGCAGTCAGTGTTGCCGTCGAAAAAGTACTGAAATGTAGACAAATCTCCATGGCCTGATCAGATATATCTGAGGACATTGCAGGAAACTAGAGAGGAAATTGCGGGAGACCTGGTTGAAATTAACGAGTTGTCCTTAAATACAGAAGTGCCGGAAGATTGGAGGGTGGCAAATGTTGTGCCTCTTTTGAAGAAAGGCTGCAGGGAAAATGCTGGGAACTATAGGCCGGTGAGCGTAACATCTGTAGTTGGAAAGTTACTCGAGAGTGCTCTGAGGGATAGGTTATACGGGCATTTGGATTGGCAAGGTCTGATTAGGGGTAGTCAGCATGTATGTGGGAAGTCGTGTCTCACAAATCAGATTAATTATTTTGAAGATGTGACCAAAAAGGTTGATGAGGGCAGAGATGTAGATGTTGTGTACGTGGATTTCAGTAAGGCATTCTACAAGGTTCCGCATGGTAGGCTGCTCTGGAAGGTTAGAGCGCATGGGACCAAGGAGAGATAGCCGAATGGATAGCAAAGTGGTTTCATGGAAGGAAGCAGAGGGTGATGGTGGAAGGTTGCTTCTCATTAAGGAGGCCTGTGACTAGTGATGTGCCTCAGGGTTCGGTGCTCGGCCCGCTACTGTGATTTGGATGAGAACATACTGGGCAAGATTAGCAAGTATGCTGATGATACAAAAGTGAGTGGTTTTTCAGATAATGAAGATGTTTGTGAAAGATAACAGTACGATCTGGTTCGATTGTCCAGGTGGGCGGAGGAATGGTTGATGGAATTTAATACAGAGAAGTGTGAGGCGTAGCATTTTGGGACATCGAACAAGGGAAAGACCTCTGGATAGTGATCTAGGAGTACAGGTGCATGATTCCTTGAAGGTCGAGTCGCAGGTAGATAAGGTGTTCAAAAAGGCTTTTGGCATTTTGGCCTTCATCAGTCAGAGTATTGGGGACAGAAGTTAGGAGGTCATGTCGCAGTTGTGTAAGGCGTTGGTGAGACCACATTTAGAATATTGTGTTCAGTTCTAGGCACCAAGTTATAGGAAAGATATTGTCAAGCTTGAAAGAGTTTAGAAAAGATTTACGAGGATGTTGCCAGGACTAGAGCGTGTGAGCTATAGGGAAAGGTTGAGTAGGCTGGGTCTCTATTCCATGGAGCGCAGGAAGATGAGGGGGGGGATTTTATAGAGGTGTCTAAAATCATGAGAGGATAGATGCACATAATCTCTTGCCCAGAGTAGGAGAATCAGGGACTATAGGACATAGGTTAAGGTGAGGGGGAAAAGATTTAATAGGAATCTGAGGGATGACTTTTTCACACACAGGGTGGTGGGTGTATGGAACAAGCTGCCAGAGGAGGTAGTTGAGGCTGGGACTATCCCATCGTTTAAGAGACAGGTAGACAGGTACATGGATAGGACAGGTTGAAGGGATATGGACCAAGCAAGTGGGACTAGTGTAGCTGAGACACTGTTGGCAGGTTGGGCTGAAGGGTCTGTTTCCACATTGTATGACTTCATGACTCCATGACATGCCTCAACTACCTCCTCTGGCAGCTTGTTCCTTATACCTACCTTCTTTGTGTAAAAAAAAGTTGTCCCTCAAGTTTGTATTAAATCTTTTCTGCACCCTTTCTAACTTAACAATATATTTGCTATAACAATGTGACCAAAACTGAACAGAATGCTCCAATGTGGCCTCACCAATGTCTTGTACAACAGTAACATAACCTCCCAACTTCGATACTCAGTGCTCTGACTGATGAAAACCAATTTGCCGAAAGCTTTCTTGACCATCCTATCGAGACCTGGGTGTCCACGAGATGCAACGAGACCTGGGTGTCATGGTACACCAGTCATTGAAAGTAAGCATGCAGGTGCAGCAGGCAGTAAAGAAAGCGAATGGTATTTTGGCATTCATAGCAAAAGGATTTGAATATAGGAGCAGAGAGGTTCTGCAGCAGTTGTACAGGGTCTTGGTGAGACCACACCTGGAGTATTGCGTACAGTTTTGGTCTCCAAATCTGAGGAAGGACATTATTGCCATAGAGGGAGTGCAGAGAAGGTTCACCAGACTGATTCCTGGGATGTCAGGACTTTCTTATGAAGAAAGACTAGATAGACTCGGATTGTACTCGCTAGAATTTAGGAGATTGAGGGGGGATCTTATAGAAACTTACAAAATTCTTAAGGGATTGGACAGGCAAGATGCAGGATGATTGTTCCCGATGTTGGGGAAGTCCAGGACAAGGGGTCACAGCTTAAGGATAGAGGGGAAATCCTTTAGAACCGAGATGAGAAAAACATTTTTCACGCAGAGAGTGGTGAATCTCTGGAACTCTCTGCCACAGAAGGTAGTTGAGGCCAGTTCATTGGCTATATTTAAGAGGGAGTTAGATGTGGCCCTTGTGGCTAGAGGGATCAGGGGGTATGGAGAGAAGGCAGGTACGGGATACTGAGTTGGATGATCAGCCATGATCATATTGAATGGCGGTGCAGGCTCGAAGGGCCGAATACCCTACTCCTGCACCTATTTTCTATGTTTCTATGTATCTACCTGTTACACCACTTTCAAGGAACTTGAATATTCTAACATTCTATTAAACCATTTTGTCAATCTCTGGATTAATGACATTCTGCACCAGGCGGCTTTGGAAACTGCCTTGAAGCCATTCTGTTGCCAAAAATCATGAATGCAATAAAGATAATGAAGCGTTTTGCCACGCGTATGTGCCTTTCATTTATTTCTCAATAAGGTGATCAAACCCTAATGTATTTCTTGAGAGTGTTTCTGAATTCCAGCAAGAGCTTCTCTAATGATCATAATCATACTTTATTAGCCAAGTATGTTTTGCAACATACAAGTTATAAGAGTTGGTGGAAAGAATCTGGTTGCACTTTTTAAAATGTTCATGAACAGTAACATTGAAAGAGGAGAGGTAGGAAATGCAATTGGTTTTCTGAGTTGTTATTTTGTGTGCATTAAGGATTAGTTTTCTATTAGTGAAAGAGACAGCTCTGACAAAAACATTAACGTTATATAAAGCATTCTCTTAAACCTGCTGGATAGACTAGGCAAGTAGTTCTGAAAAATTACTAATCAGAAGTAAACTGCTGGTCTTTAATATACATATGAACAATAGTTTAAAGATGTGCCAATAGGTTTTCAGTACTTCCACTAAGGCATTGGAAGAGACCGCAAACCAGTCTGGGTAGGAGGTCGATGTCCATCTGCCATTCAAACAATACTGATGGTTGGAGGGTAAATTGGTTTGGGTAATAGTGTTTCCAAAAATGTCCTTGCCTTCCCTTTCCGCTATTCCAGGTTTGAATCAACCTGCTGAGAACGCCTTAGTCAATTACTTCAGCAAATTCTGTTGACAGCACACAATGTGCACATGAAGGCAAGTTTGTAATTCATTCTTTCTCTTCCCAGTTCAGTGCATCTGCATTGTTAATTTACTGGGAAGAACATAAATGCATATGCTGCAATATCCAAATGAACTGTGTCTGTACTGGCATGTTAAATAGTGTAACAGTTTGTAGCTAGAGGCAGGTTTAATGGAGACTGATGTATTTTAAGCTTGTGAGTTTTTCCATCTGATGAATGATCCCAATGTTCTTCTTCAGCAAACTAAGTTGACAAATGTTGCACACAGAGAAAAAAAAAGATTCTCAGGGATGATATAATTTAGGAGAAATTCCCACAGAACAAGTGGTGTAAAAATGTTTGAATCCATTCATCATTGTGTACATTTTGGAAGAATGTTTGATGTGCAGTATAGCATCTTGCAAGGAAATGCTGCCTAATTATCATTAGTTATTCAGCTTCTCGTACAAGAAGATGCATAACCACTACACTGGTTTGTACCAGTTTGTAGTATTGAGTGAAACTCTGCAGTTTATCGAAAAATAATTGGGCTCCTCGATCATTTGGCCGGATTCTACTTTGCAGAATCCCCAAACTCTATTAAATCAAGTAGATTTTGTATTACTATTTTAAACGTAACTAAACGTAGGGTTTTTTTTATAAGAGAATTGGGTATTTAACTTTACGAGCAGCCGTTATCTGTTATATCCAGCCAACTTGGGTCAGCAATAAAAAAAGTATTCCTATGACAGAAAGTACAAGTATTCACTTCAAAAGAAAATAAGCAGAAGATCATGGCTTACTAATGCATGCTCTGTTTTTTGGAGTGAAGCATCATCTTAAAAAAGAAAATTCAAAAGTTAACATTGACCAGCTTTAACAGTGATTGTGAAGGCCACTGGGCAATTAACTATATTGTAAAATATATGCAGTGAACATGGACAATGAATAGGTAGCAGTAGGTTAAGAGGCTGAAAGAAGACAAGCTAGGTATCCTTTTCCTATTCCATGCCTATTTTCTTGAAGTGGTAGGTGGTACATACATATTTGCTGGTTCCCGCACATAGATATTCTATGCATAGCTGGTACTGATATTTTATCTCGGTCCATATGCTAACAGGGAGCCCTTTAAAAAAACAATGGATAGTAAATGATTGAAGCACATAGTCATAAAGTCATGGAGTCTTACAACGTGGAAACAGGCCCTTCGGCCCAACTTTCCCACACCGGCCAACATTACAGTCCCACCTGCCTCCATTTGGCCCATATCCCTCTAAACCTGTCCTATCCATGTACCTGTCTAAATGTTTCTTAAATGTTGTGATAATACCTGCCTCAACTATCTCCTCCGGCAACTCTTTCTATATATTTACCACCCTTTGAGTGAAAAAGTTACCCCTAAGGTTCCCATTAAATATTTTCCCCTCACCTTAAACCTATGTCTTCTGGTTCTCGATTCCCCTACTCTGGGCAAGAGACTCTGCATCAACCCAATCTATTTCTCATGATTTTGTACACCTCTATAAAATCACCCCTCATCCTCATGCATGCCAAGGAATAATGTCTTAGCCTGCTCAACCTCTCTCTAAAGCTCAGGCCCTCGAGTCCTGGCAACATCCTCGTAAATGGCAATCATTGACCTATTACCTTGTTGTCACTCTCTGTCCTGGCTTTTGATGAGTATTCCCCCAGTGGATACACTGCTTGAATAAACTGGCTGAATTAGCTTTTCTTCAGCCGTGGGCAAAGCAACTTTAGGTCTGCAAATTTAATCCAAGCCACTTAGGACCATAAGACCACAACGCAGGGGTCGGCAACCTTGTCCTGAATAGGGGCCAGAACCTATCTCTGTGAGCGGATGGCGAGCCACATTTATGAGGTGGCACCATCCGCTCACAAATAGATGGCGCCACCTCATAGATAGATCCACATCTGTCTGAGCGGATGGTGTGCCCCGGGACTGGCTGCAGTTCCCAGATCAGCTCGCGTCCCCGGGATTGGCTGCAGTTCCCAGATCAGCTCGTGTCCCCGGGACTGGCTGCAGTTCCCAGATCTGCTCGTGTCCCCGGGACTGGCTGCAGTTCCCAGATCAGCTCGTGTCCCCGGGACTGGCTGCAGTTCCCAGATCAGCTCGTGTCCCCGGGACTGGCTGCAGTTCCCAGATCTGCTCGTGTCCCCGGGACTGGCTGCAGTTCCCAGGTCACAAAAACGAATTGAAAAAAGATACGTCTGCGCGCCAGATGATTTTGAGTTACGGACCGGATCCGGCCTGTGGGCCGTAGGTTGCTGACCCCTGCCATAAGGCATAGGAGCAGAATTAAGCCATTCAACCCATTGAGTTTACTTCACCACTCAATACTTGGCTGTTCTATTTCTCCTTCTCAACCCCATTCACCTACAAAATCCTGGTCCTCACCTACAAAGCCCTCCACCATCTGGCCCCCCCATATCCCACTGACCTCCTCTCCCCCTACCAACCCTCACGGTCCCTCAGATCCACATCAGCCGGTCTCCTCTCCATCCACGTCCAACCGCCGCAGTTTTGGGGACAGAGCCTTCTCCAGGGCAGCTCCCAGGCTCTGGAACTCCCTCCCCCAACTGATCCGCAATTCCGTGTCCCTCACCATCTTCCAGTCCCGCCTCAAGACCCATCTCTTCACCTCTGCCTATCCTTAGCCCCACGTCCCCGTCCCTTTTCATCTGTGCATTAATTGCCTCATACTGTGTTTTGTATTGAATTCTGCCTTTACTTTGTGTACTAGTCATGTCTCTACTATTTATTTCATTCCCCTTACATGTTTTTCCTCTACATGCTCAATTTTTGTAAGGTGTCCTTGAGACTCTTGAAAGGCGCCCATAAATAAAATGTATTATTATTATTATTATTCTCCTGCCTTCTCCGCATAACATCTGTGGATTATTGAAAGTGATAGAACAGCTCCATACATTAGTCCCTCTCGTTCCTGATGTTTAGTCTCCAATTTGAGCATTCATGGGCCAGGGATCCTAAGGAATCAGTGGCTCCAGTGCCATCTACAAATTTGTGATGGGTAACACTGAATCACGGGTGGGGACTAGTCAGTATACGGGGCAGAAATGGAATACCTGGTTGACTGCTGACTCACCAAAACCCCTCACTCAGCAAATCCAAATAAGTACTCTTTGACTTCTTAACGGAACGTCAGTAGATCATGTGCCAGTTTCCATTGGTGATTTAGCTGTGCAGCGAGTAAATAGTTTCATATACCTGGGTCTCGGCATCTTGGATGACCTATCCTGGGCCCAGCACATAGATGTATTTATGAAGGATATCACCACCTCAAATTTCTTAGATGTTTAACGAAATTTAGCACATCATGAAATACTCCAACAAACTTTGACAGTTGCACTGCAGAAAGCTTGGTCCAGCAATTCCAACACACAGGAACACAAGAAGCTGCAGAGAAAGGTGGACACATCCTGGTCCACTAATGGCGCAGCTATCCCCAACGTCGAAAGCATCTAATTAATCTTTGCCTCAATCAAGGCTCCCTGCTATTTGGGCCATGATCTCTTCTTACTGCTACCGTCAGTCAGGAGGTACAGAAACCTGAAGTCACACACCAGCAGGTTCAGAAACAGCTTCTTTCCTACAACTATCATGTTCTTGAATTGAGGTGCATAACCCTAATCCTACCTTAGCAAATGAACACTATGGACCACCTCTTGCATTACCATAAACATGTTTTTTAATTGTCTTTCACACTTTTTTTTCACCAGTTTTTTTTTTTCACTATCTTGTGGAATTTATGTGGAATTTATTTATAATTTCTGTATTTGTGTGCTGGCTGAGTCTTTGTGCATGTGGTGCTGCCACATACCAGATTTTCCTTGTATCTGTCCATCTCTGTCCTTGAGTATTTGACTTGAACACGTCATGTTTTTAAGGAGATTTTCAGGACATCTTTAAATATTTTCTCTTATCCATTTCGTAATCATTTCCAATGACAGAGCCTGGAATCGTGAATCTGTGATCGGCCTGAAAATAACACAACCTGTCTAAAAGAACTGTGTGTATCACTGCTGGAGATGCTGGCCTGAAGAGGATGCTGACAATGGTTTGCTCATCCTCCATTGGACTTAGAAAGTATTGTTGTGACAGTGCTGGGGGCTCTAAGGTGCCTGCTCTCGATTGTCCTGGTCTCAGATGCTTACAGGAAGGCATGAATCATCATTGCCCATAACTTTAGACTTTAGAGATGCAGTGTGGAAACAGGCTCTTCAGCCCACTGAGTCTGCACCGACCATCTACACTAGCAGTATCCTACACACTAGGATCAATTTACAATTTTCTACCAAAGCCAATTAACCGTTCGTCTTTGGCATGTGGAAGGAAATCGGAGCACATGGATAAAACCCACGTGGTCACAGGGAGAACATAAAAATTACGTACAGACAGCATCTGTAGTCAGGATCAAACCCTGGTCTCTGGCGCTGTAAAACAGCAACCCTACCAGTGCTGCCCTTCCAGTTTTATTTCTAGTTCAGAGATCTTAATTTTCAAGCCACCTAGTCAGCCAAAAGCAATAGTGAATTTCACCATCAATATCAGCTTTTGCTGTGATGTGACTCCCAGGAACTGTGAGGTGGCTCTATACATTAGGATCTGGTTAGTATAAGATATTAGTTATATACAGGAAGCATTATGGCCCAAGAGAGACATAATACATTTTCTAGACCAATGTCTTATAAAATGATTGGAGAGAAATGCATGGCTAAAGAGTTGGTTCATGGCCAATGATTTTTGGACCATTGAGATCTCATCTGGGGCAGAGTTAACCTGTACATGAGGGACGGGTTGCACCTGAACTGCAAGGGAACCAATATCTGGGTGTAGGAAAGAACTACAGATGATGGTTTAAACCGAAGATAGACACAAAATGTTGGAGTAACTCAGTGGGAATAGCAGCATCTTTGGAGGGAAGAAATGGGTGACATTTTGGGTTGAAGCCCTTCTTCAAACTGATGTCAGGGGAAAGGGAGATATATAGTTAAGGAAGTGTAGTGTGAAAATAGGACAAAGGGAATCGAGATCAGGAAAATATAGAATAGATCTTGTTAGTTGGGTGGACAGGTTTTCTAGTGTTGCAAAGGAGGATTAGACTAGATTGGCAGGGGGACGGGATTCAATGCAGGAATGAGGCAGGTGAGAGGCTGGAAGTTGTCATGGAAGGTGACGAAAAGTTCAGTAGACAGGATAGGCAGAAGCATGGCTGAGAGCAAGGTAGGACTGTTGGTTTAAGTTTGATTTATTTCAACGTGAGAGGTGTGATGGATAACGCAGATGAACTCAGGGCATGGATATGTACGTATGACTGGGCTGTAGATAAACACATACAGAAACCCAGCTAAGAGAGGGACAGGACTGGCAGCTTACATTTCCAGGATGCCAGTGCTACAGACATGGCAGAGGTGGTGGTAAAAGAGGAGTGGGAAGTGCTTTATTGATTAAGGAAATATTCGAAATGACGTTACTGATGGTTTGTCCAGTGAGGACATATAGGTGGATCTCAGAGTTGGGGCAAGGGGAACGATGATGGTATTAGAGACGTGGTATTGGGCAGCAACTTGCTAAAGTTGATTAGAATAGGTTGTTTGTGGGCAATTGAATGTCCAGAGAAATGGATGCTCGTAAAAATGTGATGACAAGAGATCAAGTCTAGTCAAGAGTCCAGTCAAGAGAGTTTATTGTCATGTGTCCCAGATAGGACAATGAAATTCTTGCTTGCTGCAGCACAACATAATACTGTAAGCATAAATACAGAGCAGTTCAGTGTGTCTATATAGGATAGACTATATATATATATATATATATATATATATATATATACAGATTAAATGCAATAGGTTGTTATAGTTCAGAGTTTGTTTGATGGCGAGTTTAATAGCCTGATGGCTGTGGGGAAGAATCTGTTCCTGAACCTGGGTGTACCAGATTTCAGGCTCCTGTACCTTCTACCTGATGGAAGCGGAGAGGAGTGTGTGGCCGGGATGGTGTAGGTCCTTAATGATCTTGGCAGACTTTTTGAGGCAGCGACTGCAAAAGATCCCTTCAATGGTGGGGAGGTCAGAGCCGATGATGGACTGGGCAGTGGTCACAACTTTCTGCATTCTTTTCCGCTCCATGACGCTCAAGTTGCCAAACCAAGCCACGGTGCAACCAGTCACCATGCTCTCTACTGTTTGAGAAGTTTCAGAGAGTCCTCTTTGACATACCGACTCTCCGTAATCTTCTCAGGAAGTAAAGGTGCTGATGTGCTTTCTTTATAATTGCATCAGTGTACTGGGACCAGGAAAGGACTTCGGAAATATGCACACCCAGGAATGTGAAGTTCTTGACCCTTTCCACCATCTTGTTGATATAAACGGGATTGTGGGACCCTATCCTACCCCTTCCAAACTCCACAATCAGTTCCTTGGTTTTGCTGGTGTTCGGAGCCAGGTTATTGTGCGGGCACCATTTGGTCAATCGGTCGATCTCACTTCTATACTCTGACTCATCACCATCAGTGATACGTCCCACAACAGTGGTGTCGTCGGCGAACTTGATGATGAAGTTTGCACTATGTCCGTCTATGCAGTCATGAGTATAGAGTGAGTAAAGCTGGGGGCTGAACACGCAGCCTTGGTGCTCCCGTGCTGATTGTTATCGAGGATGACACATTTCCATCAATATGGACAGACTGTGGTCTGTAGATGAGTAAGTCGAGGATCGAATTGCAGAGGGACGCACAGAGACCCAGATCTGAGAGCGTGGTAACCTGCTTGGAGGGGATGATGGTATTAAACGCCGAGCTGTAGTCAATGAATAACAGCATGACATATGATTTTATGTTGTCCAAACGGTCAAGAGTGGAGTGGAGAGCCAGTGAGATCACATCCACCATTAATCTGTTGTGGCTGTAAGCGAACTGCAGTGGGTTGAGGTTCTTTTCGAGGTCGGAGTTGATATGCGCCATAATCAACCTCTCAAAACACTTCATCACCACAGTCGTTAGTGCCACTGGTCGATAGTCATTGAGGCATTGATCAGAGCTTGCATACTTGTGTTAGATTGAAGAGCAATACTGGTGGGAATAAAGAAGCTTGGATGATGAGAGGCTCTGGTCAGGAGAAAGAAGGAGGCAGGGACAGGTACAGGCAGCTGAGGTCAAGCATATCCCTGGACATAAGAAATATGTCATGAGTGCAAAAAAGCGGGCACGCGATAGCTCTGGTAGATTTTCTGTACATAAAAATGAAAAGGGTAACAAGAGAAAGAATAAGGCCCCTCAGCAACCAAGACAGTCATCAAACTATGTGGAGCTGCAGGAGATGGGCAAAGTGTTCAATGAATATTTCACCTCTGTTTTTTTCTTGAGGAACTTGGGACAGTTAATTGAGATATCTAGAGGATAATCCATATTACGGTCAACATCCTAAGGGATATAAACGGATATACATCTTCCGGTGCCTAATCAGAAAAATCTAAGGACACTGTGGGATGTAAGAGATGATATTGCAGGAACCCTGCTTAAGATAGATGAATCATCATTAGATGTGGGTGAGGTGCCGGAAGACTGGATGGTCTTTAATACCGTGCCTCTAATTAAGGCAAGGCAAGGCAAGGCAACTTTATTTATATAGCACATTTCATACACGAGGCAGACTCAAAGTGCTTCACATAAAAACATGTCATACAATAAATGAAATAATAAAATGAAATAAAATAGAAGAACTAAAAGAAAAGAAAAGAAAAACAAAATTAAAAATGCATTATAAAAAGTGCAAAAGTTAAAAGTGCAATGTAGTTAAGATTTAGCTGAAAGCTAAAGTAAACATAAAAGTTTTCAGTCTTGTTTTAAAAGTGGTCAAAGTTGAGGCAAGTCTTAAATCTTCAGGAAGTTTATTCCAGCTATTTGTTGCATAGTAACTAAATCCTGCTTTCCCATGTTTTGTATGTACTCTGGGAATCACTAGCAGATTGGTTTCAGAAGATCTTAGCGGTCTAGAAGGCTTATATAGTGGAAGCATGTCAGTGATATACTTTGGCCCTAAACCATGTAGTGATTTATAGGTGAGCAGCAGGATTTTAAAATCAATTCTCTGACATACAGGGAGCCAATGTAAGGATTTAAGAATTGGTGTAATATGCTCAAATTTTTTGGTCTTTGTTAGAACTCTAGCAACAGCGTTCTGAACAAGCTGTAGCTGCCTGACAGTTTTTTTTTGGAAGACCTGCAAGGAGACCTGCAAGGAATTAAGAAGGGCTGCAAGGAATTGCGAGGGAACTATAGACCTGTGAGCCTAACATATGTGGTAGGTAGGCAGGAGAATATTCTGAAGGATAAGATATATATGCATTTGGACAGACAGGAGCTAATTAGGGATAGTCAGCATGGTTTTGTACCTGAGAAATTGTGTTTTACAAATCTGATTTTTGAAGAATCAAAAAGTTGATAAGGACAAAGCCATGGACATTGTTAATATGGACTTCTGCAATACATTTGAAAAGATTCTGCATGGTTAGCTATTTTGTAAGATTAGATCGCATGGGATTCAGGCAAAGCTAGCCGACTGGATAGAGAATTGGTGCCATGGAATGAAGCAGAGGGTGATGGTGAAAGGTTGTTTTATGGACTGGAGACCTGTGACAAGTGGTGTGCTTCAGGAATCAGTGCAGGGTCCCATCGCTGTTTTGGGTTTCTATCAGCAATTTGAATGAGAATGTAGAAGGCATGATTAGTCAGTATGAAGGTGATATTAAAGTGGGTGCATTGCAGATAGCAAAAATGGTTATCAAAAATTGCAGAAGGATCTTGATCAGTTGGGCATGTGGGCTGAGGAATGGCTAATGGTGTTGTAAATATGATCTTCTAAAGCTTACCCCCCAGTCTAGTTCAGTCAAAAATCACTGAGTCAAGCACTGTAACAACTAATCTTTATTTTTAGATTGAACAGCAAATTCCCTTATACAATACCTAAACTACAACGGGTTTGATCCTTGTATCTGCCTGGCCAAGCTCTTCAGCCTTGTGTAAGCAGAAACACTCCAAAAGGTCATGCAGAACCCAAGTGCACTTCCAGAAGATCAACCGATCTAAGATGGAGACATATTTTATAGGTCCACATACCTTGATGGCCGAACTACATTGGGGTGGTCTCTTTACAATCCAATCAATCATATTGATTACATCAATACATTATTGACAGTTCCCCAAACCAATTACAGAGTCTCCCATACATTGTTCTAGGAGAAGCTTCCGGAAGGAAGCTAACTTAACTGAATATGCAACATTTACCCTGGAACTCAAACAAACATGCCAGGGCTTAACACTTTTAACCAATCAACAAACAAACTGTCTCGCAAGAGTATTTACATTATTTACACTTTGTTTGCAGTAATCCAATCAACTTCATGCATATAGACTACTTTGGAGGTCTTCTGCAAAAATCTCATTCATTCTATCAATTGAAGAGATACTCATGCATTTCTTATCTGCAGCATTGCTCTGGGACCTAGATTTATTGGCACCATTTTATTTGTTTATTTGTTCCGAACAAGTAAAGACATAAATAGGAATAAATAACAACAACAAAATCGAAATAGTCAAACAATTGGACATTCCAGGCAATATTTGCAAAGCAATGAAAAGCATAAAGCAAATTTTAAATGTCCAACACTTTTTCTTTACAAGCTCGAAAAGGAGTGAGAAGAAGAATAACTTATTTAATCTCACCCCTTCTCCCTAAACCCTTCTTCCATATTTAATAATTAATTAATTAATAATAATAATACCCCAGACAATTTTTAGAGATGCATACAAACATATATAGACATACAACTGATATACACTTACAAGTAATATGTATGAAGTAACCAAAAAACATAAATAAATAATAAACAAAATAATAAACAAACACTGACCCCTGTTTGTCAACCAGCCCCTTCATCCCTGTACCTTGTGTAAAAAAGTTTTTTTGTATGTCATTTTGAACTGGTTCATGTTTAGACATTGCCATTCAGCAGCTTGTCTTGTTATACACAAAAACACATACTTGACCAAAATGGCCTAACAATGCATGAATCCTTTAGTAAATGTTGATTATATTCCTGTTCCTTTATGGCCAGGATTTACATTCCTCCCTTTTATCAAATGATAACCATCATTTATGATAACTAATTGTACAATAGTGACTGTTACATTTCATCATGATGTATGATGTATCTTCTCAGAATCTCATCAAGCTTCCCAAGTTTTTGTGGGCGTAGCTTCATAATTTCCCGTCTGATGAGTCTTCACCTCCAGAGTTTTCGTGGGTGTGAATCCCCTCCATCCATGTTGCCAATTCATCTGTGTATGTTCCAAAGTACAGTATAAAGTTCCTCGAAGAACCTGGGATAAAGTATGTAAACAATCCATGCATTCACTGATGCTTTTACAGTGATGGAGATATACCCATGCATTTATTTAATCCACAGTCAACAAAAGGCCTCTCTCTTTACACTGCTCCTACTCTAGGATACAATCCTTCCTGCACAACGATCCTAGCTAAATTGTGGTCAGTTATCTCAGCAGTCAAATGGTGATTTGCAATGTACTCTTAATGAAGGTTCCTCATATGAATTTCTGCTGGGTTCAGTCCAGGTTTCCATACAGGCGTGACTCTTTTTCAAAATAACCATGGGGAATGCTTCAATTCAGCCAAATTCACTCAGCCTTTAATTTACTATTTTGAGTTTTACGCTCTGTCTTACCCCCCTTTCAATCCACAGCTTGTAGGCGATAAGCACAATTCAATTTAATTGCTGTGGAATTCCCAGCTGTTTAATTTCATCAATTTATTTCAATATGTTGTGGACCATTATTTTAAATCAAGCCAAATAAGAATGCATAACCGTTCAGCAGCTTGTCTTGTTATACACAGAAATACAGACTTGACCAAAATGGCCTAACCATGCATGAATCCTTAACTAAATTTTGGTTCTATTCCTGTTCCTCTTTGGCCAGGATTTACAGTGTTTAGTGCAGGCATGTGTGGGGTGATTTGGGCAAGAGTGACCATAATATGGTTGAGTTCTTCATTAGGATGGAGAGTGACATTGTTAATTCAGAAACAAGGGTTCTGAACTTAAAGAAAGGTAACTTTGAGGGTATGAGATGTGAATTGGCCAAGATAGACTGGCAATTGATTCTTAAAGGGTTGACGGTGGATACGCAATGGAAGGCATTTAAAGACTGCATGGATGAGCTACAACAATTGTTCATCCCAGTTTGTCAAAATAATAAATCAGGGAAAGTAGTGCATCCATGGGTAACAAGGGAAATCAGGGATAAAGATGAAGCGTACAAATTAGCCAGAAAAAAGCAGCCTACCAGAGGACTGGGAGAAATTCAGAGTCCAGCAGAGGAGGACAAAGGGCTTAATTAGGAAAGTGAAAATAGATTATGAAAGAAAACTGGCAGGGAACATAAACACTGACTGCAAAAGTTTTTATAAATATGTGAAGCGAAAAAGATTAGTTATCTAACATTGGTAGTGGGGAAACTGTTAGTCAGTTATTAAAGATGGGATAGCAGCACATTTGGAAAGTGGTGAAATCATTCGGCAAAGTCAGCATGGATTTATGAAAGGTAAATCATGTCTGACGAATCTTATAGAATTTTTCGAGGATGTAACTAGTAGATGGATATGGGAGAATGAGTGGATGTGTTATGTCTGGACTTTCAGAAGGCTTTTGACAAGGTCCCACATAAGAGATTAGTATACAAACTTAAAGCACACGGTATTGGGGGTTCAGTATTGATGTGGATAGAGAACTGGCTGGCAGACAGGAAGCAAAGAGTAGGAGTAAACGGGTCCTTTTCACAATGGCAGGCAGTGACTAGTGGGGTACCGCAAGGCTCAGTGCTAGGACCCCAGCTATTTACAATATATATTAATGATTTGGACAAGGGAATTGAATGCAACATCTCCAAGTTTGCGGATGACACGAAGCTGGGGGGCAGCATTAGCTGTGAGGCGAATGCTAGGAGGCTGCAAGGTGACTTGGATAGGTGGGCAAAAGCATGGCAGATGCAGTATAATGTGGATAAATGTGAGGTGATCCACTTTGGTGGCAAAAAACAGGAAAGTAGACTATTGTCTGAATGGTGGCCGATTAGGAAAAGCGGTGATGCAACGAGACCTGGGTTTCAGGGTACACCAGTCATTGAAAGTAGGCATGCAGGTGCAGCAGGCAGTGAAGAAAGTGAATGGTATGTTAGCATTCATAGCAAAAGGATTTGAGTATAGGAGCAGGGAGATTCTACTGCAGTTGTACAGGGTCAAGGTGAGACCACACCTGCAGTATTGCGTACAGTTTTGGTCTCCTTATCTGAGAAAATACATTCTTGCCATAGAGGGAGTACAGAAAAGGTTCGCCAGACTGATTCCTGGGATGTCAGGACTTTCATATGAAGAAAGACTGGATAGACTCGGCTTGTACTCGCTTGAATTTAGAAGATTGAGGGGGGATCTTATAGAAACTTACAAAATTCTTAAGGGGTTGGACAGGCTAGATGCAGGAAGATTGTTCCCGATGTTAGGGGAAGTCCAGAACAAGAGGTCACAGTTTAAGGATAAGGGGGAAATCTTTTAGGACCGAGATGAGAAAAACATTTTTCACACAGAGACTGGTGAATCTCTGGGATTCTCTGCCACAGAAGGTAGTTGAGGCCAATTCATTGGCTATATTTAAGAGGGAGTTAGATGTGGCCCTTGTGGCTAAAGGGTTCAGGGGGTATGGAGAGAAGGCAGGTACAGGATACTGAGTTGGATGATCAGCCATGATCATATTGAATGGCTCGAAGGGCCGAATGGCCTACTCCTGCACCTAATTTCTATGTCTATGTTTCTATGTGTTGCATTTTTGGAAATCAAATCATGGTAGGACCTACACAGTGTATGGCAGGGCTGTGCAGAGTGTTGTAGAGCAGAGGGATCTAGAAGTACAGGTACATAGTTCCTTGAATGTGTTGTTAAAGGTGGCTTTTGATACATTGGCCTTCAATAGTCAAGGTATTGAGTACTGAGGTTGAGATATTAGATTACAGTTGAACAAGAGGTCGGGGAGGTCCCTTTTAGGGGATTGTGTTGACCCTGCTATAGCAAGAATGTTGTTAGAAAAGAGCACAGAAAAGATTTACAATGATGTTGCTGGGACAAGTGTGCCTGAGCTATAGAGAGAGGTTGGGTTGGATAGGAATGTATTTCTTGGAGCATAGAAGGGTGAGGGGTGATCTTATAGAGGTGTATAAGACCACGACGGGAATTGACACTGCAGGACCTACAGCAAATGGTAGAGACCTGATGTGTGTCTCAGAACAGAGAGATCTAGCAGTACAGGCGCATGGTTCCTGAAAAGTAATGAGTGGACAGTGTGGTGAACAAGGCATTTGATATGCTTTTCTTTATTGGGAAGGTTATTCATTATAAATGTGAGAACATCATCATGCATATCATATATATTCTATCATATATAAGTCACTGATGAGACAATACAGAATACTCTATGCTCAGCTGTAGGAAATATGTCATTAAGTTGGAAGGGTTTCAAAAGAGGTTTATCAAAACGTTACCTGGGCTTACAGGCTTGAATTATAGGGTGAAGTTGGATAGGTTGGCACTTTTCTCCTTGGAGCTTAGGAGACTGAGTGGTGACTTCTTGAGCTGTACAAGATCATGATGGGCATGGATAAAGTGAACACTCACAGCCTTTTTGCACGGGGAGAGGATTCAAAAGCTAGAGAGCACAGGCTTAAGGCGAGAAGAGAAAGATTTAAAATGATCTCTATGGCAACTTTTCAATCAGAGGGTAGTCAGCATCTGGAATGAGCTCCAAGTGGAAGCTTAAGATATGGGTACAATTTTGACTTTTAGCGGACATTTGGACAGAAAGGAAGGATTTACAGGGATATGGGTCAAATACAGGCGGATAGACCAAGCCCAATATATAATCTTAGTCAACTCTTTGACCCTCTGACTCTAGGTTGTTGAGTCATTTACCATAGGTTGCAGCACACGTCAAAGCCTAGTTTTTATGGCACCTGAGCTGTAGAAAACAAATGGGTTACTATATTTGATACACCAACATTGCCTGGTGTAATCCATCATGCTATGAACACTTGCACAAGGTTGGATGATCTTTAATTTAGTTGAAAATAAACCTTCTGCTGCCATGGTATTATTAGACACCAAAGTTTAAACTGTCCACAGTTATACCAGCGACATAGCTCCCTCCTTCTTATCTACTTGAATTAATTCCACCATAAGTTTTAATTTACAAATGGAACTTTTGAAAGTAGCTTAATACAGGAGAACCAACCCATCTGATATTAATTGTCTCTACACTATCCACCTTTAATAAACAGTGGAACAGAAAATCCAACACATGGAGGCTTGCTGCAGCCTAGGGCTTTCCTGGAATGGGGACAGTGTTCATAACAACTAGAGTCTCTGCAAATGGCACCAAAACATGATGCCTCTTGCATGCGGGCGCAGGAGACTATTTACTGTACTCTTGATGTCAGGGATGTATTTGGGCATGGGAATACTGTACTGGACTGTATGTAAGAAAATAAATTTACTATGACAATAAAAACACTATTGAACTACTGAACCATTGAACCATAATCTTGGCAAAGCCTTACCGTCAAGCTAAAAGCAATTAATATCATTATTGATTATTACTTTTAAACCATGGAATGAGGAATTCATTAACGCAATCACCTTCGTTAAATCCAGAGACATACAAATTTAAGAAACCATTACACACAATTGGTGGAGTAGGAAGAAATTACAAATGCTCGTTTACACCGAAGATAGACACTAAATGCTGGAGTAAAACTGCGGATCAGGCGGCAACTCTGGAGAAAAGGAATAGGTGACGTTTCTGGTTGAGACCCTTCATCACAATTGATAATACAATTACAAAGCCATGATACAAAAAGTCTGTATTGCAGCAAATGATCGAGTCAGATAAAAGTAAGCAACCTTCATGGATTTTGATCAACCAACTACAGAATATTCTATCAGTTCAATAGAGGTTTTATATTTACTGCTTTGATTAGCTATTCTTTAATTTTTTGATTGGATTTTTTTCTGCCAAATATGGAGAGTCTGTAGATCTAATATGCTGCCCCCACGAGAGGTGAAAGAGATGTAGAGAGGACCTAGCGGTGAATTAGCCTCAGTCATGTACAACTTTCCCCCTGGGCTGAGACCGTACTGACAGACTGTGAAGCTGGCAGGACTAGGGATGCAGACTTGGCTCCTGACAAAATCTGCACGGCTTTGTAATGGTGTTATACTGTTGAGGCACATATTTAAAAAATTGAAGTTAAAAAATAATAATAATTGAACGAACAAAAGCTACCTAAATGGATTAAAAAATGTGATGAGTAAAAATCAAATAAATACAAAATCAAAATCATTAAACAAAAGCAATTAAAATTTAAATAAGTTGTCAACATCTTTCTAATTTCATGGCACAGTGGCACAGCGGTAGAGTTGCTGCCTACAGCGCTAGTCCGGGGTTCGATCTTGACTACGGGTGTTGTCATTCTCCCTGTGACTGCGTGGGTTTGCTCTGGGTGCTCCGGTTTCCTCCCACATTCCAAAGACATACAGGTGTGTAGGTTAATTGGCTTCTGTAAATTGTCCCTTGTGTGCAGGATAGAACTAGTATATGGGGTGATTTTTGGTTGGCGTGGACTCGGAGGGCCGAAGGACATGGTTCCGCGCTGTATCTCTAAACTAAACTAAACTAAACTAAATTAAACTAAATTAAACTAAACTAAAACTAAAACTAACCTAAACTAAAGTAAATCAAACTAAACCAAACTAAGCCAGGAATCTCTTTGAATGGTGAATTGATTCCAAACTTGGGATGCTGGCATTATATAGCAGTTGACATCTGCAGCATAATGTTCATCAGGATAAGCTGATACCTTCTGCTCAGCACAGGCTTACACATAGTCTGGTCACATCTGGAATGTCATAGCTGGAAGCTGCTCAGTAGTACCTTTTGGAACCACAGACAGCAGGATTTGGTTCATAAGATCAAGAATTTAGTTCAAGCCCATCGACCTTGGTGGTTTATGGCTGTGACTTACTTCCCAGAAAGTTGTGACAAAAAACATTTAATGATGTCCTTTCATTTTTAATACAGGTTCGCATAGCACAGGAAAATTGAACTCTTCAGCATAATGTTCACCAAGATTTTAATAGTCAAACCTAGTAACTTTTGTTTTTGTTAAATCCTTGTAGGTCAGAAGATTTTAGATGGAGCTTGCAATTTTGGGTAAACAAGGTATTTTAAAATAGCCCCCTTTTGCAACCGTAACCTTTTCAATTTCAGCTGACAAGTCTATTGCTGGTTGAATGTGTAATAGGCCAGGCGGAGAAAGCACGGCAGCATTTCACAACATCAGCAGTCTTGGATTGCAGCAGACCCAGAGTGCGGTTTGGTTAGGAAGGTGATTGCTGAGTATTTCCACCTTGCTTTACTGCTATAAATCGGTAACTAAAAGCAATCGCAGGTCTTCAGATTGTAAATTAATATTAAAGAAAAGCTGGAGTTGCTGGATGGCTTAAAAAAAACAGAGCATGCAGGAAATGCTCAGCAATCACCTATGGGAAGGAAATCAATGTTAATTTGTCATGTTAACCTGAAACATTGACAATAATAATAATAATAATAGTAATAATAATAATAATACATTTTATTTAATGGCGCCTTTCAAGACACTCAAGGTCACCTTACATCACATAATATCAGTGATAAACATACAACAAGCAACAAAGCACCAGTAATTAAAAAAAACCAACAATAAAACATACAATAAGCAACAAAGCATAGCACAACAAGTTAAGGGCCTGTCCCACTTTCACAACATAATTCACGACCTCTGCCGCATCTGCCCTTGACTCGTACTCGCAGCATGGTTGTCATGAGGTCCTAGGAGGTCGTAGGTAGGTCATGATGCTAGTCGTAGGTACTCGTGGCATCAAGTAGGTCGGTGCGCTTTTCGAGCATGATGAAAAATGTCCACGAGTAAATAAGGTCGTGAATTAGGTTGTGAAAGTGGGACAGGCCCTTGAAGATTTAGATAAAATAAGATGCAGTTGTTGCTGTTAAAATGAGGAAGCTAGTTTAAAAAGATCGGTTTTAAGAGTGGTTTTGCATTCTGTCATGGAGTCCAGTATGCGGATGGGAGAAGACCCTGGCACCCATTGTGCTGAGGTTCACAATAGACAATAGACAATAGGTGCAGGAGTAGGCCATTCGGCCCTTCGAGCCAGCACCGCCATTCATTGTGATCTTGGCTGATCATCCCCAGTCAGTACCCCGTCCCTGCCTTCTCCCCATATCCCCTGACTCCGCTATTTTTAAGAGCCCTATCTAGCTCTCTCTTGAAAGCATCCAGAGAACCTGCCTCCCCCGCCCTCTGAAGCAGAGAATTCCACAGGTTGTTCGGTGGTAGAGCCAGTAGACCTGCTGATGAAGACCGCAGGGAATGGGAGGGGGTGTAATTCTGAAGGAGGTCTATGAGATAAACTGGGGAAATGTTATGAATCGCTTTAAATGTTAAAAATACAATTTTAAAGTTAATCCTTTGTGTCACAAGGTGCCAGTGTAATTGAATCAGCAGGGGTGTGACATGATCAGTGGACTTTGACTGTGATAATCCATGCTGCAGAGTTCTGGATGAGTTGAAGTCGATGAATAATTTTGTTGGGGATGCCTGCCAGGATTGCATAGCAGTAGTCAATGCATGATGTGACCAAAGCATTGACTAGAACTTCCATGAAGTGTTCTGTTAAAGCAGGGCGTAGTCTGGAGATGTTTCGTAGATGGAAAGAGGTAATCCGGGAGATATTGTTTATATGACTGGAGAAAGAAAGGGTACTGTCCAAGATATCACCAAGGCTCTTAACCTGTGTGGAGACTGGTATGTTGGCTTTAGCGATGGGGAGTGAACAAATATTGGTTTTTGAGAGTGTTGATTTAGAGCCAATGAGAAGTAGTTCAGTTTTACTAATGTTGAGCTTTAGGTAGTTGTTTGTCATCCATATCTGTATATCATGGAGACAGGCAATAAGAGTACTGGAGGGGACAGTAGAAGTGGACACTTAAAGCTGTGTATCATCAGCATAACAATGAAAATGAATACCATGGTGCCCTGTGGAACTCCATGGTGAACTATGGAACCTTCTGACCGGTAATTCTGAATCTGTATTAAATGTGTCCTATCTGCAAGGTAGGAGGCAAACCACTGATACACAGTGCCACAGACTCCAATGCCAGCCAGACGATCCATGAGGATCTGATGGGATATGGTATCAAAGGCTGAGGTGAGGTCAAGGAGGATAAGGATGGAGAGCAGACCGGATTCAGCTGCATGGATGAGGTCGTTGGTCTTGTTTCGGTGCTATGTTTGGGGTGGAAGCCAGATTGGAATTGTTCAAAGATAATATTGTTTTCAAGGTAGGTCTGGAGTTGAGATGAAACTACCCTCTCAAGAATTTTGGAAGTGAATGGTAAGTTGGAAATAGGCCAGTAGTTGTTTTGGTCATTAGAGTCCAAACCAGGTTATTTCAAGGTTGTTCTGATTATGGCAACGTTCAGTGAATAGGGAACTATACCAGTGGACAGAGAGGAGTTAATAATGGAGGTTATCAGGGAAGTGATAAAAGGCAGGCATGCTTTAACTAGGGTTGTGGGGATTGGATCCAGGTGACATGGAATATTGGACTTAGTAATAAGTTCATAAATATGGTTTTCAGTTGGAAGCCTGAAGTCACATAGAACAATAGATGGGGACAGTTTCATGGTGCTTATTGATGGTAATTCAGTCTGCATGATGTTGGCAGAGGTCAGATGCTCATGGATTGTGCTAATTTTGAAGTTGAAAAACTTCAAAACGCAGAGCATTGTTCATTGGAACGGTTACTGTTCATATTGGATGCAGGTGGTTTGAGTAGGCTTTTCACTGTGGAGAAGAGAGTTCTGGTATTTCCTTCACTTGTGCTGATGATATTTGCATAATAAGAGGTTTTAGCTATTGAAAGAGCAATTTTGTAGTGGAGTAGATGATCAAAATACATTTGATTATGAACAGCAAGTCCAGTCTTGGTGCAGAGTCTCTCCAGGCGCAGATCTAAAACTTTGAGCTGTAGTTCAGGTGTGTACCAGGGAACAGCATGAAAAAATGAGACAACCTGTGTTTTCAGAGGGGCTAGAGAATCAAGTGCAGAAGATAAAGTGTTGTTGTAGTAGTCCATTAGATCCGAGAGTGAGGGGGTTGGAACAGGAATGGGGTTTGAGGTAATTCAACTGCTGAGATCTTCTGGGTTAACATGTCTGATGTTGCGGTATGACATGATGCGATGCACCCTTGATTTACTGAGCGGTAGGTTGGTGTTGAATAATACAGCTTTATGGTCTAAGATGGGTAGTTCAGCTGAGGTGATGTTATATGGTGTAATGCCGAACAACACACTAGGTCAAGGATATGGCCCTTGGTGTTGGTTGTAAAATTGACACATTGACTATGTTCCCTTTCCACAAATGCAGCCTGACCTGGTGAGTATTTCCAGGATTTTCAGTTTTAATTGTAAGGGTGGCACGCATGGTGGCCTAACAGTGCCAGAGATCTAGGTTCGATCTAAGGGTCCTGTCCGTACGGAGCTTGCATGTCCACCCCGTGACAATGTGGGCTCTCTCTCGGTGCTCTGGTCTCCTCCCACACTCCAAAGACATACAGATGTGTAGGTTAATAGGCTTAAGTAAAGATTGTAAATTGTCCCTAGTGTGTAGCATAGTGCCAATGTGTGGGGATCGCTGTTCTGCATGGACTCAGTGGTCCGAAGGGCTTATTTCCGTGCTGTATCTCTAAAACTAAAACTAAAACAAAATTTAAAACTAAAACTTGAGATGGTAGTAGGTTGTGCCTAGTGAGGAATAAAATCCCTGGTCTTATACGTTATTTCCTTTGATTTAGAGTACTGAAATAAATCAAGTGCAATCCATGGCAGGAAAAGTTGGTCCCATGGTATACTTCTCCTGTGCCATGTGGTAATCAGGGACACACTCAGTGTCCCTGGTGATCATGCCTTTTGGGAAGTGTGTCCAGTTGCATCTCCTGAATGACCAGTGTGCACTACTGGAGCTGTGGATGACCTCAAGGTGGAGTATGTGGGAAACCGAGTATATCGCGAGTAACAAGCTTAGTGAGCTTCAGAGGGTGATGGGTAAATGGAACAAGTTGCCAGAGGAAGTAGTTGAGGCAGGTACTATAACAGCATTGAAAAGACATTTGGATAGATAAAGGATAGGAAAGGTTTAGAGGGATATGGACCAAAATGCAGGCAAATGGGTGTAGCTTAGATGGATCTAACCTGGTTGGTGTGGATGAGTTTAACCGAAGTGCCAGTTTCCACGTTGTATGACTCCATTAATCAATAACCTGGTCACCTCATGATTGTTGAATTCACAGACACAGGCAGAAAAGTGATGGTTAACCAACAGCAAAAGATAGTGCAGGAATGCCCAGTGGCCATTCCTTCTCAAACAGATACACTACATTGATTGATTTTGGGGGGGGATGTCCTCGTGGAAGAAAGCAGCAACAGCCACGTTTAAGGCATTGTGGTTGGCTTAGCTGTACAAGAGGGGAGTAGAAATATTTGAAGAACTACAATGATTCAATTACAAGGAGAGCAAATGGCGTTTCTGTGGTCATCAATAAGGTTTGTGGATGTTATGTTGCCACCCTGGTGCCATTGTACAGGGGCAGAAATCCCAGGGGGGGGGGAGCTGGTGGGACACGTACCCCCCTATTTTGAGAGCTGGGGGACAGTGTCCCCCACCCCCCATTTTTTGTAATCCGGATTTTAAAAAATGGTGAAATCTCCGCTTTCCGCGAGACAGTGGGGGTGGGACTGCTGATCAAGGGCGCTGATTGGACGAGAGAGACGTCGGTCAGCAGGCAATGGGGGAAAGACATGATAATTCAGCACAATGATTGGAGGAGGGAGACGTGCCAAAACACTCTCGGCACAGACCTGCGCCTCATCCGCAACCAGGATCGATCCCGGCTCTCCAGCGCTGTCACGTTCCCACCCAAGTGCCCCAACCACCCCCCCTCATGCTCATGCCCGGGGGGTGGCCAGAGACGTTGGGAGTCAGACGGGCGTGGTGCCACCAGGCCCACAGCCAGCGCAGACAAGCAGCGCTAAACCCAGCTCAACTCTGCCTGTCCCGCCAGGTTAACATACAGCCCTGCCTGGACTTGTGGGAAATATGGCCCAGGCTTACGGTCAGCGTGGAGAAGCAGCGCTGGTGTCCCATCAGTCCAGGCAGGGCTGTAGGTTATCCCGGCGAGACAGGCAGAGTTGAGCTGCATTTAGCGCTGGATTGAGCCTCCAAAGCCTCGCGCGTGTATGTGTGAGTGTGCATGCGCGCGCGGCCACCAATAAATTGTGTCCCCCCCTGTCCCCCAGTCCCCTCCATATTTTGATAGCGATTTCCGTGTCTGCCATTGTAAAGGATATCTCAGAGTGTTGACAGTGTATTTAAAGTGAGAGTAAACAGACAGAGGTCAAAGTTCACATGTGGACTAACTTTCTAGCTTAAAACGGGATGAGAACCTACAACATGACCTTAGTACAAAGTGCTGGAGTAACTCAGAGGGCGAGGCAGCATCTCTGGAGAGAAAGGATGGGTAA